>NC_052153.1:38806796-39122239 GCF_902713615.1 Scyliorhinus canicula
CCTGTCATACAGGTCCTACCTTACATCACCTAATACAAGTATAACAGTGGTCTACCACAATGGGCATTATTCATATGCACTTTCAAAAACATGGATAACATTGAACATTAGTTGGAGCGAGTGGGTGGGGCAGTTGGGGGAGGGGGGCTGTGTGTTAACGGCGACTATGGTTGATCCCTAATTCCTTTTTGTCATTTGTTTGTGTGAACATGCGGGCTAATGTTTGGGGTTTGGTGGGAGGATGGGATCGTTGTTATTGATATGGGGATTGACATATTTGTTACTGATTATTGTTTATTGTTGGTGGGTGTAAATTTGGGAGAAAATGTGAAAAAGGAGATTTAAACATTTTTGGAAAAAAAAATTAGGCTCTTAGATAATCATCTAGGTCAGATCCGCATGGCTGACAGAAGAGTAGTGAACGTATAGATCTCCTCTCAGCTGAGACAAGACAGAAACTACACTTTGTACGTGTAAACTTAGTTTCTTTTGCATTTATATCTGAAATATATTTGTTTATTTTACTTTACAATTTTAAAATTGGAGACCATTGCGAGAATGTAATCTACGATTTAAGCTTATAATAAAATCTTATTAAGTAACAATTGTACAAATTTGTAGGCTTACTTTGTTCCCTCAGGATACTAATTGCCCCAGAATCCTTCAATGGGAAATTTTATGCACAGAAGTTAATTGAGAAGAGTTATTTCTGCTATACTATACCCAGTAAGTATATTTTGAGATATCTTTGTTTAGTCTAAATACTCCTGGGAGCAAGGGCATTTTATCTTAAGCCCAAGTCTGCAGCTAAAACAGCGAAATGAGGTCCTATAATTATCAAAAATCGTAGGGACAGCACGGTAGCCCACTTGTTAGCACTACTGCCTCATGGCACAGAGGACCCGGGTTCGATCCCGGCCCTGGGTCACTGTCTGTTTGGACTTTTCACATTCTCCCCATGTCTGCGTTGGTCTCACGCCTGCAACCCAAAGATGTGCAATGTAGGTGGGTTGCCCACTCTAAATTGCCCCTCAATTGGAAACAAAGAATTGGGTATTCTGAATTTAAAATTTGTTTTTTTCTAAAATCTCTCCCAGTCAAGGATTAATATTGACAATAAGTTTGACTAAATAAATTTACCAGACTGGAGATTAAAGACAGTAGAACATTGACATGGGGGCAGGGTTCTCCCGTACCCGGCGGGGCGGGGGGTACCAGCGGGATGGAGTGGAGTGAACCACTCTGGCATCAGCCCGCCCATAGGTGCGGAATCCTCCGCACCTTCAGGGGCTAGGCCAGCGCCGAAGTGGTTTGCGCCCTGCCGGCCGACGTGGAAGGCCTTTGGCGCGTGCCAGCCGGGGCCGAAAGGACTCCGCCGGCCGCCGCGGGTCCGCGCATGCGTGGGAGCGTTAGCGGCTGCTCACGTCATCCCTGCGCATGCACAGAGGAGGGGGGGACGCGTAGGAAAAGAGCGCCCCTACGACATAGGCTCGCCCGGGGATCGATGCGCCCCAATTGCGGGACAGGCCACCGTGGGGTCAACCCCCGGGGCCAGATCGCAGCTTCCCCCCCCCCCCCCCCCCCCCCCCCCCCAGGACCCCAGAGCCCGCCCGCGCCGTCAGGTCCCGCCAGTATGGGACCTAGTCTAATTTACACCCCGGCGGGACTGGCAAAGAACGGGTGGGTCTTCGGCCCACCGCGGGTCGGACAATCGCCGGGGGGGCCGCTGCAAGCGGCCGCAACCGACGCGGCGTGATTCCCACCCCCGCCGAATCTCCGGTGCTGGAGAATTCGGTGGCCCCGGCGAGTCTACGAACCGGCGGGGGTGTCGGAGATTCCCACCCCTTCTGCCATTTAGCCGATGTGATCCTATGTTAAGATGACAGTCAATTGGCTCTGACTGTTGATTGTTTGATAAACAGGCTGTTAAGAGCATAAATGGCCAACAAACCTTTAATGCCATACAAATATTGCCATCAGATTATAATAATAATCTCTTATTGTCACAAATAGGCTTCAATGAAGTTACTGTGAAAAGCCCCTAATCAGGAATGACATCACAGATTTATGCACAAAGTAGGAAAAAGCTCTGTTCAACAGTCTAAAAGATTGGATTCCACTGAATGCTGGTGGTGAGCCGCAAAGATAACAATCATAACGTAATGTTGGTCTTCATTAATATTAACATTTACGTGGGCAGCACGGTGGCCTAGTGGTTAGCACAATCGCCTCACGGCGCTGAGGTCCCAGGTTCGATCCCGGCTCTGGGTCACTGTCCGTGTGGAGTTTGCACATTCTCCCCGTGTCTGTGTGGGTTTCGCCCCCACAACCCAAAAATGTGCAGAGTAGGTGGATTGGCCACGCTAAATTGCCCCTTAATTGGAAAAAATAATTGGCTAATCTAAATTTATAAAAAAAAAAAAAATAAATAATAACATTTACTTGTGTTGACAAAAAAGAAATTTCAAATCCTGGAAATAAGACCAGGACATAGGAGCAGTCTGCTCCGCCACTCAATCATAGTTGATATTTTTCTCATCCCCATTCTCCTGCCTTCTCCCCATAATCCCTGATCGCCTTATTGATCAAAAACCTATCTATCTCTATCTTAAAGACACTCAGTGATTTGGCCTCCACAGTCCTCTGCAGCAAGGAGTTCCACAGATTTACCACCCTCTGGCTGAAGAAATCTTTCCTCATCTCTGTTTTAAAGAATCATCCCTTAAGTCTGAGGCTGTCCTCTCTGGTTCTAGTTTTTCCTGCTAGTGGAAACATCCTCTCCACATCCATTCTATCTAGGTCTCTCAGTATCCTGCAAATTTAATCCTTCTAAACTCCAATGAGTACAGACCCAGAGGCCTCAACCGCTCCTCATATGACAAGCTCTTAATTCCAGGGATCATTCTTCTGAACCTCCTCTGGACCCTTTCCAAGGCCAAAACACCATTCCTTAGTTACGGGGTCCAAAACTGCTCACAAAACTCCAAATTGGGTCTGTCCAGGGCCTTATACTGCCTTAGAAGTACATCCCTGCTCTTGTATTCTAGTCCTCTCTGCATGAATGCATAAATTGCATTTGTCTTCCTAACTGCCAACTGAACCTGAACGTTAACCTTAAGAGAATCTTGAACTTGTCTCCTATTCTTAATCCAAAGCGCAGAACCTCACAATTTTCTACATTGTATTCCATCTGTCACTTCTTTGCCCACTCTCCTAGCCTGTCCAAGTCCTTCTGCAGCCCCCACCCCGCCCGCTTACTCAATACTACCTGTCCCTCTGTATATCTTTGTATCATCTGCAAACTCAGAAACAGTGCCCTCAGCTCCTTCCCCCAGATTTTTAACGTACATTGTGAAAGGTTGTGATCCCAACACCGACTCCTGAGGCACAGCACTAGTCACTGGCTGCCATCCTGAAAAAGACTCCATTATCCCCACTCTCTGCCTTCTGCCAGTCAGACAAATCTCTATCAACGCCAGTATCTAACCCTTAACGGCATGGGCTCTTAACTTATTTAACAGCCTCCTATATTGCACGTTGTCAAAGGATTCCTGGAAGTCTAAATAGATCAAATCCACTGGTTCGCCTTTGTCTAACTTCCTTCTTATCTCCTCAAAGCATTCTGATAGATTTATCAGACATGACCACCTCCCCTTGACAAAGCTGAATAAATACTGAAAATTGTGGCAGTGGCCAAGCATCAGAAGAAGAAAATAGTTACCATTGATCTTTTGTTCTGATTTCATGACATTTAATCCCTAAGAGGGAAGTCTTGAGTTTCCTCAATAATGAACTCATTTTGTAGGCTTTATACAAGGGTTACCTTCAGATTTCTCCATACCAACCTGCAGTGCTGCCGTTGTTCATGATTTCATTACCAATGTATTGATTTCATGGCAGTTTAATGAGTGTGACACATGGGTAGAAGCGAGAGATACAGGAAAATTATTTCCTCTGAAAGGAGAGTCCAGAGCAAAGGGACAGAAACTAGGAGCTAAGCTTTTTTTCTTTAAATAAATTTAGAATACCCAATTATTTTTTCCCAATTAAGGGGAAATTTAGATTGACCAATCCACCTACCCTGCACATCTCTGGGTTGTGGGGTGATACTCACACAGACGCGGGGAGAATGTGCAAAATTCTCATGGACAGTGACCCAGGGCCGGGATCGAACCCAGGTCCTCAGCGTCATGAGGCAGCAGTGCTAATCACTGAGCCATTGTGCCACCCCTGGAGCTAAGCTTTTTACTGCAGCACATAATATAATAACATGAGAGGAAGCAAGCAACCAAAACGATAACAATGATAACCAGGACAAAGAAACATGCAACAAACCTCCTGGACCTGGACACTGCCATTATGAAGGTAGAAAGCAGGACACATCACCCATTTTTGAGAATTTTTGTGAGTAAAGTTAACAGAGGATGTGGCAGTGTATGCCATATTCTTGAACACCTCTTGCTGGTTTAAGACGAAGCCTAATGACCTCAACAGAACAGCCAAGGGAAACTGTCTGTTCCCTCTGAACCTTCCTTCTGGTTTCTTTATAGGTATATGACTCCTTCATTCATCACCCTTATGGTAGCCATGATGTGGAGATGCCGGCGTTGGACTGGGATGGGCACAGTAAGAAGTTGTGTAATACTAGGTTAAAGGCGAACTAGTTTGTTTCAAATCACTAGCTTTTGGAGCGTAGCTCCTTCTTCCATTCACCTGTGATTATCCCTCTCTCCAGTTGCTCCGTCTGGACCTGTAAAGGCTTAATTACCTGCAAAGACTCACATTCAAAGTATCGTATTGCATCTTTGACTTTGTCAATATAAATGTCTCTGGAACATATCTCTTCATTCACCTGAGGAAGGAGCAGTGCTCCGAAAGCTAGTGATTCGAAACAGACCTGTTGGACTTGAACCTGATGTTGTAAGACTTCTTACTGTGCTCAACCCAGTCCAATGTCGGTATCTCCACATCATATATTAATCAAGGTATCAAGATGTTGGTTTCATTTTGTGTTTTCAAGCACAATGTTTACAGGAACTGTGAGTGTTACACTGGTCCGAGGTTTCCTTAAGGCTGTGCCTGGAGAGGGCAGAATAACGCTGACCTCACTGACCTCACCAAAAATCATGGGACCGGCTAATTTACAATATCGTTGCTCAGGCCAGAGCACCACTCATAGATAGTCGCCAGAGGTCGGAATTGAACTTGGGTCCCTGTCGTTTTGAGACAGCAATGCTAATCAGTGTGATACCATGCCACCCCAGGTCCTGAAAACACTAGTTCAGCCTCAACTGGAATACTACCTCCTGTTCTGGGCACCACACTTTAGAAATTATGTGGAGGCATTAGAGAGAGGACAGAAAATATTCACAAAAATGGTTCCAGGGATGAGGAGCCATAGATAGATTGGAGAAGTTGGATACAGGGCAATGTGGCAAATTGGATAAAAAGTTGGCTGAATAACAGAAAACAAAGGGTAATGGTCGATGCCTGCCCTTGCAAATGGAAAGTTGTTTCAAGTGGTGTTCCACAGGAATCTGTGTTGGGACCCTTACTGTTTGTGTTATACATTGACGATTTGGACGTGAAAGTGGGGAGCATGATTGGGAAATTTGCAGATAATGCAAAGATTGGTCAAGTGGTGGACATTGTAGATGATAGCTATAATATCCAAAATGATATAGATGGGTTGGTGGAGTGGACAATAAAGTGGCAGATGGAATTTAACACCAGAGAAGTGTGAGATGATGCATTTAAGGAGTTAAAACAGTTATAGGGATACACAATAAAAAGAGGGGTAGATAAAGTGAGAGATCTTGGCGTACAAGTACACAGGTTCCTTCAAGAAGTCAAGTTTGTAAAGAAAGTACATGGAAGCTCTCTTTCATTGGCAGAGGTATAGAATATAGAAGTACGGATATAATGTTGGAATAAAACACTGGTGAGGGCACAACAGAAATATTGTGTGCAGTTCTGGGCACCACATTACCAGAAGGATGTAATTACTCTGGAGAGAGTGCAGAAGAGGTTTACAGGAATGTTGCCAGCGCTAGAAAAATGTAACTACGAGGCAAGATTGGGTAGGTTGAGGTTATTTTCCTTGGAACAAAGAAGGCTGAGGGGTGACTTAATTGAGGTGGACAGAATTATGAGAAGAGATAGAGTGCACAGGATAAAATTGTTTCCAATTTGTGGAGAATTCGAGAACAAGGGACATAAATTCAAGATAAATGGCAGAAGGTGCAGAGGGGACATGAGGAAGAACTATTTTATGCGGGGGGTAGTGGGAGTCTGGAATTTCCTGCTGAGTTGGTGGTGGAGATAGAGACCCTAAACGTTTTTAATAAGTACCTGGATCTGCACCATACGTGCTTTAAGATGCAGGGCTGTGGACTGGGTGCAGAAAGGTTGGATTAGAAAGGGTACCTGGGTGTCCTCGGGCTGGTATAGGCAAGATGGGCTGTGTGCCTCCTTCTGAGCTGTAATCTTGCTGTGGTTCTATGGTTCTCAGCTGTGGCTGTTCTCCTTGGAGAAGGGAAGGTTGAGGAAAGATTTGATCTAGGTTTTCAAAATCATGAGGAGGCTGGACAAAGTACATAGAAAGAAACATTTCCGGTTGGCAGAAGGATCGAGAACCAGAGGGCACAGATTTAAGGTAATTGGCAAAGGAAACAATGTTGGCATGAGGAAAATCTTTTCTCGCAGCCAGTGGTTCGGATCTGGAATACACTGCCTGACAGTATGGCAGAGATAGGGTCAATCAGGGCTCTCAAGAGGAAATTGTATTAGCTAAAATTTGCAGGGTTAAGGGACAAGGCAGGGGAATGGCACGAGATGAACAATAATAATATAATTGCTCCCACTTTGGGATTAAGTTTGGGATAAATTTCTCTGAATAATGAGAATGTTTCAAGTGCCACTTGAGGCTGGTTAAAAGGTCCACCTTGGTGCTCTGGGACATTGGTTCAATTGTGCACTTGAATAATAGGCCCTCTAATCTTCACCCCTCACACCCATCCACCCCCTCCCCATGCCCCAACAATGTCAGGTTTGTGTGAGACATTGAGGCCCATTGGCCTGAATAATTTGGTTCTACACTGCAAATTTTCTGTTTCTACCCTGGATGACTGGATTTTTTTTCTCTGGATACCTGAAAGGCATCTTTGAGATGATGAAAAGGTTTGAGAGGATCACCACAGATAAAAGGCGGGATTCTCCTTCAGCCGACGGTGAAATTGGGAAAAGCGATTGGACGGAGAATGGCTTCCGACACCAAAATCGCGGCAAGTGTTGATTTGACGCCAAATCGCGATTCTCCGTCACTGCGAAAATGGCCTACATGCGACGCCCACCGTGCAGAGTTTAAACACCATTTGCACCCCATTAGTGGGATACCCGCGAACCTGACATGGTGGCTGCTGAGAGAGAGAGAAGAGGTAGGACATGGAGAGGAGAGACTGCGGGCTGCCGACCCGGATAATGGCTGTGCTGGCTGGGGTGAGGGTGGGGTCCTGCCAAAGCCGGGGGAGGAAAACAGGCTGGGTGGCCAGGGTGACAGAATGGACACGAATTAATTTAGGCACAGATATTTGGGGGTCATAATGAAATGCCACAATTACACTTGTCACCGTATTGAAACCTCTTGTTGTTCACAACCTTAAGACCTCACTCTCTTTGATCCTTCTCCGACTGGGGTTGGTCTTCACCCCATCTGGTCACAGCCTTTCTCACAGGCGCTGGAAACAGTTAGGCTCACTCAAACCGAGATTAACATTCACCCTGGAAGGACTCTGGTATTAATCAGTAAGCCCTAGACCCTCGTCCTTAATTTCCCTCTGGTGCCATAGGACACAGGAATTAAGGCCAAACCTCACTCTCACCCGAGCTGAAGAGTTAGCATACTGGTAGCAGACAGACAGGAGTCAGACCTAAGCAAAAGCTGAGGAGCACCAGAGCTTTCCTCACTGCAAGTTGTCATCACCCTCCTGCATTCGCAGGCTAAACAGGCACAAAGACTCCCCAAGGCCAGCACCCTGAGCACTTGATTCGCATGTGCACCGATTCCTTTGGTCGCAGAGGGTCAGAAAGCTCTTTGGGTGTGGCATGGTTTGTAGAGCTGCCAGTCAACATGATGGAGCTGTTTTATGAAGTGGGGAGCGATGAGGGCGTCCCTGGTTCTCCTGCCTATGCAAACCCTCACCCCCGCCTATCCTCCATAATCTGGCTCCACTTTAGCCTCTTCCCTTACTTCCTTCTGGACTTCCTCCTCATCAGAGAAGAAATTCCGCTCCTCCTGGTCATCAGCATCAAGGATAATAACAATAATCTTTATTGTCACAAGTAGGCTCATATTAACACTGCAATAAAGTTACTGTGAAAATTTCCGAGTCGCCACATTCCAGCGCCTATTTGTGTGCACTGAGGGAGAATTCAGAATGTCCAATTCACCTAACAGCATGTCTTTCAGGACTTGTGGAACTGAGCCATGCTTCGGAATTCTCCAGTAATGGCTTTGACACATGGCCCTATGTTTTCCACTGTGGACGCCATCCTTGCGGTATTGGCCTGTGTAACATGCAACAGCAGCAACATTCCTGCAACAGGAAGGTCTGAAACTCCTCCATGCGGCCTTGCAGCACAAGACTGCCATTGGCAATCCCTCCTGGTATTCCTGGCCTTGCCTTTGCATCTCCAGCAGCTGAGGAACAAACATTTCCAGAGGCACGGTACCTGTTTGGGGCACAGCTGTGTCCTGGGATCCAGCAGTCTTCCAACTTCATGATCCCTGGGATGTCCCTGTCTCCTCCTGATGTGCGTCAGAAAAAACGCAGTGGTCACCAGATTGAGACCAAAAGCCAGTCTGCTAGTCCACCCACCAAGGTGCTTGGCCCTGTGATGGTTGATGGTGCGGGTGATTGCCGTTACTTTCATCCCTGTTCTTCTCCGAGATCACCTCGGGGTGCTGTCAAGGGTGAACGAGGAGGACACTGCTGGTTGACGACCGAGGCTCATTGGTTGATCTTCTTGCCAAGCAAGGAACATTGTGTTAGTACATGGCCTGGTCAAGGGTTTGAGCAACAAAATATTCACTTGAGACTGGTCATCTGAATGAAAATGCAGTGGCTCTTCACATTTCTCCCACAGGCCAACCTCGTTCTCTGGGCACCCCAGTCTTGGCCCTCCCCTGCAAACTCCATGGGCCTCTCCTCGAAAGGAGTCAGAATCCATAGGTCAGGCATCCACCGCCCAACTTCGCTCTCTCTCTCTCTCTCTCTCTCCACTTATGAACGATCATCTCCTGCAGGAACCCAAAAGGGGATAAAGTGAGCACATGTCTGGAGGGTCAGGGGTCGAGGATAACTGGTATGTTCAATTCTGGCCTTGGGTGACTGTACCTGTGGAGTTTGCACTTTCTCTCCGTGGCTGTGTGTGTTTCCTCCAGGTGCTCCGGTTTCCTTCCACAGTTAAAAGATGTGCAGGTTAGGTGGTTTGACTATTCTAAATTTGAAGCTTAAGTAGTGTGAGTCACCCTGGTTAGCTGAGGTCTATATAAAAGACAGACAGAAAGCGCACTCAGTAAGCTTTGCGCAAGTGAAGGAGACACAGCCGGAGTGAGACACATCCAGAGTGGGAACTTGGAACTTGGTAATTTGGTGCAGTGAGGTAATTCGGTGCAGAGTGGGAGAAGGAGCTTTTTCCCAACTGTTTTATTCTCTCCCTTTCTTCTGGCCTGTAACTTTTAATCTGCAGGAAGAGAACCAGAGAGCATCTGAGAACCTGGGAAGGGAAGTGATTTTTATTCATTTTTATTTTTATTACCTTTTCAAATTGTGTGTGTGGGGAGGGGGGGGGGGGACTGAAGTGACATCACAGTAAATCTGTGACCTGATTGGCTGGTTGGGAATCTACACTAAATTTAAGAATTAAGCATTGTTAAACTAATTAAACGCAATTACTTAATTATAATTTAGAGGGGTATCTAAGTCCGAGATCGGAGAGTACTGTATTTCGCTTTCACATTTATAGTAGAAATCTAGTGCTAGAAAACATATAGTTAACAGTCATTTTTTTTTTAATGTTTAAATTTAATTTACTAATTAATTGCCGCAATGTCAATTAGAGGGGTGCAGTGCTCTGTGCTCTGACTGTGAGATGTGGCAGGTCCGGGAGGCTTCCAGCGTCCCGGATGGCTTCATCTGCAGAAAGTGCACCCAACTAGAGCTCCTCACAGACCGCATGGTTCGGTTGGAGCAGTGGTTGTATGCACTTAGGAGCATGCAGGTGGCGGAAAGCGCATAGATAGCAGTTATATAAATGTGGTCATACCCAAGGGGCAGGCAGAGAAATGGGTGACCACCAGAAGGGGCAGGCAGTCAGTGCAGGAATCCCCTGAGGTTGTCCCCCTTTCGAACAGGTATACCCCTTTGGATACTGTTGGGGGGATAGCCTATCAGGGGAAAACAGCAGCAGCCAGAGCAGTGGCACCACGGCTGGCTCTGATGTTCCGAAGGGAGGGTCAAAACGCAGAAGAGCAATAGACATAGGGGACTCTACAGTAAGGGGCACAGACAGGTGCTTCTGTGGACATGAAAGAGACTCCAGGATGGTATGTGGCCTCCCTGGTGCCAGGGTCCAGGATGTCTCCGAACGGATAGCGGGCATCCTGAAGGGGGAAGGCAAACAGACAGAGGTCGTTGTACATATCCGTACTAACGACATTGGCAGGGAGGGGTATGAGGTCCTGCAGCAGGAGTTCATGGAGCTGGGCAGAAAGTTAAAAGACAGGGCCTCCAAGGATGTAATCTCGGGATTACTCCCTGTGCCACGTGCCAGTGAGGCTAGAAATAGGAAGATAGAGCAGCTAAACACGTGGCTAAACAGCTGGTATAGGAGAGAGGGTTTCTGTTATCTGGACCACTAGGAGCTCTTCCGGGGCAGGTGTGACCTGTATAAGAAGGACGGGTTGCATCTAAACTGGAGAGGCATAAATATCCTGGCCGCAAGGTTTGCTAGTGTCACACGGGAGGGTTTAAACTAGTATGGCAGTGGGGTGGAGGCCGGAGCAATAGGTCAGAAGGTGAAAACATTTGAGGGAGAACTAGGGAATAGGGCCAGTATGGCTCTGAGGAAGAGCAGACAGGGAAATGTTGCTGAGAACAGCGGGTCTGGTGGCCTGAAGTGCATATGTTTTAATGCAAGAAGTATTACGGGTAAGGCAGATGAACGTAGACCTTGGATTAGTACTTGGAACTATGATTTTGTTGCCATTACAGAGACCTGGTTGAGGGAAGGACAGGATTGGCAGCTAAACGTTCCAGGATTTAGATGTTTCAGGCTTGATAGAGGGGGATGTAAAAGGGGTGGCGGAGTTGCGCTACTGGTTAGGGAGAATATCACAGCTGTACTGCGGGAGGACACCTCAGAGGGCAGCGAGGCTATATGGGTAGAGATCAGGAATAAGAAGGGTGCAGTCACAATGTTGGGTGTTTACTACTGGCCTCCCAACAGCCAGCCGCAGATAGAGGAGTAGATAAGTAGACAGAGTGAAAACAACAGGGTTGTTGTGATGGGAGACTTCAACTTCCCCAATATTGACTGGGACTCACTTAGTGCGAGGGACCTGGATGGGGCAGAGTTTGTAAGGATCATCCAGGAGGGATTCTTAAAGCAATATGTACACTGTCCAACTAGGGAAGGGGCTGTACTGGACCTGGTATTGGGTAATGAGCCCGGCCAGGTGGTAGAAGTTTCAGTAGGGGAGCATTTCAGGAACAGTTACTACAATTCAGAAAGTTTTAAAGTGCTGGTGGACAAGGATAAGAGTGGTCCCAGTGTGAATGTGCTAAATTGGGGGAAGGCTAATTATAACAATATTAGGCAGGAACTGAAGAACCTAGATTGGGGGAGGATGTTTGAGGCTAAATCAACATCTGACATGTGGAAGGCTTTCAAATGTCAGTTGAAAGGAATTCAGGACCGGCATGTTCATGTGCAGAAGAAGGATAAATCTGGAAAATTCTGGGAACCTTGGATAACGAGAGATATTGTAGGCCTCGTCAAAAAGAAAAAGGAGGCATTTGTCAGGGCTAGAAGGGTGTGTAGATAGTCTTGGTCACATTGAGATCCAAATAGACGAGGTGTTACATAGAACATAGAACAGTACAGCACAGAACAGGCCCTTCGGCCCTTAATGTTGTGCCGAGCCATGATCACCCTACTCAAACCCACGTATCCACCCTATACCCGTAACCCAACAAACCCCCCCCCCCTTAACCTTACTTTTTTATTAGGACACTACGGGCAATTAAGCATGGCCAATCCACCTAACCCGCACATCTTTGGACTGTGGGAGGAAACCGGAGCACCCGGAGGAAACCCACGCACACAGGGGGAGGCCGTGCAGACTCCACACAGTGACCCAGCCGGGAATCGAACCTGGGACCCTGGAGCTGTGAAGCATTTATGCTAACCACCATGCTACCCTGCTGTCCCTGGACGTCTTGAAAAATATTACGGCAGGTAAGTCCCCAGGGCCGGATGGGATCTACCCCAGAATACTGAAGGAGGCTAGAGAGGAAATTGCTAAGGCCTTGACAGAAATCTTTGGATCCTCACTGTCTGCAGGTGATGTCCCGGAGGACTGGAGAATAGCCAATGTTGTTCCTTTGTTTAAGAAGGGTACCAAGGATAATCCAGGGAACTATAGTCCAGTGAGCCTTACGTCAGTGGTAGGGAAATTACTGGAGAGAATTCTCCGAGATAGGATCTACTCCCATTTGGAAGCAAATGGAACGTATTAGTGAGAGGCAGCATGGTTTTGTGAAAGGGAGGTTATGTCTCACTAACTTGATGGAGTTTTTCGAAGAGGTCACAAAGATGATTGATGCAGGTAGGGCATTGGATGTTGTCTATATGGACTTTAAAAAGGCCTTTGACAAGGTCCCCCATGGCAGATTGGTACAAAAGATGAAGTCACACGGGATCAGGGTGAGCTGACAAGGTGGATACAGAACTGGCTAGGTCATAAAAGGCAGAGAGTAGCAATGGAAGGGTGCTTTTCTAATTGGAGGGCTGTGACTAGTGGTGTTCCGCAGGGATCAGTGCTGAGACCTTTACTGTTCGTAGTATATATAAATGATTTGGAGGCAAATGTAACTGATCTGATTAGTAAGTTTGCATACGACACAAAGGTTGGTGGAATTGTGGATAGCGATGAGGACTGTCAGAGGACACAGGGGGAGGACGTGCAGACTCCACACAGTGACCCAGCCGGGAATCGAACCTGGGACCCTGGAGCTGTGAAGCATTTATGCTAACCACCATGCTACCCTGCTGTCCCTGGACGTCTTGAAAAATATTAAGGCAGGTAAGTCCCCAGGGCCGGATGGGATCTACCCCAGAATACTGAAGGAGGCTAGAGAGGAAATTGCTAAGGCCTTGACAGAAATCTTTGGATCCTCACTGTCTGCAGGTGATGTCCCGGAGGACTGGAGAATAGCTCTGAGGAGCGGTTGAATGAACTCGTTTTGTTCTCACTGGAACGACGGAGGTTGAGGGGAGACCTGATAGAGGTCTACAAAATTATGAGGGGCATAGAGAGAGTGGATAGTCAGGGACTTTTCCCCAGGGTAGAGGGGTCACTTACTAGGGGGCATAGGTTTAAGGTGCGAGGGGCAAGGTTTAGAGGAGATGTATGAGTGCCTGGAACTCGCCGCCGGAGGAGGTGGTGGAAGCAGGGACGATAGTGACGTTTAAGGGGCATCTTGACAAATACATGAATAGGATGGGAATAGAGGGTATGGACACAGGAAGTGTAGAAGATTTTAGTTTAGACAGGCAGCATGGTCGGCACGGACTTGGAGGGCCGAAGGGCCTGTTCCTGTGCTGTACTTTTCTTTGCTCTTTGTTCTAAATTGCCGCTTAGTATCCAATAGGTTAGATGGGGTTACTGGGATAGGATTGCGGTTTGGGCCTACGTCGGGTGCTCTTTCCAAGGGCTGGTGTAAATTCGTTGGGCCAAATGGCCTTCTTTTGCACTGCAAATTCAATGAGTCTATGATCTCCTGCCAACCGATGGATAAATTGTGGCCCCCCCACTCCTCCACGGTTCCATAATCTCATCAAAAACTTTCATATTTTGCCAGCCATGCATGTCATGCCCTTGATCTTTGACAACAGTGACCCTGGAACAAAAGCATATGGCATGCTTGCCTTTATTGGACGGGGTATAGAGTATAAAAGCTCACAAATTATGTTACAGTTATATAGGACGTTGGTTAGGCCACATTCGGAATACTGTGCCTAATTCTGGTCACTGCATGCCAGAAGGACTTGGAGGCTTTGGAGAGAGTACAGAAAAGGTTTACCAGGATGTTGCCTAGTTATGGAGGGTATTAGCTATGAGGAGAGATTGAATAAACTGGGATTGTTCGCTCGAGAGAGAGACGAAGGCTAAGGGGCGACCTGATAGAAGTTTATAAAATTATTAGGGGTGTAGATAGGGTGAAAAGTTGGAGGCTTTCTCCCAGGGCAGAAATGACAATTACAAGGGGGCACAATTTCAAGGTGAGGGGGGAAAGGTTCAGTGGAGATGTGCAGAGGAGGTTTTTTACACAGAGGGTGGAGGTGGCCTGGAAAATGTACTGCCAAGTGTAATGGTTGAGGCAGATACGTCAGCAACATTTAAAACTTATCTGGATAGGCAGATGAACAACCGGGTACAGAAGGATACAGACGGTTGGTCTAGATAGGACACGTGATTGGCGCAGGCTTGGAGGGCCGAAGGGCCTGTTCCTTTGTTCTTTGCTCTTTGTTAGTCCAGTATTGGTCTTGCTGTGCTGTCACAGGCAAAGAATCCATCAGGTTGAGTGGCGTCACAATCGCTCGCAATACTAAGGGCAGCTGTGTGTTTTCAGGTAATGGAAGGTGACTTAAGGCATCTGCATTGACTTTTCGAGCCCCGGGTCAGTGCTCAAAAGTATACTCATAGACCGCTAAGAACAATGCCCACCTCTGAATTTGGGCTGAAGTTATTGGGAGTAACACCTTTTCATCTTAGAAAAGCAGATTATGGTCTGTAATTATGATGAAGTGGCGGCAGGATGCTAATTGGTGGAATTTCGTAATGCTATAAATGATGGTGGAGCCTTTCTTTTCTACCTGTGAATATCCCTGTTCCACATCAGATAATGTTCTTGATACATCTCCAATGGGTCTCTCAGAACCGCCTTCCATCACATGGGACAATACAGACCCAACTCCATACGGTGACGCATCACACACACATCTGGGAAGCTAGGGAGGAGATTGCTGAGCCTTTGGTTTTGATCTTTAAGTCATCTTTGTCTACAGGAATAGTGCTAGAAGACTGGAGGATAGCAAATGTTGTCCCCTTCTTGAGAAGGGGAGTAGAGACAACCCTGGTAACAATAGACCAGTGAGCCTTACATCTGTTGTGGGAAAAGTCTTGGAAAGGTTTATAAGAAATAGGATGTATAATCATCTGGAAAGGAATAATTTGATTAGAGATAGTCAGCATGGTTTTGTGAAGGGTAGGTCGTGCCTCACAAACCTTATTGAGTTCTTTGAGAAGGTGACCAAACAGGTGGATGAGGGTAAAGCAGTTGATGTAGTGTATATGGATTTCAGTCAAGCGTTTGATAAGGTTCTCCACGGTAGGCTATTGCAGAAAATACAGAGGCATGGGATTCAGGGTGATTTAGCAGTTTGGATCAGAAATTGGCTAGCTGATAGAAGACAAAGAGTGGTGGTTGATGGGAAATGCTCTGACTGGTGTCCAGTTACTAGTGGTGTGCCACAAGGATCTGTTTTGGGGCCGTTGCTGTTTGTCATTTTTATAAATGACCTGGAGGAGGGCGGAGAAGGATGGGTGAGTAAATTTGCAGATGACACTAAAGTCGGTGGAGTTGTGGACAGTGCGGAAGGATGTTGCAGGTTACAGAGGGACATAGATAAGCTGCAGAGCTGGGCTGAGAGGTAGCAAATGGAGTTTAATGCAGAAAAGTGTGAGGTGATTCATTTTGGAAGGAATAACAGGAAGACAGAGTACTGGGCTAATGGTAAGATTCTTGGTAGTGTAAATGAGCAGAGAGATCTCGGTGTCCATGTACATAGATCCCTGAAAGTTGCCACCCAGGTTGAGAGGGTTGTTAAGAAGGTGTACGGTGTGTTAGCTTTTATTGGTAGAGGGATTGCGTTTCGGAGCCATGAGGTCATGTTGCAGCTGTACAAAACTCTGGTGCGGCCGCATTTGGAGTATTGCGTGCAATTCTGGTCACTGCATTATAGGAAGGATGTGGAAGCATTGGAAAGGGCACAGAGGAGATTTACCAGGATGTTGCCTGGTATGGAGGGAAGATCTTATGAGGGAAGGCTGAGGGACTTGAGGCTGTTTTCGTCAGAGAGAAGAAGGTTAAGAGGTGACTTAATTGAGGCATACAAGATGATCAGAGGATTAGATAGGGTGGACAGTGAGAGCCTTTTTCCTCGGATGGTGATGTCTAGCACGAGGGGACATAGCTTTAAATTGAGGGGAGATAGATATAGGACAGATGTCAGAGGTAGGTTCTTTATTCAGAGAGTAGTAAAGGCGTGGAATGCCCTGCCTGCAACAGTAGTGGACTCGCCAACACTAATGGCATTCAAATGGTAATTGGATAGGCATATGGATAATAAGGGAATAGTGTAGATGGGCTTTAGAGTGGTTTCGCAGGTCGGTGCAACATCGAGGGCCGAAGGGCCTGTACTGCGCTGTAATGTTCTATGTTCAATCATATTTTTTTGTTGAATCAAAGGGTGCAATTCAGCTACCGTATTGCACTGGAGTGGATCCGAGTGCTCCGAGTGAATAGCAAGAAAGGTCAAAATTGAGATTTGCACCGCGCATGAACCAGTTTGTAATTCACTGGCCTTCTCCCAATGGGGATGTTGGGAGGTAGGGGGAGTCGGGAACAGGGGGTGAGCTGCAGGCAGGCTCGCTGTGAAGACTAAAGTGACAGTGGCTTCACATGTATCAAATGTTTCAACAGTGAAAATGTTTATGTGACAGATTTCCATTCCCCCTAACTACAAATAGTGCTACCTCTATGTGTGTCTCCAAGATGCACATCAGAGGTTGAGGCAATCTGCTGCTTTCCATTCCCTGTGGCCTTTGATGCCCCTGGCAGTCGTCCTCTGGAGGGCCTGGAGCTGGAGGACATCGGCGTACCCACTGGTGCCATAGGCGTTGCCGTTCACGGATGCTCTGTATACCCGGGCATCATCCCACATCACCTTCCCCTTGTCCGGTGCCCTTGGGATTCTCCAGTGTCAGGAGGTGGGGGGTGGTTCAGAAGAACTCAAGACCACCTTTGTCTCCTTGGTGGAATGTCGCGCCTGGGTTGGGATCCCAGTGGGTGCCCATAGAGGCCAAGATAACTGCATGGGACAGAGGAGCAGCTGGAGTGAATTCCAGAAGCCTCTGTGTCATCTGGTACTGCCAGTCCTGCAGGCACCCCATTGTCCGCACCATGGTGTCGACGCCCTCAGCGATGCACCCCAGTGACTGGACCGTGGTCTGCCATGGCTCGGCAATGTCCACCTGTGTCTGGGACATATCTCTTATCGATTGGGACATCATATCAAGGCCCTCAGACAGGTCGTCACAGACTGAGGCATGCCTTGTACACTACCCTCAAGAAGCAGACGTTGCACTCCAGGTTTTCCACTATGGTCGCCACCCTAGCAGTGTTGGCCTGGGTCCGACATATTATAAGCACCATCCCCTGCAGCTGAAGGCATTGGGACTCCTCCAACTGGCCTTGAAGTCACTGGAATGTCACTGTCACCCCATCCTCGGTGTCAGGCTCTGTCCTATCATCTGCATCAGCTATGGGAAAACCAAGTCCAGTGTCTCGACATCTGACTGGGACCCAGCTGAGTCCTGAGATCTCTGACTGCTGTTTCCCTTGGATGTTCCTGCCTTCACCTGACGTGTATCAGCAACTTGTGGCGCTCACCAGGTAGTGCCCCGGAGCCTGTCTCTTAATGTCGCCAACCGAGGTGTGCGTCTCTGCATTGGTGAAAGATGTGGGTGATAGCTGTTACACCTCACCAGTGTTCTCCTCGGGGCCCTCCTCTGAGATGTTCTACTGAGTGGCGGGGGTGGGGGGAAAGGGGGGTATGACTCGGATGGCTTGACCTCCTCAGATGGTGAAGACAATAGATGTATGGTCAGTGAGAGGGAAAGATAATTTTGTGGGACATCAGCAACTCACTTGAGATATGGCATTGGATCCTCACCTCTCTCTCCCAAGCCAACCTCACTGTCAGTCACTGCTTGCTCCTTGAACAACCCCAAGATCTCCAAGGCCTGTTCTTTATAGGGGGTGAGGATTCGGATGTCTGGAACTCTTCCCCCCATCTTAACCCTTTTCCTCTTATTATGGGCTATCCTCTGTGGGGACAAAGAGAGGACATTGTGAGCTGCACGTTTGATGGCTTAGGGAGCTCTATAGCAGGTGGCATGTGTGGGCACCACACCTGGACATGAACGGGTTGTGTTGGTGTGTGCGAGGGGGTTCTGAGGAACAAGCTTGAAGATTGGATGAGGAGGTTGCAAGGTGTCAGCAAGTGGATTGGGGGGAGGGAACTGGGGTTTGCAAAATTGAGGGGTGGTGGGTGGGAATGATGCTATGAGAGAGGTGGTAACTTACCCTTGCAGCTCATCTTCTTCCAACATTGCACAGCAGTCCTCCTGGCCATGCTGCCCACACTCACTACTGCTGCCACCGCCTCCTATGCAGTGTTGCGAACCCTGCTGTTGGTTCTCTGCCCCGCTTTTCATCCATGTCTAGAACCCTGGCCAGGTCGGCATCCCCAAAGCAAGGAGCAGGTCTCGTTGCATCCTTGTTATTTGTCTGGGATTGAGTGCTGAGCGAGCGTTTAAAAGCAGCTCCCCCTTGTTAGCGTTGAGCAACTGAGGCGAAAGTCGGGTGAATCAGACAGTGAGGGAACTCGGAGTGGTAAGATTCACGCGGGGGCTCGTTTTTGGAACTATGTGAGAGTGAATACAGGCCACGAACTCGCCATTGTAGCCAACGCAAAAGACCCCGCCAAACTCGTCCAAAATGACATTTAGAAATATTTTCGCTGAATCACCCACTAATATATTCGAAGATTGAACCGCTTGCTTTCCTTGATTGAAAGCCTCTACACTGTGCCCTGCACCCATGCTAACTTAACTAGTATCTAACTAGTATCTAATTTTCTGGCCTTACGGGCCCTAACACTCGGTCTTGGTGGTGCCCCAGATGGTATAACAGGAGTGGAGGGGGCCTGCTGTGATTCCTCCCCTTCGGCCTGGGTGTCGGCAGGTGTCTTCCAGGGCGACCAGGGCTGGATGAGCCCAGTTGCTGCTCGGGTGTCCCGGGTGGCGTGGTGCCACCCCGTTCTGCCCGCTGCCCACCAGATGCACTGGAGCAGGAGAGGGGGAATCCGAGGTGCTGTGGTGTTCCAGAGCCTCCCCTGCAGGCATCATCGGCATGGGCCCCTGGCTACTCCATGAGACGGGGATGGGAGATGAGCTGCCCCTGAGGCTCCCCTGCCACCTGGCGCTGCCAGTCCTGGAGGTCCGCTCTGGTCTCGACCAGGATCTGCACGCTCACTGCCATAGAGCACAGGGAGTGGACAATTGCCATCTGGGATAGCGTCACATCATGCTGCGACTGCACCACCACCTTCTAGGTTTGTGTCACATCAGCCAGTGACTGCGCCATCTCCCTCTGTGACTGGACCATTTCACTCTGTGTCTGCGCTGTGGTGATATGCATCACTGTAAATACACAAAGGGCTAATGTAAATACAAGTAGACTAGATGACACTAGAGGGAGCACCAGAGACAAGACACACAGACATTCAACCAATAGGCCAGTAAGATAGGACATGACACACACACAGGTGACACTACCACAGGGGGGCATTACACCAACCCATATATAAGGACACAGCACACATGATCTTCCTCTTTCCAGTAGTGAGTACACAGGGTTGATTAAAACACATCACACCCACCACGTGGATTGTAGCAGACTGGTTAGTTAGTCTGAGTAGCTATAGCAGGATTAACAGGAGAGTCGAATCCAAGTAGGAGAATCATTAACAGTTCAATAAAAGTGTTAAAGCTATCTCCAAATCTGAACCTTCCTTTGTCAGAGTGCGCATCAATGAAGCACCTTATGCTACGTCAAGAGCATAACAAAACATGCGCCATGTTGGCCAGCACCTGGGCAATGCTGCCGGCGTTCCCAGCCATGACCTGGTGTGACTGGGCCACACACAGGTGCGCCGCTGCACTTTCCAGGTGGCTCTGGGACATGGTGGCCTGTGAGGTGGCGACCCTGTCCTGGGCTTCGGCCAGCACCTGCACAGAATGCCCCAGGCCTTGGGCATGCTAATCCATAGCTGATACATTCGTCCCCAATGCCTCAACCACGGACGCCCTCGTGCGGTGTTGTCCTGGTTGGCATGCATTGTTGGCACCACCTCTTGTTGCTGCACGCAGTTTGACTTCTCCAACTGCACCTGCAGGTACTGGATACTCGCTGACAACCCCTCATGTGTGGGGGTGGGGGAGGTGGCGGAGGGAGTTGGGGCGGTGCGGGGTTGGCACATGTGTCACAAGGAACCGCAACTCAGCAGGATCTCACTTCCTTGCCAGGTGGCATCCTGACGCCATCCCAACGGCGGTTTTGAGGGGGCAGAGCATCGGAAAAATGGCAGCGCCCCCACTTTCGGCGTAAAAATAGATTCTCCGGCCGATTGCCGCATCGGCAATTTGAGAATCGCGCCCTATGTCTCAGTAACGGAGAATCCCGCCGCATGCAATTACTTCTCTGTGTTCTACTTACCCCTCAAGCAATAGTGCCAAAATAGGTCATTTGCTCATTGTCTTATTGCTGTGCACAGATCAACTGCCATGTTTTTGACATTAAAACGGTGAGTATACTTCAGAAGAACATACTTAATTGGCAATAAAGTACTTTGGGACGTCCACTGAAGTAATGTCCTCCTGCAAGTTCCTCTTTCTATACTAAGATTGCAGGTGTCATACTCTATTAATTCCATATGGTGGCAGTGTTAGCGCAGTCTTGGAACAAAGCATCTGTCTGTTCCTGTCAGTTTCAGTGTATATATTAAAATTCATTCTTTCACATGGAAATCTATGCAATTCTTATATACACAAACGCATTGGCGCTGCCTGCTGTGTTCATGAAAGCAGTGAAAGAATTGAACAAAAAATGAAAGAAAATATTAAAGCTTAGATGTATTGCCAGCAGGTATAATGCAGGTGAGTGATAGAGAGAGAATGGTTGGAATCTTTCCAAGCATAAGGGGATTATAACATTTCCTCAAGGCCATAGTTGTCCTTGTGTTAAAGAAGAACCCTTTTGAACCGCAGTATTGAGAGAAAAGTTGGCAGAGCTGTACTGTCAGTTTGTAAGTGATTTAATAGATACATATTTGCAATGAAGAAATGGATTTTGACAGATAGTTCACAATCAAACTAAAGGGATGCACTGAGTACTATTTTAATTATAAAGTATATCCCCCAAACATATATTTTCATGATGTTTGACCTGAGCCTAATGATGGCATCGTTCCCGGCTGCTCAGATCAGCATGAATAGAATTGTCCATCATAATGCACTGAATCTATTCTTCTAATGACTGCCTCGGATCTGATAACTGAAATAGTGCTTGTTTGTAACAGCACAGACAGCATCTATGGAGAAACAGACTTTATGCGAGGCAGGGTCTCGAGACCAGGCAGACTTAACTTCTGTTTCTCTCTGGATGTTGTCTGACTTGCTGAGTATTTCTAACATTTCGGCGCCACTCGCTGTTCAGGGGAAGCGTCAACAATGGGGTCTGTGACCGCTTGGGACATGCCCAGCCATCCAGATCCCCGCCCACTTATTGGTTAGGAATCGAACAGAGTATAAGAAGAAGGGTTCACCATATATTCGTCCTCTCTTGGACCTGGAGCCCCGGCCATCTCCAATTGCAGCAACACCAGAAGAAAGTACAAGTTTAATGCTCGCTACCAGACGGATGAGCCAAGCTGAGCAGCAATCACTCCTTCGGACTCGATAGATAGATCCAGAATCGAACAGCGGCCACTGGTCCTCTGACCTAAGCCGGGTGCCCAAAGTAAAGTACAGGTTGTCTTGGTTGATAGATGTAGTTAACTAGTAGTGTTTATATTGCATGACTAATTGTGTGTAAATAAAGTACCCTTGACCTTGAACTAACAAACTGGTGTTTGGCTCTTTGATCGATAGCTGGTTGAACCTTGTGGTGGTATCATTTGATACCTGGCGACTGTGAGCATTAGAACATAGATACCAAAAGAAAGGAGGGCAAACTCACTGATTGCCATAATTGGAACATAGGAAAAGACAGAGGAAAAGAAAGCACAATACATAGCAGGACAATCGCAAGAATACCAATATCATTGGAAACAATCATTTCCACTGTATGAGAAGAGAGTGCTGATTGGTTGGCAAGTGAACGCTGATTGGCAGAGGTGCTGCCATGGAGAATGCATTAGTTAATGGTGACTGACAGTTAACTACCAAGCATTGTTTGAAAATTTAAAGCTTGACTCTGGTCAAGGGGTATGAACCAGCCAACGGCTATCATATATTTTGTTTCGCTGATTTTCATGGACATGCACGTCATGAAAATTTAAATGGTAAAAATTCACTGGTAAAATGCCATTGCTTTCCTATAGCTCTAATCTGTGGCCAAACAAAAAGAGAATTGGAATACTACGCTTCACCTCAAAGCGATGTATGGTCTTCTTTTTATTTTCAATCCAGTTGATATTTTATGGCGCTCCAGCAGATTTCATGGTTAAATCGTTAATGATGCCAGTCATAAATTGCCTGATGGAATGAATCCACTTTCCCAACTTGCAGTCTGACCTGAGCCCTGGAATACTGGACCAAATCATAATCACCATAACCCAGCTCATAATGTACATCATTTGTTTTGATGGAAAGATGTATCAAAGCTGAAAATTTGCAATGGCTCTAAAGTAAATGAATAAATCATTTGTTTTGCCATTGAGATTAGATATGACACAAACCAGGCATTTTTACAGACATTGATTTTTTTCATGGTCATTTTTGTGTGGCCCACTGTCCATCTGAAGTGATCGTTTTGGGGAGGGCAGTGGTGTTGCATATTTCAACGCTGAAGGCAAGCGCACATTCAATTCCCATTTCACTTGGTCTCAGATCAGAGCTGTGGGGAAGCAATGATTATTTACAAGTGAAAATTTACATTTTAATTGGGAGGACTGGATTGGAAAACTATGCAATGGTTCAAATTCCATTTAAAACGAATATTTACCATTTAAATTTTAATGACGTGCATGTATTCTTTTTTTATGATCTGAATGCACAATGAGGAGAAAAGAAGCAACTTGCAGTTACACCGTGCCTCGCACATCTTCAGGACGTCACCGAGATTTTTACAGTCAGTAAAGTACTTTTGAAGTGCTGTTTTGGCTGTTTCGGAACCAAATTGGGTGCTGCACGATCGCATAACCAGCAATGAGGTGAATGACCAGCTAATCTGTTTATGTTGGTGTTAGCTGAGAGATAAATGTCAGGAGTAATATCAGGAGAGCTGAGCTTTTCACTCGAGAGGGCACACAAGGTTTGAGGTGAATTTTTGAACAGAAAGATAGCACCATTGACAGTGTCTCATTCACTTTAGTACTGTTCTGAAGTGTCTGCCGAAATTACTTGCTCAATCCTGGCCTTGAACCCAGAGCCTTCTGACCCTGAGCAACAATATTAGCCCACCTGCCTGGTGAGAATAGGGGGGTGGGATTTTGTCCTCTGTGGACTGAATGCAGTGCTGGGTGGCAAAAGCGATTTTTCCCTGCCGACCACAATGGTACGTTTTTGTGCCAAACTGTCCACCTCCCACCTTATTAAATATGCATCAGCTGGAAGTACATTGTTTCACCATCGAACGCCTGTGAATCGCCAGCCCGCCATCACCTAGTGGATCCTCACTCCGATGCCAAGTTTAAACTGTACCCAGACGGAGATTGTTCAATGTCTGCAGACCACGTCTGATCCAGGCAAGTGGTGGCCAAACAAAGCGGGAAGAGTGAGTGCAAATGCAGCCCCAGCATGGCCAGAGGAGGTCCAGCAAGGTCCCCAACCTGGCTTGTAAGGTGTCTGGGGCAGTGAGCGCCAACTCAACTCACAGAAGAGCAGAGATACAGCGCCACACATGGATGAATGATCTCATCCACACAGCCAGGATAAGTCAACCTTCTCATCCGTCTCTTAGCTCACACTCTCACAAGTGCTCCACACATTCACAGGATGACAGTCCACAGGGACCTCCCACATTGCTAGCACAAGGGACATCACCACTCATTGTCTTACACGCACACTGAAACTCCATTTGGGCTCACATCCTATGCTGCCCGTGCCCTCATCCCCATACACAGCTCCACTCAGCAGCCACACAAGGCAGGAATCCTTAAAACTTGCCTTGGCATGCTTCCTGCTCTCTCCATCTGTCTTCATGCTGGCTAAGCTCACCTATAAGAAAAGTGAAAGGTCCCAGACCAATGTCATAATGCCTTAGATCAGGGTCCTCACCCAGCAATGAGGAGCCTGTAGTACACCTGGCCTAGGAGGACCGGCCTGTGCCTGTGGTGACATGAGGACGGAGGCATACGTTCTCCGTCAGCTGATCTTCCAGACAGAGAGACTGTGAGTACAATTTTATGTCTGGGATTCTGTTGCCATGTAGTAATCACCTCTACTCTTTTTCATAAGCACCACAGTCGCCTGTCTCAGTGACACTGGGAGCCAACTCCTCATCCAAAGCCGCAAAGACACTTCAGATAAGGATTTTGAGGACTCATTTATGCGGGGCTCATCACAGTGCTGCCCGCACCCTCCAGCAGTGCAGAGGCACACATCACGCTCGTCTAAAGTAGACTCAGTGTCACCATCTGCTGAGCACAGCACAGATTCCGGTCCACTTCAGGTGGAGGCAGAGCCATCTGAGTTCACCAACACTCTGAGGTCTGTTGGAGGTCCAGATGCTGCTAAGTCCCAGTCAGATGATATACCTGTGGACTCAGTCTTAATGCACATGTTGGAGGTGCAATGACAGACATCAGGCAGGGATGTCGACTGCTTTTCACAGATTGCAACGTATGATGGTGCATGTCCACATTCAGTCTGAGGTAATGCCTGTGCACCGAGGTCAACTGGTAAGATGACAGCTGCCAAGGAGACCTTGGTTCAGGACGTAGTGTCTATGCTGCTGCTGCAGTTGCATTCCATCACGGTTGGCATTGGTGACATCCATTAGTGTCTATGTGAGGGTGGACAAGGGCAGCTAGATTGTTTTTTTCTATTCATTCAAGGAATGTGGACATCCCTGGCTAGACTATCCTTAATTTCTCTTGAGAAGGTAGTGGTGAGCTACCCTCTTGAACCACTGCAGTCCATGTAGTGTAGGTACACCCACAGTGCTGTTATTGAGGGAGTTCCAAGATTTTGACCAAGCAACAATGAAGGAACGGCGATGTGTTTGCAAGTCAGGATGGTAAGTGTGTTGGGGCAAACTCGCTCCAGGTGCCCCTTTCCCTCAAGGAGTCAGTCAGGGGCATAATGTATTCAACTGGCATTCCCAGCATGGTGCAACCTGGAAAGCGTACCACAATGGAGGGAGAGTGGACAATCTCAACCTGTTCTAATGCCAACAGGAAACTAATTTTCTTAGTCCTGCAATATTTTCCCCTTCCAGCCATCATTAGGAGGTGAGCCCAGAAAATACCGTCAGGGACCCGTGAAGTGAAAATTGTTTCAGAAAATCACTCCTGCTCCATTCCTCCCTGCTTCCCTTTGAACTGGGCGTTTTTCTCTGGGTGGCCGAGGCATTTGCCCGATTTGAATGGGAGCCCTATCAATAAATGCAAATCAGGGTCCCATGATGCTATTAGAATCCATAGGATACTTACGGTGCAGAAGGAGGCCGTTTGGCCCATCGAATTTGCACCGACTCTCCAAAAGAGGACTCCACCTAGGCCCACCCCCCCCCCCCCCCCCCACCTGATTCCCATAGCCCCGCGCATTGATCCTGGCCAATCCACCTAACCTGCACATCTTTGGACTGCGGGAGGAAACTGTTGCACCCGGAGGAAACCCATACAGACAGAGGGAGAATGTGCAAACTCCACATGGACAGTGACCCTGGACTGGGATCGAACCCAGGTCCTCGGCACTGTGACGCAGCAGTACTAACTACTGCCCACTGCGCCACCAGCATTGAACATACTTAACGGCCTAGCCTCTTCAGCTCTCTGTAGTGAAGAATTTCACAGATTCATTACCCTCTGAGAAAATAAATTTTTCCTCATCTCCATCTTAATTGGGTGACCCCTTACTCTGAGATTTTGCCCTCTGGTCCTAGACTCTGCCACAAGATGAATCAACATCTCATATCTTGAGATATGAAGCCAAATACTGATATTGTCATTGAAACCTTTATTTCTCTTTCGACAGATGCTACCTGACCTTTTGTGTATTTCCAGCATTTTCTATTTGTTTTTTCAGATTTCCCTGGAATCCATGGAATCCCTGCAGTGCAGAAGCAGACCATTCGGCCCATCGGGTCTGCGCTGGCCTTCCAGCCGAACACCCTACCTAGGCCTACACCCAGCGCCACATCCCTGTAGCTCCCGCAACTACAGTACAATTTAACGTGACCAATCCACCTAACCTGCACATCTTTTGACTGTGGGAGGAAACCGGAGGACCCGGAGGAAACCTCGTGTGGGGACATGGATATTGTGTGAGAGAGTAAGGGAGTTAAAATTGCAAAGGTGCTCACATAAAGGAATGTGCATGGGTGGATGCCTCATGTCTTGACCAGGAAATGGGTCAGGGCATTGACAGGTCGCTTCATTGCCCACAGATCTGTTTCCACCCTTTCAGTCTTGAAGTGTGAGGATGATGGAGCCAGTGGACTTGGCTGTGCTTTTAATTAGAAGAGAGTATGCTAACATGCAGCTGCATGTTGTAAGGACCTGTTAAATCCTTGTCTGTTTTCTGTTTGTCTTTTTAGTTCCTGCCCTACAACCTTGCAGATTTTGTTTTGAACTTCAGAATTTGGTCAAACTGAAAACACTCTTGGTCTAATGTACAGGCTTAGGACCCCCCCCCCCCAGATGTTCTGTGACATGGCCTGTGATGTCATTTTGATGGACTTGGCAAGCAGTCAATTGGTGCTTCGGAGATTCTGAGACATCATCTGTTCTTGATTGGGATTGGTGAAGCCTTACAGAATATTTTGTAAAAAAACCCAGGCCAGCTCCATTTTTGTCTCTCAGTTCTGTACAAACTTGGAAAGCAGCACACAGCAAGACTCTCTCTATTAGCCTTTGGCCTGGTGATTTGAATGCTTCCAGTCAGCCTGGGGAAGTAACTTCTGCCGAAAATGTCTCCAGCCAGGTCAGTGAATGCATAAAACTCTGTTTGAAAGGCCTGTTGATTTAAATGCTTCCAGATAGTCTGTGAAAATGATCTATGAGAGCAGGTGTAGGATTTCTATCCTGATAATGAACTGTGAAACCAGTGCTCCAAATTCTCTTTCCTTTAGTAAAGAATAAGTGAGTGAAAGAAACAGGTGAGAGATAAACATTTAGGAATATTTGGAAACTCAGTGGAGTAGAACTCCACACTTGAACCTGTCACTTCAACTTGTGCACAAACTATCAGCAAGTAGTACAGTTTTAGAAGCCAACAGTGTTATTAATTCCTGCAGACACGGGGAGAACGTGCAAACCACACAGACAATCACCCAAGGCCAGAATTGAACCCAGGTCCCTGGCACTGTGAGGAAGCAGTGATAACCACTATGCTACCCTTTCACCCCCATCTGCTTTATTTCGTTTTTTATTAAAATATTTGCGGAATGTTTGTGCTGCTACCCTGACCAGCATTTATTGTTGCTTATTGCCCTTGGGAATATGGTGGTGAGCTGCCTTCTTGAACTGCTACAGTCCCTAATGTTCTATTGTAGCTATAGCAATTGCTTTGAAGATCATGGGCGGGATTCACCCCTACCCGGCAGGGCGGGGGGTCCCGGTGGGACGGAGTGGCGTGAACCACTCCGATGTCGGGCCGCCCCAGAGGTGCAGAACCCTCTGCACCTTCAGGGGCTAGGCCCACCCTGGAGTGGATGGCGCCCCACCGGCCAGCAGGAAAGGGGCTTGGCACCAGGCCAACCGGCGCCAAAGGGCCTCTGCCGGCCGGCTAGAGTCGGCGCACGTGCGAGAGCGCCAGCGCTTGCTTGCGTCATCCCCGCGCATGTGCAAAGGGATTCGCTTCCGCACCAGGAATGGAGGAGGACCACAGCCTCCGTTGTGGAACAATAGAGTGCCCAGACGGCACAGGCCCACCCGCAGATCGGTGGGCCCCGATCGTGGGCCATGCCACCGAGGTGACACCTCACAGGGCCAGATCCACCGGCGCGCCCCCCCCCCCCCCAAGAACCCCGGAGCCCGCCCACGCCGCCAGGTCCCACCGGTTAGGGACCTAATCTAATTTACACCGGCAGGACTGGGAACAGACGGGTGGGACTTCAGCCGTGTGGGCTGGAGATTTCGGGTAGCCCCGGCGCCCATTGAGTCACGCCGGACCCTGCCATTCCCCCAGGTGGGCAGTGCGACTCACGCCGGGCCGGTCTTTGGGGGGCGGGAGAATTAGGATGACGGCGGGGACGGGGTTCACGCCGACCCCCGGCGATTCTCCCACTCGGTGGGGGGTCGGAGAAGCTGCCCCATGTTTGTGGAGAGTTTTATATATTCCTTTCTGCCATTCCCTTGCTTGTGACTCGATTACACATGACAATTATCTTCAGATAACTAATACCAGGACACATGGTCCTCCCTCAGCCATGAACCAGGGATTCGATGAGATACATGAGCTAGATAAATGGTATTGTTTGGAATAGTGATTTGTTTCTGAAACCCTTTCTGGTCATTCACAACAACAAAGCAATCTATTGCTTACTTTCTAAAATATCGAAGATCGATGCATATTGTGTCGCATCTTTTCCTCACTGTAGATTGCATTTGTACAAGCCTTTGATGCTGCTGCTTCAGACAGCAACCTCTTACCAACATGACAACAACTTTGTAGATACTGGGCTGAAAATACAATATGGTCAGTATTTCCCTTTTCAGTAGTGTTTATAGTTTATAATGTGAATGGGGATGGGATTTGTGGGGCTGGGGCCAGTGGGGTTATATGCTCACCTGCTCAAATAAGCAGATTAATACTGAGATTGCAGTGGGTAAATCCAGGCCATCAATTTAATTGTCCCCAAGCCCGGTTTCTGTCAGGTGGTGTCAATTAACGTAGGTACCAGTGACAATTGTCTGCTGAGGCATTCAAAGGATGCAGGAGGCATTGATCTGATGGCTTCAGATTAGCTTGTCAGCACAGAGCGACTGTCTCACAGTTTGCAGCACGTTATTAGACCAAGTGGAAATGCCAACCAGCTGAGATTGTAAAGACAGGCAGAGTTTAAATGATCATGCTTCTTCATCAGTGTTTTATAGTTTGTAAATAAACTGGGGGCAATTCTTCTGCCTCAAATTATTTCCAAACGTACCAGATTAAAATAAAAGTGTGCTTGTGTGTGGGAATTGTAATAGGATTTTGGTGGGCGATTCGCAGATTTTTCTGAGGCATTTTCCAGTTGATGGAAGAAAGGTTTATGGCCCAGGATTCTCTGGAAAAGTAACAGCAAGTTTCATATACACATGGTTATTAATGTGCAAATAACTTATCAATTTACGAGGAGGAAGATATACACCATGGGTGGAATTTTGAGGCTGCATTAGCCGACAGGGCCCAAATGTTTGCGAGAGTCGGGAAACAAGATTCCCGGCAGCGAGATCTCATTTCCCAATTTTCCACACCCCTCGCCGTGATGTAACGACGTTCCTCAGAAACCTCATTGTAATATCATGAGAGAGTGGTTTACAATAGCTCTGTAAATACATGAAGTTGGTGACCTCACAATAGTGATCTCTGTATATCAATATACATGATCAATGTATGTAAAACTAGTACAGTCAATTCAACACTAAATGTCTCACCATCAGATGGTATAAAAAGGACTTTCCCGCTCTTTCTGAGAGAGTGTGCTTCAGGAGAGTGAACAGACAAGACATAGAATAGCTAGAGAGAGAGAAGTTATAAGTTATTTATTATTACATTGTATAATTAGTTAGTTATCTTTACTGTAATTTATTTATTTTACTAGTTGAGTATTAAGTACAAAGGACTCACAAATATTATTAGTTTATCTTTACAAGAAGACTATTGTTCATTTCATCAACTCGGCTGGTTCAAAGAGTAATATATATATTACGTACGTAATGTAACACTCATCTCTGAAAGGAATATTGGACATGAAAGTACAGATCACCATTACCCACCCGGAATTCCAATGGAGTGGGGGCACCGAAAAGGGGGAACCAGCTAAGTCATTCTCAGTGAAGGGGGAAAGGGGTGGGGGGGGGGGGGGGCAGTGGTTGAGTCAAGGCAGTGGGTTGGGGGAGGGTTTGCTGCTCACAGTGTTTGTTGGCCTTTGTTATTGTGGTTCTATCGGTCTCCAAGGGATCTGTCACTAGGTGTGGACCTTGCGCTTCTCTGGTGTCCTTTGCAGGTGTCTAAGCAATGGTTCCTTGGAGGGACAGCCTTTCTGGAATAAAAGCTGGTAGTGGATGGCAGCGGAGAAATTAACAGTGTCAGCACAGGGAGTGACTATGAGGTCCCGGGTGGGGTCAGGTGAAACCCCAGGCTGCATGGGCACTGTGGGCCTCTGACATGGGATGGTGATTCGCTCCATGAGGGCAAGAGGGCCCTGGTACAGAGAAGACAAAGAGGCTAGTCACAGTTATCCTCCCTACCCACAGGCTGCAAGGGACAGCTGTAGGGCATGAGGAGTATGGATGGGTACTGCCAATAGTCCTGGAGTCCAGGAGATAAGCATATTATTATGGGTAGCTGACTGTTCAGGATGAAAGCTCGAATGATCCATAACCCATGAGAGCTGGAGGAAAGAAGGATAAAGAATCAGGCTGAGTGTAATTTTGAGTCTTGAAATGAGGTGAGCCTCGCCTACCAAAGGAGGAAGCTACATCCCAAATAATGTCCCTGACCCTTCTTCCTTGACGAGTCAATTATTCCCATCAGGTTAGGGTGACAATGCATGATTGTGCCACTGATTGGCACCCATTAGTTAAGCCTTTGGGAAATGAGCTCCTCAAGTCCTTGAACTCCATGGCTTGCACTCACCTCTTGATGAGAGAGAGAGGTGACCCATGTTTCACCCCCAAAACAAGAGGCAAAGATAGGAGCTCAGCAGGCAGCCCTGAAATGAGAAATGTTGTGTCAGCGTTGCAGCCCCCCCCCCCCCCCCCCCCCCCCAGGAAGTCAGCACACAGGTAGTCATTAAACGCAAGTGTCCTCAGTCTTCAGCTTTGTGGGTGTTCCCCAGGCCACTGAGGCTAAACAATGTAGATGCCCATTTGCCAGACAGAGTTGGGAGAGGCTCGTGTGGGGACATGGATATTGTGTGAGAGAGTAAGGGAGTTAAAATTGAAAAGGCGCTCACATAGAGGAATGTGCATGGGTGGATGCCTCATGTCTTGACCAGGAAATGGGTCAGGGCATTGACAGGTCGCTTCATTGTCCACCGATCTGTTTCCACCCTTTCAGTCTTGAAGTGTGAGGATGATGGAGCAAGTGGACTTGGCAGTGCTTTTAATTGTGATGTGGAGATGCCAGCGTTGGACTGGGGTGAGCACAGTAAGAAGTCTTACAACACCAGGTTCAAGTCCAACAGGTTTGTTTCAAACACGAGCTTTCGGAGTGCAGCTCCTTCCTCGTTGGACTTTAACCTGGTGTTGTAAGACTTCTTACTGTGCTTTTAATTAGAAGAGAGTATGCTAACATGCAGCTGCATGTTGTAAGGAACCTGTTAAATCCTTGTCTGATTTCTGTTTGTCTTTTTAATTCCTGTCCTACAACCTTGCAGATTTTGTTTTGAACTTCAGAATTTGGTCAAACTGAAAACACTCTTGGTCTTATGTACAGGCTTAGGTGTCCCCCCCCCCCAACCCCCCGGATGTTCTGTGACATGGCCATCATTTTGATGGACTTGGCAAGCAGTCAATTGGTGCTTCGGAGATTCTGAGACATCATCTGTTCTTGATTGGGATTGGTGAAGCCTTACAGAATATTTTGTAAAAAAACCCAGGCCAGCTCCATTTTTGTCTCTCAGTTCTGTACAAACTTGGAAAGCAGCACACAGCAAGACTCTCTCTATTAGCCTTTGGCCTGGTGATTTGAATGCTTCCAGTCAGCCTGGGGAAGTAACTTCTGCCGAAAATGTCTCCAGCCAGGTCAGTGAATGCATAAAACTCTGTTTGAAAGGCCTGTTGATTTAAATGATTCCAGATAGTCTGTGAAAATGATCTACGAGAGCAGGTGTAGAATTTCTATCCTGATAATGAACTGTGAAACCAGTGCTCCAAATTCTCTTTCCTTTAGTAAAGAATAAGTGAGTGAAAGAAACAGGTGAGAGATAAACATTTAGGAATATTTGGAAACTCAGTGGAGTAGAACTCCACACTTGAACCTGTCACTTCAACTTGTGCACAAACTATCAGCAAGTAGTACAGTTTTAGAAGCCAACAGTGTTATTAATTCCTGCAGTTACTCATTTTTTTAATAAATGGACACAAGCAGTTATAATACGGCATAAAGAAAATGTTCAGCATTACACAATTAATACCTACATATTTATGGTTCGACAAATTCTAAAGGGAATTTGAATTTGACTGGGGAAATCAGTACTTTAGTAAAAGTCCTAAAAACATAGTAGATTTTGTCTTATGGACACGAAGGTGCCGAGGGTGGGGAAGGCCCTGCTACAGAGGCAGCGGGGGGGGGGGGGGGGGGGGGGGGTTGGTGTTGCCAAACCTTCCTCATTATTATTGGGCGGCGAATGTGGACAAGGTGCGGTGGTGGTGGGAAGGAGAAGGGGTAGAGTGGGTTAGGATGGAGGAGGAATCTTGTGAGGGGTCCAGTTTGAGGGCTATGGTGACGGCAGCATTGCCAATGGCTCAGAGTAGACATTCAGGGAGCCCAGTGGTGAAGTCCACGGTGAAAATATGGAATCAGCTGAGGAGGAATTTTAGGGTGGAAGGGATATCGGTGTTAACGCCGCTGTGCTAGAATCATGGGTTTGAGCCGGGGGGAGGGGGGGGGGGGGTGGATAGTGTATACAGGAGATGAAGGGAAGTGGGGCTGGACAAGGTGAGGGATTTTGTATTTGGAGGAAGGGCTCGCCAGTCTGGAGGAGCTAAGGGAGAGGGTAGAGCTGCCAATGAGTAGGGAGTTCAGGTATCTACAGGTTAGGGACTTTGCACGAAAGGTCTGGAAGGGGTTCCCTAGATTGCCGGGATACACCCTGCTGGATCGACTGCTGCTTCTGGATGTAGAAGGGGAGGGAAGAATTGGGGATATATATAAGTGGCTGGGGGAACAGGGAGGCAAGTGGGTGGTGAAGATGAAGCAGAAATGGGAAGCGGAGTTCGGAATGGAGATCAACTGGGAGTATGGAGTGAGGCACTGCGAAGGGTAATTGCAACCTCCTCTTGTGCAAGGATGAGCCTGATACAGTTTAAGGTGGTGCACAGGGTGCATATGACTCGGGCGAGAATGAGTGGGTTCTTTCAGGGGGTAGCAGATGAGTGTGAGAAGTGTGGGCAGGTGCCAGCGAATCATGCGCACATGTTTTGGGGTTGTGAAAAATTGGGAAGATTCTGGGCGGGAGTGTTCGTGGTCTTAGCCAGGATGGTGGAGGAGGGAGTGGACCCGGACCCTTTGGTGGCGATATTTAGGGTTTCAGAGGAACTGGAGCTCATGGAAAGGGGGAAGGCCGATGTCTTGGCCTTCGCCTCTCTGATTGCACGGCGACGAATTTTGCTGGAGTGGCGGTCGGCATCGCCACCAGGGGTAGCGGCTTGGTTGGGTGACCTGTACGACTTCCTGCGGTTAGAGAAGATAAAGTATGAGTTAAGGGGCTCAGCACGGGAGTTTGAGAAAATGCGGGGGATGTTTGTGACCGTGTTTGAGGAGCTGTTCGTCACGGGGGGGGGGGGGGGGGGGCATGATAGGGAGGGGGGGTGATGGGGAGGGGGGGGGGGGGGGGGAGTGAAAAAGGAGGAAAATCTGTACAAACTGTATAGTTGATTGTTGGGAAGAATATTTCCCGGGTGTTTATTTGCTGTAGCCTACTTTGATACAAGTTTGAATAAAATGTGTTTTAAAAAAATAGATTTTGTCTGCCTTTTTAATTTTACTTTTTCAACAGATCAGTGGAATGGAGTCTAATTGGTTTATCAGGCAGTGTTTATGTTGCCAGCTACTGGTGGGACCAAACAGTATAAGCAGGGCTAAAGATAGTGGAGAAATCAATTGATCTTTCTCAAAAAATAGTTTTTTTTAACCAACAAACTGTTCTCGGCCAGCACAAGTAAAAACTGATATTGATAATGCTCGTTTGCTGGAGAAGTCCTAATGGATTAATTATTCTCATAAGTAATCTAATGTACAGTGGCTCTCATTAGCCTGGTAGGCTTGCATGACAGCAGGTGAATGCACTGGAAGCAATGACATATCATGTGTGAGATAAAAGGTCTTGAAGCATGGATTACTTATTAGATCAAATCTATCTAAATTTGTTTTCCGATTTGTTTCAGCAGGAATGGGTGGCATGGTGGCACAATGGTTAGCACTGCTGCCTCACAGCATTGGGGACCTGCATTCAATTCCGACCTCGGGTCACTGTCTGTGTGGAGTTTGAACGTCCTGCCCATGTCTGAATGTGTTTCTCCAGGTGCTCCGGTTTCCTCCCAAAGTCCAAAGTTGAGCAGGTTAGGTGGATTGGCCAAACTAAATTGCCCCATAGTGTCCAGGTTAGGTGGCAGTAGGGGGGGGGGGCGGGAGGGGGCAGCACGGTGGCGCAGTAGATAGCACTGCTGCCTCACGGCGCCGAGGTCCCAGGTTCGATCCCGGCTCTGGGTCACTGTCCGTGTGGAGTTTGCACATTCTCCCCGTGTTTGCGTGTGTTTCGCCCCCACAACCCAAAGATGTGCAGGGTAGGTGGATTGGCCACACTAAATTGCCCCTGAATTAGAAAAAATTAATTGGGTACGCTAACTTTATTTTTAAAAAGACAAAGAAAAAGATTAGATTGCGGGAATAGGGCAGGGTGGACGGGGAGTCGATATGGGTAGGATGATCTTTCGGAGGTTCGGTGCAGACTCGATGGGACGAATGTCCTCCTTCTGCACTGTAGGGATTCTATGAGTGGTCAGAATTCTGCATAATGTACATGTAAACACTTTCAGTTCATTAATTTTAAATTGAAGCAATGCGTTTTAATAGTCACAGTGGTGACAATACTGGACTTCATTGTATGGCAGCCTCACGATGATAATCTAATAATAATTTACCCTGCTTCCTCTTGTATTCTTTCCAACGTGTCTTGCTCGATGGGTCTTAGCTCTGCTTATTTTCAATGTCTCTGTTTTGAACTGTGATGGATTCAGAAAATATTGTACCATGCATGTGTATCAATGGATAGACATGGTCCTGGTTTGCACTTTATTTATGACTGCTGTTTATCTGGCTCGAAATTACACCCAAAAATCATGAAATGCTGAAGGTGGTAGCCAGACACAGCACATTGCACGTTTGCCTCTGAATCAGCGAGTTCAAACCCCAGTTATGAACGTGAGTAGCTGGTCGGATATAATGTAAAACTTAATGTGGAGATGCCGGCGTTGAACAGGGGTGAGCATGTTCATCAGTCATGAAGCATCAAATGATGATAGGATGCTGTGGTGATAGGATAGGGGAAAACTCTTCACTGGCTGCCATCATACCTAGCACAAAGGAAGATGGTTGTGATTGCGAGGTCAATCATCTCATTCCCAGGACATCACTGCAAGAATTACTCCAGGTGGTGTCCTATGTCCAAACATCTCAGCCACTTCATCAATGAACTTCCCTCCATCATTAGGTTAGAGTGGGGATATTTGCTGATGATTGCACAATGCTCAGCATCATTCGTAACTTCTCAGATGCTGAAGCAATCTGTGTCCAGGTGCAACAGGACTCGGACAACATCCAGGTTTGGGCTGATAAGTAACAGTTGTAACACACAAGTGGCAAGTGATGACAATCTCCAACAAGAAATAATCTAACCATCTCTCATTGATATTTAATGGCATTACCATCACTGAATCCACATGCTAGTGATTACCATTGACCAGAAACTGAACTCGACAAGCCATATAAATACTGTGGCTAAAAATGCAGATCCAAAGCTGGGAATTCTGCCTGTGTAACTCACCTCATGACATCCCAAATCCTGACTCCTACTGAGTGGGACAATTGCCAACGTTGAGCCGAAAGGCATGATAGTAAAAGAGGACACTAGCTCACACTGGGCCATGATGCATGATGGTAAAGATGCCAATAGATGTGTCTGTGTGAGAAAACTGCAGCTCTCTACGGAATGACTTTACCGGGACAACTGTACTAGCAACACTTTTGCCTTGGGAACATCAAGAACAAGGCTTGAATTACATCTAGAAGCTGAACGCATTGTTTAAATGCATTTAAACCATATAAGACGCAGTGGCCTCCAAGATGCACAGTGATTAGCCCTGGAACAACATTAACAAGACATCAGATAAGAAGGTAGTCAAGAAGGCATATGGCATGCTTGCCTTCATTGGCCGGGGCATTGAGTATAAAAATTGGCAAGTTTGGGGCCTCACGGTAGCATGGTGGTTAGCATCAATGCTTCACAGCTCCAGGGTCCCAGGTTCGATTCCCGGCTGGGTCACTGTCTGTGTGGAGTCTGCACGTCCTCTCTGTGTGTGCGTGGGTTTCCTCCGGGTGCTCCGGTTTCCTCCCACAGTCCAAAGATGTGCGGGTTAGGTGGATTGGCCATGCTAAATTGCCCGTAGTGTAAGGTTAATGGGGGGATTGTTGGGTTACGGATATACGGGTTACATGGGTTTAAAGTAGGGTGATCATTGCTCGGCACAACATCGAGGGCCGAAGGGCCTGTTCTGTGCTGTACTGTTCTATGTTCTATGTTCTATGTTCTATGTTGCAGCTGTATAGAACCTTAGTTAGGCCACACTTGGACTATAGTGTTCAATTCTGGTTGTCACACTACCAGAAGTATGTGGAGGCTTTAGAGAGGGTGCAGGAGAGATTTACCAGGATGTTGCCTGGTATGGAGGGCTTTAGCTATGATGAGAGGTTGAATAAACCCGTTTGTTCTCACTGGAATGACGGAAGTTAAGGGGCGACCTGAGAGAGGTCTACAAAATTATGAGGGGCATAGACAGAGTGGATAGTCAGAGACTTTTTCCCAGGGTAGAGGGGTCAATTATTAGAGGGCATGGGTTTAAGGTGCGAGGGCAAGGTTTAGAGGAGATGTACGAGGCAAGTTTTTTACACAGAGGGTTGTGGGTGCCTGGAACACGCTGCCGGCCCTTTCAGAAGCATCACAGCCAGCGGCACAACTGTCATCAAACTATAGCGATGTTAGACACTTTCCGTACCCTCTCAGTATCTGAGTAGCCTTGGCACTTGTTTCATGATTGTTGAAAACATAAGTGAACTGTTCCATTGGAAATTCGCCCTGCTACACCAGAGAATTGGGGAGGCCCCGGAGAATACTGGGTCAGGCCTGCTAATGATATACAAAGGGCATTTACTGTAGTGCGGAGTGGAATGCATTGACGCCTTTGGCGAGTCACTGGAGAGTTGCAATTTGGCTTGAAAGGGTGCCCGCCGCGATTTCAACATCAAAACCGATTACCCACCCAATCGCGTATCCCGATTCCGGCGTCAGCTGACAGAGAATCCAGTCCTTTATATTTTGTAATACCAAACCCAAAAGTAGTGTTTTTCTTTTCATCTTTGTTTACCTTGTGAAAATTGGATTCAGGCCTCAGACGGGAGGGAATGTGGGGAAAATGCCTCTATCAGGAGCCCCCTTTTAATCTCGGATACCTGGCTCAAGGTATAGTAACAGTAGAAACTTTCTCTTTCCCCGTCTTTCCACCTGCACCCAACTCCCCTCTGCTATCCTGACCATCTCTGTCCTGACACCCCCCAAAACTTATCTATGCTGGAGTCCTGGGACTTCAGCTCTGGGGACTGATCGCAATCCCAGCCCTGACACTATATGCATTAACGAGCCACCAGCCAATCAGATTAACCAGCAGCTCTTTACGGCGGAACTTCCTCTGGAAGTGCTCTCTGGAAGTGCTCTCTCCAACCAGTTGGAGCTTGTTGGAGCATGAAAACGCTGCAAGGCAGGTAGCATCAGCAGAGATGTGGCGCTGATTCTTCGGGTGGCATTAAAGCGATTCAATTTGTTTCTAAACTCAAGGGAATGAAAAGCAAGTTGGTCCAATCTATCCTTGTAATTTAATTTAATCCTTCCCTGCCTGGTATCATCCTAATGATATAAACTACTGTGTATTGATAGTTTTCTGCTACCTATGGGAAGAGTGTCAATAAAGCATTGTCACCAACAATGGGACAAGTTCGCCACCTAAAAATGCCAGGCTTCCTGGGCATAGAATCAGGGACAGAAAAGAAAAAACAGAAAGAACTTACATTCATGGAGCACCTTTCAGAACACAGAACATATAGTGCAGAAGAAGGCCATTCAGCCCATCGAGTCTGCACTGACCCACTTTAGCCCTTACCTCCACCCTATCCCCGCAACCCAAGAACCCTTCCTAACCTTTTTGGTCACTAAGGGCAATTGATCATGGCCAATCCACCTAACCTGCACGTCCTTGGACTGTGGGAGGAAACCGGAGCACCCGGAGGAAATCCACGCAGACACGGGAGAACGTGCAGACTCTGCACAGACAGTGACCCAGCGGGGAATCAAACCTGGAACCCTGGCGCTGTGAAGCCACAGTGCTAATCACTTGTGCTACTGTGCTTTCATGAACATGGGGGTTCTAATTTTTAAAGTGGGGCTGGGAACCTGACACCGAATGAATCGCAACTCCACTGCTCAACTGTTTTGCTCATGCCACACAATTGTGTAAATGCAAATGCCCAAAATGAGCAGGAGAAGAGCTCACCACCCAATTAATGGTGCCAAGCTTTTGAATGGCAGAGGCAGATGGCAGCCATGTTGGCGCCTGCCATTGCCTTGGCGAGGAGAGTAGAGACCTCCACTGAGGCACAAGAGGATAAATGTATGACATTCAGGGCAGCCAGGCCGGCGTTAATGTGGACATTTCAGTGCAGATTTCTTGAGGCCTGATAATTTGCGACGTTAGAAGAAAATCTTTTCTTTGAGCCTGCTGGGAACCCAATAAATGTCTACTAACAAGCACCAGACCATTAGGTGCAATAAAATTGCCATTAAAAATTGCAATGCCAACCTCTCTAACCCCTTACCAAGCTCATAAAAGAGCTTCTGGGGCCGTTAATTGGAGGCAAGTGGGTTGCCAGAAAATTTCAAAGTGTCCCCAGAAGCTTTGGGATCCTGACATAACCCCCAGAACCTTGTTTTTGAAATCATACCCGCACAAGATCCTGATACTGTTTTCATTTGAAAATCTGGTCAAAGATGTCCCAGGGTGCTTCACTGTCAATGAAATACTTTTAAGTGTCGTCACTGCTCGAAAGTAGGAAAACATGGCAGCATATTTGCACACATCAATCTAGTTTTGGAGAAAATAGCTGAGCGATTAGTTTCAGACGGAACATCAGACAGGACAATCTTATTCTTCTTTAAAATAGCGCATTAGAACATTTACATCCATCTTGTTTTGTTCCAAAAAACCAGCTGTTAAAAATAGAGCCAATTCTTGCATGCTTTTGCACTTATTTACAGACATACACATTCCAAATATGTTCCTCCTAACCCAATAACAGTTTAAGTCTGTCTATATGTCCAGGGAATCCCCAGTTAATACTTACCACCTGCATGCAATTAAATCCAATTAATAGACAAATGACACATCAGAGAGAGCAGGCATCGCTTCTGTTTAACATTTCATCCAAACAAAAAATGGCACCTCAATGTTGGAGTATTCCCTCAATATTGCACTGGACTGTCAGCCAAGACATTATGCTCAAATATCCGGAGTTTAACGTAAACCCCAGAGTATAATGTAAAAAGAAAATAGTTGCAAAATCAAAATTGATTGTGATTGGCAATGACTTTTGTTTCATCTGCCAATTAAAAAAGAAATCATGCGTAATGAGTGAGTTTGGAGTTGTAGCTTGGCGAGGTCATTGGAACTATTGGAAAATTAACATCAGTAATGTTGCAGCAAAGAAAAACAGGGTCAGTCAACATCAATTATTTAAAATAATTGCATCTCTCACGACTGACCTCAGCAACCTTGCACAACGTTACAACTATTGTCATCTGTACTCACTTCAAGCAAAAAAATATTAAAATATCAATCTATTAGAATTGAACAAAAGCAAAAGATTGAATCAAAATTCTCTTCAACTATTTGGTTTTTAATTGAGGTCTAAAGGTGAGAATTTCCTTATTATTATTCCCAGGGAACTCAACATAGAAAAGGTTACGATTAGCAGCAGCAGTAGCTTTTCTCCCCAATGCTGGTTTAGCTCACTGGGCTAAATCGCTGGCTTTTAAAGCAGACCAAGCAGGCCAGCAGCACGGTTCGATTCCCGCACCAGTCTCCCCGGACAAGCGCCGGAATGTGGCGACTGGGGGCTTTTCACAGTAACTTCATTGAAGCCTACTCGTGACTATAAGCGATTTTCATTTTTCATTCATTTTCAATGCTGCCATATATAGAACATACAGTGCAGAAGGAGGCCAGTCGGCCCATCGAGTCTGCGCCAACCCACTTAAGCCCTCACTTCCACCCTATCCCCGTAACCCAATAACCCCATCTAACCGTTTTGGTCTCGAAGGGCAATTTATCATGGCCAATCCACCAAAATCTGCACTTCTTTGGAATGTGAGAGGAAACCGGAGAACCTGGAGGAAACCCACGCAGACACAGGGAGAACATGCAGACTCCGCACAGACAGTGCGCTGTGAAGCCACAGTGCTATCCACATGTGCTACCGTGCTGCCCACATGACACTGGCACTTTATTTTGGGGGTCTCACCAAATGCTTTAGGCTACCAACATCAATACTAACATTCTACTTTGCATGGCTTGCCTTGAATATATGAAGCACAGCTAGAAAACCACTGCGAAAGAGCAGAGAGAGACAACATTAATTTCACGCACATACTCAGATGCAAGCACCTTGACAAGAGGCTTTTCCAGACAGGGAGACTGAGAAATCATGTTTAAGAGGATAACATGCTCTGCTTCGCAAACATCAGACACTGATGTTTAAAGGTCATGGTTAGGTTATTCTAAATGCAACAGATTTTCTCTGAATTAGAAATGTAGATAAACAAATTAATCAACTTTGCAATACCATCAGTGGGTCAAGACCTAAAACGATTTCCTCTCAAATTCAGGTAAAGACAGCAGAAAAATATACTTTATACTTTTGATTGTGAGTATGAAAAGCTAGTTGATATTTGTTTGAATATCCAACTTTCATTTTCTAAGTGAATCTGAATCTTTAATTTACATTTAAGTGAATTTGGACTTTGTATTTATACATAGATGGATTAGTTTACCTTGCATTTACATAGTAAAACCATCATTAGAATATAATACAATATTTGAATTTATAAGGTATTGTTAAGTAACCATTATAAAAAGCTGCAGGCTCACTCTGTAAACCTCATGGACCAGAACTCTTCTAGACTTCTCAAATAATTAAATCTAAATTCTTGGAGAGGTAAAACACTTTTAAGAGAGACATGTCTGCTATAATATATCTGCAAAGTGTATGTTTTGCTCCAAGATATTTTTGTATAGTCTAAATACTCCTGGGAGATAGGACAGTTCAAGGCAATCAAGCAGAGTCAACATTATTTTGTGAAAGGGAAATAATGTTTAACCAATTTACTGGAGTTCTTTGAAGGAGTCACATGTGCTGTGGATAAAGGGGAGCAGATGAATGTACTGTACTTGGATTCCCATAAGGTGTCACATCAAAGATTATGTATAAGACAAAAGCTCATGATGCAGGGGATAACATAATGGCATAGATTGAAGATTGGCTAGCTAATAGGAAACTTTTTACAGTTTGTATAAGTGACATGGATGAAGGAATTGAAGGTATGGTTGCTAAATTTGCTGATGACACAAAGATAGGTAGGGAAGCAAATTGTGAAAAGGGTATAAGAAGTCTACAGAGAGACATAGATAGAGTGAGTGAGTGGACAAAATCTGGCAAATCGGGTATAATGTGGGCAAATGCGGAATTGTTTATTTTGTTGGGAAGAATAAAAAAGAAACTTATTATCTAAATGGTGAGAGATTGCAGAGCTCTGAGGTGCAGAAGGATATGGGTGGCCGGGTGCATGAATCACAAAAGGCAAAGGGACAGCAAGTAATAAAGAAAGCTGATAGAATTTTATCATTTATCATGAGAGGAATTGATTGCAAAAACAGGGAAGTTGTGCTTCCGTACAGGGTATTGGTTTGACCACATCTGGACAATTGTGTACAGTACTGGTCTCCTTTTCTAAGGAAAGATGTAAATGCATTAGAAGCAGTTCAGAGGAGGTTTACTAGACTGACACTAGGAATTAGCGGGTTGTCTTATGAGGAAAAGGTTGGGGAGGTTAGATTTGAATCCACAAGAGTTTAGAAGAGTAAGAGGTGACTTGATTGAAACATTTAAAATCCTGAGGAGTATTGACAGGCTGCATGGAAAGTGGATATTTACTTTGCTGGTGAATCTAGAACCCGATGACATTATTTAACAATAAGGGGTTGCTCATTTAAAACAGAGTTGAGGAGATTTCTTTTTTCTCTCAGAGTGTCATGAATCTCTTCCTCAAAAGACAGTGGAAGCAGTCTTTGAATATTTTTAAGCCAAAGCTAGATAGAGTATTAACTAACAAAGGAATGAAAGGTTATTGGGGTTAGGCAGAAAGATAGGCTTGAGGTTACAATCAGATCAGCAATGATCTTACTCAATGGCGGAACAGACTCGAGAGGCTGAGTAGCCTACTCCTGCTTATAATTTGTATGTTCATTTGTACATTTTGTCTGAAGACTACTCTATAACTAGCATAGCTAACTTGAACTGTTAAGATGTTTTACGAGTGGGCAGCACGGTAGCATGGTGGTTAGCATAAATGCTTCACAGCTCCAGGGTCCCAGGTTCGATTCCCGGCTGGGTCACTGTCTGTGCGGAGTCTGCATGTCCTCCCCGTGTGTGCGTGGGTTTCCTCCGGGTGCTCCGGTTTCCTCCCATGGCCATGCTAAATTGCCCGTAGTGTCCTAAAACGTAATGTTAAGGGGGGCTATTGGGTTACGGGTATAGGGTGGATACGTGGGTTTGAGTAGGGGGATCATGGCTCGGCACAACATCGAGGGCCGAAGGGCCTGTTCTGTGCTGTACTGTTCTATGTTCTATGATCTGTTTAGTTGGGAAATTAAACTGACAATAAGTTTGACTGAGTACATTTACCTTAAAAATTTACCTCTCGGTTTTTCATTTACTGAGGTGAGGCACAAAAGGATATTGATAAATGGACTGAAATTTTGAAGACACCAGAGCCTTAGAGCTTTGTGTCTGAACATGAAAGTGAAACTAAAACTTGATTGCATAACGCACATTCTTTCTAGTGATGTCATGCTGTCATCCTCTCAAGGCACATTAAAACAGGAAGAGAAGATCAGTTTTAATATTTTGTAATAAAACCTTATATGAGCTCCTTAAAATTAACTGAAAAACATTTGGAAAATTAATTTCCTTCAGATGAATGTAAGGGCCCTTCCTGTGATTCTCTTTTTACTACTTTCTTTATTTTTGCTGCCATCATTTTAATACATAGATGCTGAATGAACATGTATATTTAAATCAATCAGCAGAGAGAAGGAGGAATTTAAGAAATTGTAACATAGTATATGGTGCTGCTGGAATTGGACAGCAAGACCCAGACTTTTTGGCACCCGAGGGATGGGTGGGTACTCGGTTAGATTGGGTGTCTGGGGACCAATGAATTGGCCAAAAGGCTATATTCTGCCCAGTAATAGGGAATGATTGGGTCCTGTTTGAGTGAAATGATTTTCAGAGACCCAAGGAGCTCAGTTTGAATCCTGGACACTCAGGGGGAAGGCCTTCTCTCTCCCCTCGTGTTTTCTCCAGGAATGCTGTGAGTTGATGTATTTCTGAACCTACAGATAACCTGAATGAATTAATCTACAGTGAAACAATTACAGGCTGCAACTAGCGATCTGGATCTGAAAGCTTACTTTGAAGGAACGTTTGCTTAAAGACAAATATTTGAAACAATGTCTCTTTTTCCTTTTACTTACTCCTCTCCTTCCCTCTGTGTTTGTCTGTCCTGGGTGTGTGTGTGCAGGGTGGGGGCAAGTTAAAGTGGGGGATTATGAGTTAGATAATAGTTAACTAGTTGTATTTTCTGCATATTTCATTATAGTTCTTGTTATAAATATAAAGTAATTGCATTTACACTTACAAACCTGGTGACTGTAATTATTGGGAAGCCAAGCACCAAAAATCTCTGGTATTTTTCTTATTGGTTAATTCAACTGTGTTGAGACCACACACTAGCCAGGGTGTAGTAACATGAAAACACCGTAATGGGAACTATACTACAAATATGAACTAGGTTAAGATGTGGAAAAAGTTCACAACCATAATAGTTCATTATTTTCTAGCCTCTCTACTCTATTTTGATTAACAATCTTCACAATAGTTGGTCTTTGAATGTTACAAACATTAGAAATAGCCCTGAGGAACACATTATTGATCACAATAGCTGGCTGGAAATCTAATAGGTTAAACAAACATAATATTGATATTTTAATGCTGCAGTTTCTATTGGTGAATCAAAGACCAAAGGTTTTAGACATCTGGTGGAACTCCGACTGCTGCTGTCCTGAGGTGGTCTCTATTTTGGTCGCTCCTGCTGGCTTCCATTCCCAAGCAATCAACACAGGGGTTAATATTTGTAGATTCAATTATTTGATTATGTACTTTGGGAATAATAGACTGTATGTGACACAGTATTTTGGTACACAAGTGCAATGCCATATATCTAGCAGGTCATGCAAGTTTCCAACTATTGTTTACCCATCAAAATGATTAATTAATGTGGAAAGAATACCAAACAAATTAACCAAATTCTTAATGCAAAAAGGTGTCAGGGAATGCTTCTGTTCAAGAATTCCTCTAATATATCATATGCAATACACATTAGGCAATTTTAATCAATAATATGCTTTTAGTTCATTCCGTATTGTATACTCTTCCTGTTTCAGTCCCCAATGTGGATTTATTTACCTCTTGGATTTTATACATTTTCTTCAATTTATTGACTTTCTGGGCAGAAAGTTCAGTTCTTTAATATTGCACATGTTCATTTTCTGAACACCTTCTCTTCCTTCTAATCGGAATTTTTATGATGGATTGGCTTGACTTGGTTGCTGATTATGTTCCCCTCTGAACCAGAGGATCGGATGGATTTGTTATTGTCACGTGTACCGAGGTACAGTGAAAAGTATTTTTCTGCGAGCAGCTCAAACAGGTGATTTAGTACATGAAAAGAAAGGAAAATACATAATAGGGCAACACAAGGTACACAATGTGAATACATAGACCCCGGCATCGGGTGAAGCATACAGGAGTGTAGTATTAATCAGGTCAGTCCATAAGAGGGTCATTTCGGAGTCTGTTAACAGCGGGTAAGAAGCTGATTTTGAATCTGTTTGTGCGTGTTCTCAGACATTTGTGCCTCCTACCCGATGGAAGAAGACTGGGAATCAAGGTCTACAGCAATTTTTAAAAATGTAATCAGGGCAGCAGTGAGGGAGTGGTGCAACATGAGATATTCAGGCTGCGACAGTAGTAGGGGAGCAAATGTCCAGATATCTTCGAGAAGGGGTTCAGCTTCTGAGGCTGCAGAACACCTTACCTAGATTGGTTACCTGCAGGGGAGACCATTAAGATAGTAGGGATGACCAAAATGCCTGTGAATTATGGGCAACAACCTATCCATCTTCCATTAATTGTGGTTTCTGGGCAAGGATGAAGCCTAGTGGGCCCTAACTGGCTTCAAGAATTTAAACTTTACTGGATGGAAATTTTCAGAATTAAGAACGGGAGCCTGCATGAAGAAATCTGGAAATATCAGGATGTTTCTCAAGATGAACTTGGAACACTTAAAGGCTAAAAGACAAAAGTTCATGTCGACCCAGAGGCCGCACAAAGTTTTTCAGGGTTAAACTAACGCCTTATGCATGTCGTATAAAGTTGAGTCCGTGCTGAAAAGGCTTGAGGGACTGGGTATCATACAGCAAGTCCACTTTGGGAATGGGCAGCTCCCATAGTGCCTGCGACAAAACTGGATCATACAGTCTGAAAATTAATATAAATTAACAATAAACCAAGCAGCAATTTGGACAGATATCGTGTCCCAAATACAAACGATTTGTATTAAGACTAGCCGGACAGCATTCAAAAATGAAATTGGAAATGAGCCATGCATATCAACAGTTGGAGTTAGATGACCAAGGACATAGAAAGCCAAAATTGATGCCCTTAGTCTCCTTCCACTGCCAGAGAGTACACATTGCACGCCCACCACCCCCCACCTCAAGCCGCAAGAGATCATGATATAATGAACTTTCGAGACACTTTGCCAGTGTCAGCACAGCAAACGAAATTGTATAGCAGCAGAGACCCACTGTTATAGATAAGACACAGGGTGGCATGGTGGCACATTGGTTTACACTACTGCCTCTCGGCGCCGAGGACCCTGGGTCACTGTCCAGGTGGAGTTTGCCCATTCTCCCCATGTCTGCGTGGGTCTCACCACCACAACCTAAAGATGTGCATGGTAGGTGGATTGGCCATGCTAAATTGTCCCTTAATTGGAAAAAAAAATTGGGCACTTTCAGTTAAAAAAAAATTAAAGCTAAGGCGCAGAATATTAGTAGGTTGGCAGAATGCAAGGATTTCTGAAGATTGGAAGTCATACCACATTAGGAAAGATGAGCAAAACTGTGAAGACAGCATCATCCAATCAGTGTGAGAATAATAATTGAATCATTCTTGTGCCAGGGAGGGAATTGCTCCTTACAGAGTTGCACAGTGTCCATCCAGGCATGTCAAAAAATGAAGATGCTCACCAGAAGCTATGTTTGGTGGCTAGGCGTCAATGGCAATATTGATTAGTGAAGCATTGCGATCAATGCAAGTTACAGCAGAAGTTACTTGCTACATCCTCTTTGCACCCTTCAGAATGGTCAGATTAGTCATGAGTATGGGTCATTTAAGCATTTGATAAGGTTCCCCATGGTAGGCCATTGCAGAAAATACGGAGACATGGGATTCAGGGTGATTTAGCAGTTTGGATCAGAAATTGGCTAGCTGTAAGAAGACAGAGGGTGGAGGTTGATGGGGAATGTTCAGCCTGGAGTTCAGTTACTAGTGGTGTACCACAAGGATCTGTTTTGGGGCCACTGCTGTTTGTCATTTTTATAAATCACCTAGAGGAGGGCGTAGAAGGATGGGTGAGTAAATTTGAAGATGACACTAAAGTCGGTGGAGTTGTGGACAGTGCGGAAGGATGTTGCAGGCTACAGAGGGATATAGATAAGCCGCAGAGTTGGGCTGAGAGGTGGCAAATTGAGTTTAATGCAAAAAAGTGTGAGGTGATTCATTTTGGAAGGAGTAACAGGAAGACAGAGTACAGGGCTAGTGGTAAGATTCTTGGTAGTGTGGATGAGCAGAGAGATCTCGTTGTCCCTGTACATAGATCCCTGAAAGTTGCCACCCAGGTTGATAGGGTTGGTAAGAAGGAGTACAGAGTGTTAGCTTTTATTGGTAGAGGGATTGAGTTTCGGAGCCATGAGGTCATGTTGCAGCTGTACAAAACTCTGGTGCAGCCACATTTGGAGTATTGCGTGCAGTTCTGGTCGCCGCATTACAGGAAGGATGTGGAAGCATTGGAAAGGGTGCAGAGGAGATTTACCAGGATGTTGCCTGGTATGGAGGGAGGCTCGTATGAGGAAAGGTTGAGGGATTTGAGGCTATTTTATTTGAGAGAAGAAGGTTAAGAGGTGACTTAATTGAGGCATACAAGATGATCAGAGGATTAGATAGGAGGGACAGTGAGAGCTTTTTTCCTCGGATGATGATGGCTAGCATGAGGGGGCATAGCTTTAAATTGAGGGGAGATAGATATAGTACAGATGTCAGAGGTAGGTTCTTTACTCAGAGAGTAGTAAGGGTGTGGACTGCCCTGCCTGCAACAGTAGTGACTCGCCAACATTAAGGGCATCTAAATAGTCATTGGATAAACATATGGACAATAAGGGAATAGTGTAGATGGGCTTTAGATTGGTTTCACAGGTCGGCGCAACATTGAGAGCCGAAGGGCCTGCACTGCGCTGTAATATTCTATGTTCTATGTTCAATGGAGATTATGTAGAACCATTTATCGGTAAGGTGTGTTTGCAATTGGTAGACGCCAATTCCAAATGGCTGGAAGTATTTGAGTTGAGTTCCACAACTGCACAACCCAGTCGAGAAGCTTCGCCAGTGTTTCGTGCTCCATCGATTACCTAAAATGCTCGAATCAGATAATGGAATGGTTTTGACAAGCACCAATATTCCACATTTCATGTCTTCCAATGGGATAAAGCATGTCAAACTGCGTTGTGTGTTACTACATCCTGGGCTCGTGCATGGTCAATTCCAGCCTCACAGGATTCAGGGTCCCAACGTAAGTAAATTGACCAAAATTTCTATATTTTTCTGAGACCTTTGATCCTTGACTGCTCCAAAGACTTACAGGTACCAGATTTGTAAGCAAAACTTAATAACTGTTCATTTATAACAGGAAAATAGATCACAATTAATGGTGATAATAGAACAATGGTCTACTAATCCAATTATTTGCTTGACACTGTCTAACCCTCCAACCACACACACAGAAGACAGGCACACAGTACGGGTAGGGATGGTGCAAAATAACGGGTATTATACTGGGAATGAGAGGTGCATATCTCCACTGCTGAGGTTGAGGCCTTTGTAGGCGATGATCTTCTCAGGATGTCTCCAGAGAGCTAGCAGCACTATGCTTTCCCCAGCCTTTCAAACAGAGGTTAAGCTTTTACAAGCCTAGCTACAGAGACACCTGTTGCCTTTTAATCAGAGGTTAACGTTTCACAGGCCTGACTGGAGAGTATTTTAAATTGCCAGCCTTAGCTAACAGAGAGGGTGTCAAAACCTGTTTTATCCTGCCTTCCAGGTCTAAAAAGAACTGACTCAAAATGGAAACTGCTTTCCTTCTTCCAGAAGCTTCTGAAACACTCTACCAATCAAAACTGCCGGCTCAATCAAAATTGAGAACTGGATAAGTCCTGGAATTTCAGAGGAGCTGTTTGGCTGCTAGCCAAGTCCATCAAAATGACATCACTGGACAATGCCATATAGCGCACTGGACCAAGGGGAGTGCCTGGGCTTGTTCAAATAGCACACCGGACTGGGTGTGTTTTCAGTAATCGTCAAGATACAAAAGTTAAAAGTGCAGCCTGCAGAATTGAAACAGCCGGCAGAACAGAAATTTAAAAGGAAACAATTGTCAGATAAGGATATTGAAGCGGTTTCTTACATGTATCATCCCTCATCCAATAGACTGGTTGAGCAGGCAGCACAGACTCTCAAGGCCAGCTTAAAGAAACAACCAGTTGCATCTTTGGAAACTAAAATTGCTCGGTTCCTCTTGGCGTACAGGAACATCCTGCATTCGACTGCTGGTATATCTCCAGCAGAACTTTGATAGGTCAATGTTTAAGGACCAGGTAAAACCTGGTATTCCCAAATTTAGCAGAGAGAGTAGCGACAGGGCAGTGAAACCAAAAGAGCAACCATGATTCGACTAATGATGTAAGATCATTCTAAATCGATGACCCAGTTTATGTGAGATATTTCAGGAGTGGCCCAAGCTGGGTTCCAGGAATTGTGGCCAAGACAGGACCATTATCTTACAAAGTGCGTGTACTAGACAGGATTTAGAGGAAACATGTGAACCATCTGCGTGAACGACAGTTGTCCCAGGAGGCACTATTACAACCTGATATGTTGTTGCCAGGAAGAGGTGATGTTGGCTGCCCAGGAAATTACTTTTCCAATCAGCCTGTGGCAGGCGAGATCCCACTGAACAAGAGGAGGTTGAAGCCTCAGTTCCAGAAGTGAGACCAAGTGTGACAGTGTCCACAGAATGTACCCCAACAGAAGCATCCATTCGGTGGAGGTGTTTCACTCTACAAGGAAGCAAAGGCCACCAGAGATACTGGGTTTTTGTTGGACTGATTAAAATTATTAATTGTTGCAAATTATGGGGAACCGTATAAGTTAAATATCATTTTGTGTTGTAAGGGACATAGAGGGGGAGGGATGTAACAGCTGGCCTCTTTGAGGGGCAATTCCCTGAAGGGCCATGTGACCCGCTCGTCCAATGGGTAGCTAGCATGCAGGATCACTCGTGCAGGGCACAGGGTTCAGCTCAGTTTGATCCAGAAGGTAGACTAGCAGCATTGTGACTGTATTAATCTGTAAATAGCATGTTCTGCAAATAAACATTTATTGTTTGTACCTAACTGGTGGAGCCACGTTACTACAGTACGTCACAAAGCTTTGACAATGTGTCATCCAGACACAAAACGTTAGCTCTGTTCTCGCTCCTCAGATGCTGTCAGACCTGCTGAGAGTATCCAGCATTTTCTGTTTACCAATCCACCCGATACTAGTTCTCTCACAAGTCTAATGTTTCATTCGCAGATAAATGGATAGAATTATGGAAGCACAACACTACAACGTAAACCTGCCCACTCACTGACAGAATTGCTTTACAGCAGCTTAGCTATTCGAATGTTTGTATAGATGTTGATGTGTTCCCTAATTGATCTGTAACTTTCAAACACTTCCCTCTTCCCTGGTTAGTTCAGAACCGATAATGCTTACTTTCCTTCGCATCAGTTTTTTGAAGATAGTCACCCACATCTTCATGTCAGTAAGTCCACAGCACAATAGGGAAAACATTAGCATATCAAAGAATATTATCTACACTCACTGTGTGGGCTGCATTTGATGTGTGTGTGCTCAGTGGTATGGGGTCATGTAAGCACCTGAATTATTTGCTGTCTCTGCTGTTAAAGCTGTTTCCATCACTAATATTAATTAAAGCGTAAAGAACAACATGTACAACCTTTGTTTCTACATGCATTCAGTTATTCATGCACTGATAAATGTTTCATAGAATCATAGAACTTACAGTGCTGAAGGAGGCCATTCGGCCCATCGAGTCTGCACCGGCCCTTGGAAAGAGCACCCGACCCAAGCCCACACCTCCACACTAACCCAGCAACCCAGTAACCCCACTTAACCTTTTTTGGACACTAAGGGCAATTTAGCATGCCAATCCACCTAACCCGCACATCTTTGGACTGTGGGAGGAAACCGGAGCACCCGGAGGAAACCCACGCACACATGCGGAGAACGTGCAGACTCTGCACAGGCAGTGACGCAAGCCGGGAATCGAACCTGGGACCCTGGAGCTGTGAAGCAACTGTGCTAATCACTATGCTACCGTTTCAGTCTTTCTTTGACTCAGAGGTGATGACAGAGGACTGGAGAATTGCAAACATTACCCTCAGGGTAGAGTCCTAGGCCCAACCATCTTCAGCTGCTTTCATCATTGACCTCCCTTCCATCACAAGGTCAGAAGTGGGGATGTTTCTGGATGACTGCACACTATTCAGCACCATTTGTGACTCCTCAGATAATGAAGCAGCCCATGTCCAGGGTGGCAAGGTAGCACAGTGGTTAGTACTGTTTCTGCAGAGTGCCAGGGTCCCAGGTTCAATTCACGGCTTGGGTCACTCTATGTGCTCATACTTCTATGTCTGCGCTGGTTTCCTCTGGGAGCTCCAGTTTCCTCCCACATGTCCCAAAAGACGTGCTGAATTGGACATTCTGACTTCTCCCTCTGTGCAACCGAACAGGCGGTGGAATGTGGTGACTGGGAGCTTTACACAGTAACTTCGTCACAGTGTTAATGTAAGCCTACTTGTGACAATAAAAATTATTATACTTTTATTACGTTATGTCCAAATGTAGCAAGACCTGGACAATATCCAGGCTTGGGCTGACAAGTGGCAAATTACATTCACACTACACAAGTGCCAGCCAATGATCATCTCCTACAAGAGGGGATCTAACTACCGCCCCTTGACATTCAATGGCATTACCATCGCTGAATCCCCCCACCATCAACATCCTGGTGGTTACCATTGATCAGAAATTGAAATACACTAGCCACATTAATACTGTGGCTACCAGGCCAGGGGTGGAATTCTCCGCCACCCGGGAATTGGCGGGGGCGGGAATCGCGCCGCGCCGGTCAGCAGGCCCCCGCGTGGTGATTCTGCGGCCCGCGATGTGCCGAAGTCCCCCCGCTGACAGGCCTTTCCCGCCGGCGGGAATCAAAGCACGTCTGGTGCCGGCGGGATTGGCGGCATGGGCAGGCGCCGGGGCCCTGGGCGCGGGGGGGCGTGGGTCAATCTGGCCCCGGGGGGTGCCCCCACGGTGGCCTGGCCCGCGATCGGGGCCCACCGATTGGCAGGCGGACCTGTGCCGTGGGGACACTCTTTTTCTTCCTCCCCTCCATGGACTTCACCATGGCGGGGGTGGAAGAGACCCCCTCCCCTGCGTATGTGCCGGTATGATGTCAGCAGTCGCTGACGCTCTGGCGCATGCGCGGACTTCCGCCGGCCGGAGAAGGCCTTTTGGCCCCGGCTGGCAGAGTGCCAAAAGCCGTTCGCACCGGCCGGCGGAGCGGGAGCCACTTCGGTGCGGCCCTAGCTCATAAAGGTGTGGAGAATTCTGCACCTTTGGGGAGGCCTGACGCCGGAGTGGTTCACGCCACTCCATTCCGCTGGGACCCCCCGCCCCGCCGGGTAAGGGAGAATCCCGGCCCAGGAATCCTACGGTGAGTAACTCACCTCCTGACCCCTCAAAGCCTGTCCACCATCTACAAGGCACAAGTCAGGTGTGTAATGGAATATTCTCCACTTGCCTGGATGAGTGCAGCTCCAACAACACTCAAGAAGCTGGACACCATCCAGGACAAAGCAGCCCGCTTCATTGCTGCCCCTTTCACAAACATTCAAACCCTCCACCACCGACGAACAGTGGAAGCCGTGTGTATCATCTACAAGATGCACTGCAGTAACTCACCAAGGTTCCTTATACAAAACCTTCCAAACCCACGACCACTGCCATCTAGAACGACAAGGGTAGCAGATACCTGGGAACTCCACCACCTGGAGGTTCCCCTCCAAGTCACTCACCATCCTCACTTGGAAATATATTGTCGTTCCTTTACTGTCACTGGGTCAACATCCTGGAACTCCCTCCCTAACAGCACAGTGGATGTACCTACACCACAAGGAGTGCAGTGGTTCAAGAAGGCAACTCACCACCAATTAGGGCAATTAGGGATGGGTAATAAATGCGTAATAACCAATACACCTAAATTTTGTAAATAAATAAAAAAAATGTTTTTTAAAGGCAGATGAACTTAGGGCTTGCATTACTACCTGGGAATATGATGTTATTGGTATTACTAAGACTTGGATATGGGAAGGGCAAGACTGGCAACTAAATATCCCAGGGTACAGATGCTTCAGGAGGGATAGAGAGGGAGGTAGAAGGGGTGGAGGAGTTGCATTACTAGTCAGAGATAATATCACAGCTGTGATTAAGGAGGGCACAATGGAGGTTTCGAGCACTGAGGCAATATGGGTAGAGCTAAGAAATAGAAAGGGTGCAGTAACATTGTTGGGACTTTACTACAGGCCTTCCAAAAGCGAGCGTGAAGTAGAGGTACAAATATGTAGACAGATTATGGAAAAATGTGGGAGCAATAGGGTGGTTGTGATGGGAGATTTTAACTTCCCCAACATTGAATGGGACTCATGTAGTGTTGGAGGCGTAGATGGAGCAGAATTTGTAAGGAGCATCCAGGAGAGTTTTTTAGAGCAGTATGTAAATAGTCCAACTCGGGAAGGGGCCATACTGGACCTGGTATTGGGGAATGATCCCAGCCAGGTGGTTGAAATTTCAGTCAGTGATTACGTTGGGAAAAGCGATCACAATTCCGTAAGTTTTATAATATTCATGGTCAAAGACAAGAGTGGTCCTAAAGGAAGAGTGCTAAATTGGGGAAAGGCCAAGTATAACAAAATTCGGCAGTAGCTAGGGAATGTGAATTGGGAGCAGCTGTTTAAGGGTAAATCCACATTTGAAATGAAATGAAATGAAATGAAAATCGCTTATTGTCACGAGTAGGCTTCAATGAAGTTACTGTGAAAAACCCCTAGTCGCCACATTCCGGCGCCTGTCCGGGGAGGCTGGTACGGGAATCGAACCGTGCTGCTGGTCTGCTTTATAAGCCAGCGATTTAGCCTTGTGAGCTAAACCAGCCCCTGGGAGTCTTTGAAGGAAAGGTTGATTAGAGTGCAGGACAGACATGTTCCTGTGAAAATGAGGGCTGGAAATGGCAAGATAAAAATGGCAAGCATGGATGACGGGTGGAATTGTGAGACTAGCTAAGATGAAAAAGGAAGCATACATAAGATCTCGGCGACTTAAAACTGATGAAGTTTTGGAGGTATATCGGGAAAGTAGGACAATACTTAAGCGCGCAATAAAGAGGGCTAAAAGGGGTCATGAAATATCTTTGGCTAACAGGGTTAAGGAAAATCCCAAAGCCTTTTATTCATATATAAGGAGCAAGAGGGTAACTGGAGAAAGGATTGGCCCACTCAAAGACAAAAGAGGGAATTTATGCGTGGAGTCAGAGGAAATGGGTAAGATTCTTAATGAGTACTTTGCATCGTTATTCATCAAGGAGAGGGACATGACGGATGTTGAGGCTCAGCATAAGGAAGGGGGAAGTTTTGGGTATTGTAAAAGGCATTAAGGTGGACAGGTCCCCAGGACTGGATGGGATCTATCCCAGGTTACTGAGGGAAGCGAGGGACGAAATAGTTGGGGCCTTAACAGATATCTTTGCAGCATCCTTGAGCACGGGTGAGTTCCCGGAGCACTGGAGAATTGCTAATGTTGTCCCTTTGTTTAAGAAGGGTAGAAGGGATAATCCAGGGAATTATAGACCTGTGAGCTTGACATCAGTGGTAGGCAAACTGTTGGAGAAGATACTGAGGGATAGGATCTATTCACATTTGGAAGAAAATAGACTTTTCAGTGATAGGCAGCATGGTTTAGTGCAGGGAAGGTCATGTCTTACAAACCTAATAGAATTCTTTGAGGAAGTGACAAAGTTAATTGATGAGGAAAGGGCTGTAGATGTCATATACATGGACTTCAGTAAGGCGTTTGATAAAGTTTCCCATGGCAGGTTCATGGAAAAATTGAAGTCGTATGGGGTTCAGGGTGTACTAGCTAGATGGATAAAGAACTGGCTGGGCAACAGGAGACAGAGAGTAGTGGTGGAAGGGAGTGTCTCAAAATGGAGAAAGGTGACTAGTGGTGTTCCACAGGGATCCATGATCGGACCACTGTTGTTTGTGATATACATAAATGATCTGGACGATGGTATAGGTGGTCTGATCAGCACGTTTGCAGATGATACTAAGGTTGGTGAAGTTGCAGATAGCGAGGAGGACTGTCAGAGAATATAGCAAAATATAGATAGATTGGAGAGTTGGGCAGAGAAATGGCAGATGGAATTCAATCCAGGCAAATGCGAGGTGATGCATTTTGGAAGATCTAATTCAAGAGTGGACTATATGGTCAATGGAAGAGTCCTGGGGAAAATTGATGGACAGAGAGATCTGGGAGTTCAGGTCCATTGTACCCTGAAGGTGGCAACGCAGGTCGATAGAGTGGTCAAGAAGGCATACAGCATGCTTGCCTTCATCGGACGGGATATTGAGTACAAGAGTCAGCAGGTCATGTTACAGTTGTATAGGACTTTGGTTAGGCCACATTTGGAATACTGCGTGCAGTTCTGGTCGCCACATTACCAGAAAGATGTGGATGCTTTAGAGAGGGTGCAGAGAAGGTTCACCTGGATGTTGCCTGGTATGGAGGGTGCTAGCTATGAAGAAAGGTTGAGTGGATTAGGATTGTTTTCGTTGGAAAGACGAAGGTTGAGGGGGGACCTAATTGAGGTCAACAAAATTATGAGAGGTATTGGCAGGATGGATAGCAACAAGCTTTTTCCAAGAGTGGGGGTGTCAATTACAAGGGGTCATGATTTCAAGGTGAGAGGGGGAAAGTTTAAGGGAGATGTGCATGGAAAGTTTTTTACGCAGAGGGTGGTGGGTGCCTGGAACGCTTTGCCAGCAGAGGTGGTAGAGGCGGGCATGATAGCATCATTTAAGATGCATCTGGACAGATATATGAACGGGCGGGGAACAGAGGGAAGTAGATCCTTCCAAAATAGGATCTGGATCGGCGCAGGCTGGGAGGGCCGAAGGGCCTGTTCCTGTGCAGTAATTTTCTTTGTTCGTTAAACGCTCTTGATCAAAAAAGGTGATAAAGATAAGCCCACACACAAAAGGCCAGTCAGTTTAACCTCCATGATGGGAAAGTTTCTCGAAACAATAATTTGGGAGAAAAGCAATAGTTACATGAACAAATGAGAGTTGATTAAGAAAAACCAGAACCTGGGACCTGGTGTAGCGTGGTATGACTACAGTGAGTACAGATCAGGAGGTTAAGAGAATGAAAGACTTGCATTTATGTAGCGCTTTTCACAACCTCTAGAGATTCCAAAGTGCCTCACTGCCAATTAAGTACTTTCGCAATGGATTCACTGTTGAAGAAAATTTGCAGATTTATGAGGATCTGATATTGCCCCATTCAAAATCTACTCACTTACACCAAGTTAAAATTGGTTGGAGCCTTAGATAAAATCCATTTTGACCTGAAGCTCTAATCATTTAAAAGGAGGGTATAATTGCAAAAGTGCACATTTCAAAAATCACCTTGTTTTGCAAAATGCTTTTTTTACAGAATTACAGAATCCCCTTGACTACTGCAAGCCTAGAAATGTGAACAGCTCAATAAAAAATGATGTTGGTAATTACAGAAGAAAGAAAAAAATTAGTCCTGCATTGAAATGGCAACTTTCATGATCACAGGATTCCTTGAGCACTTCACAGCCTTTGAAGTGTAGGCACCGTGGTGATGTCAGGGAAACACTTCTCAATTTTCACACAAATTGTTCGTTTGGGAGATAAAGAATTGACGTCAAGGCTGAATTTCCTGTGGTTCACATTCCCATTGGGGCACCCTTTCCGGAGAATTTGAGGACATGCTAATGGACCAGAATTCTGCCCACATGAATCCAGAGCAATTCTCATTCCTGCCGTCGTCGGAATCATTGAGGCCGGAATTGGCGCTGACGGACTTGACAAGTAGGAGCTGCTTATAAGCACTGCACTTTCCACACACACTCATTCCAGACACGGAAGCACAGTTGCTTCAAAGCGTCAGGGTCCCAGGTTCGATTGCCGGTTTGGGTCACAAGGAAATGAACAACCTCCTTAGGGCAGCTCGGATGAGCCACCACTTCTGTTCCCCTGGCATCACTCCTGTCCCTCACTCCTCACATTACACCGCCACTCCCGTAGAGGCCAATCAAAATATACCTGCCTGCGGTTCCCTCACATCCCATCCTGCACCAAACCCCAGGACCTGTATTGTCCTCTTTGGCCAGGTGCCTTGCACATGCATGCCACCAGCTACAGACCCCCATGTAACCCGCCTCCATGTGACTCACCATGTCCTTCATGTGTACCCTCGGAAAAGATGGCCCATAACAGGAGGGAGCAGGAGATGATTGGAGAGAAATTTCCAGACCTCGGGGCTTTCGCGCCGGCTGAGCAGAGGCCGATGGCATTATCCGGGTGATGCAAGAGAGGGCTATCTCTGAGGCAGAGGTTGGCATGCAACAACCAAGTGAGCCCCCAGTGAGCGACATGGAAGCACAGTGGTTAGCACTGTTGCTTAATAGCGCCAGGGTCCCAGATTTGATTCCCGGCATGGGTCACTGTCTTTCCAGAGTCTGCACGTTCTCTCCAGGTGTGCATAGGCTTCCTCCCACAAGCCCCGAAGGATATTCTGTTAGGTAATTTGGACTTTCTGAATTCTCCCTCTGAATTCTTCCAACCTGAACAGGTGCCGGAATGTGGCGACTAGGGGCTTTTCACAGCAACTTCATTGCAGTGTTAATGTAAGCCTACTTGATACAATAAAGATAAAGATTATTAGATTAAGTGAGTCATCCTCTCGGCCAGACTACTCCTTCCCAAGATCCCACCATGTGTCTTGTAGGATCACCATCAGACCAGGCCAGCCCGACTGGGGTACCTCACCCCCAGACACATCCTCAGTACACCCCTGAGGACCAGTCCGGGGAAGACACTGACTTCTCGACACCGCATTCATCTGCACTCTTCACCATTGCAGTGACTATCACCTGGGTGGGGCATTTTAGTAAAGAGGCTCTTGGGTCACCGTCTGGTGCGCATGTCATACTTGCTGCAGACCAGCAGGTGGAGATAGGAACTCTGAGGGTGTGGCTGACGGAGGGCTTGGCGATCCCAGGTACCAGCTGTAGTCCGGACAAGTATAGTGCTTCTGTAAAGTGTGATCCTGTATCCCGTTGCTGGTGTACATGCAGTTGAAGAGCCAGGATTTACAGGAGGGGTGGTCACCATCTATTCAGCGCCTGTAGGCGCAGTCGGAGAAGTCCAATGGCCTTCAGTTGCAAGAGATTGTTCTAGCAGTGCGTGGTATCCATGCCAACACTGAACGAGTGGCGTTCACGGTGGAAGCCTTGGGTCAGAAAGTCACAGGCATGTTCAGCAGGTCAAGACATCCAAGGTTTGGATACATGGTCGATGGCTGAGGCACAGGACAAGGGAGCCCTGTCACAGACAATCATGTATCGGGCCCACATGGACATTGCTGTGGTACTCCATAATTGGCCCATTTACAAAGGGTCATGGCTGAGAGTGTCATGAATGTTGGCTCGGTGCTGACTGAGTTGGGCCAATCACAGAGAGACATGACTGAGTCACAGAAAGAAATGACTCACTCATTGAGGAATGTTGCATTGTCTCTGTACTCTATGGTTGAGGGCATCAAGACTCTCATTGAAAAGAGCATGGTCCTCCATGACTGGCAGCTCCAGGTGATGGTGGAACCTCCAAAGCTCCCTCCGGCCTCACGTCCATCCCATAGAGTAGCTCAGGGGCCATCAAGCACCCCGAGGAATGAAGAGTTGATGGGGCCCATGCTGGTACCTCCCACACCTGAGCGCCCTTGAATCCCCCCACCTTTGGGCAGCACGGTAGCATAGTGGTTAGCAGTGTGGCTTCACAGCGCCAGGGTCCCAGGTTCGATTCCCCGCTGGGTCACTGTCTGTGTGGAGTCTGCACGTTCTACCCATGTCTGCGTGGGTTTCCTCCGGGTGCTCTGGTCTCCTCCCACAGTCGAAAGACGTGTAGGTTAGGTGGATTGGCCATGATAAATTTCCCTTAGTGTCCAAAAAGGTTAGGAGGGGTTATTGGGTTTGGGGGATAGGGTGGAAGTGAGGGATTAAGTGGGTCAGTGTAGACCTGATGGGCCAAATGGCCTCCTTCTGCACTGTATGTTCTATTGTTCTACACTGGCGCAGCACAGTGTGGCATCTTGTCACCTCTAACACCCAAAGCTCGGCCAGATTCAGGCCCTCCAGAGGACGGCTGCCAAAGGCATCTCAGGTCAGAGGGCAAGATATTCAGCAGGCCACCTCCACATCTGATGTGCTGTCTGGGATCACACCTAGAAGGAGCGATAGGCCACGTAAAATAAGGAACTTAGACACCAATTAAGTTGGCATGAGTTTAGCACATAGATTAGAGGTAGGGGTCAGGGCGTAATCATGTATGTTGTTACTAGTAAACGCATTTTCACCAATCCTCTGTCTGAATGGTGGGAGGGATGTGTTGGCCGTAGAAGGTATACCGGATGGGGGTTGTGGGAAGTTGGTGGTGTTGGTTGTCGGTGTTAAAGGATGGGATGGGGCAGGGTCCCCAGCCATTCCACCTGGAGTCACTCTCAGAGGCGGCAGGGAACGGGTCCAGAAACATGAGTGCACCTTGTAGCACATCTTACCTGGTGAGTATCTCATCACCGCTGACCATCTCCATAAGTGTCCCATAAGTGTGGCTTCCGCCTGAGCGGGGAGGAGCATCGTGGAGGCCTGAGCACAGCGGGTTAAGCCGGCTAATCACATTTAAATGAATGCAAATGCCAGGGGGCGAACCTCGTTATCGCCACCAGGGAAGGACCGGAGCACGGTGCCTTATTCAACGCCAAGCACAGACCTCGATTTTGGCCAGATGCTCGATTCTCCGCTCGATCGCGGTTCATGTTTGCGGCGTCGCTGAGTGGAGAATTTCGAACAAGGGCCCACAATCAAAAGTCAATGTTGATTTTCTGTAAAGTTAACTGGGGTTAAATATTGGCCAACTACTCTGGTTTTGATTCATACAATAGGATATCTTCCATCTACTTGAGACAGCATGCAGGGTGCTTTTTAATATCTCATCAGATTGCAGTTCCTTTGACATTGCAGTTTTCTTTCAGCAATGAAATGTCAGCCTGGATTATATATTCAAGTTCCTTAAGTGGTCTTTCAACCCACAACCTTCCAACTTGGTGGCAAAAGTACTATCACTGAATCCAGGCTGATAGCAAGGCTGTCCACAATGAGAAGGGCACTGAGAACTATGATGCTTTCAACATCAAGAATTAAGCTCGGAATTCATATTACGTTAGCCTTTGAGGATAGAAGTTCAGAGCAAATGAAATGCTTTCAATATCTCTGATGCTGGCCTGAAGGCAGTGAGTGCTGGTCTTGTCGAACATCTGAGATTAGACACAAAAACACCTGAGGTGCTTCTTCTGTTATCTTTAGCAATGTGTATCAAAGAAGCCATTCAACGTGTAAGCAAACCAGGGCTTACAGTTCCAGATGAACAGAGCCACATGCAAGGGAGCCAAGTGTGATGTATGCATACCATATCAATGAACATTAAGGTCTGGGGAATTATGTGCAATGGTTGACAAATAGCAGTTATTCAAGTCAGAAAAGTGGTTGCACCTGGCATTTAGCATAAGGCAGTTGGCACAATTAGCTGATACATCTACTGGCTGGCAACTGTGACAGGAAATTATGGAATTGTTGTATTAAGCTTAACGTGCACAGTCAGCAGATGGTGGCCTTGGTGCAGGCTAAAGAGATAAAAGTGAACCTCGCTGTGGCCGATTATTGGGCATGGGGTGGGGTCTTAAAAGCTCCAGGGATGGATTCCCCGTTTCAGCGGCTAAGTACCGAGTCAAACGGAGAATTTGCGGGAATTCTACGACCAAACAATTGGCGCTGACCGCTCACCGATTCCAGGACCGGTGGGGGCTAGCAGCGGTGCTGGGTGAATCACTCGGCTTCCGTGCCGAAAAAGGTCAGAGAATGCACACGCCGATGCCCTACAGTGGTCGCACCGTACAACATGCCGGCGGCCGTGCGTGGACCCAACCCGCCATCCGCGATCCCACAGATCACCACCTGGCCACCCCCAGGCCAACCGCCACCAGTTCCCCAACGCTCGTGGAAGCCCCCCCGGCCAGCGGCACTTGGTCAAGTGTGGCGACGCCGGACACAGTCCGCAGCCGCCACACCAGGTTCCAGACCGCGGAGACCACACATATCTCGCTCCGTCGGGAACCCGGCCCATTTGGCGCAGAGCATCGCGGGAGGGCCTGCTAAAGACACGCCAACAGCATTGCAACGGTGCGTCGCGTGCGACGCGATTACACAATTTCCAATGGAGTGGAGCATGGCTGACAAGTGTCAAACCGGTGTTGGCCCCAATTTGGGCATCGGAATGGATTCTCCGCCCGATCGTTGATTACAATATCGCCGTCGGCAAACAGAGGGAGAATCCTCCCCCGCAATCTCTTGACATTGGCCCGGATTTTCAATGTCATGTCGGGAGCATAGATCTGGGATGTTTTCCGGCCCCATGAAGCCAACTCAGAAAAAATATGCTCAGAAGTTGGGATCTTTCTTCCATGAGGGCGGAGAGGAAGCAAGAGTCGGAACACTGCTCCTGGATGGAGTCCAAAGGCTGTTGATTGCCTGGACTGACTGGAAGGCATTGCGCAAACAATCGAAAGAAACAATATTTAAAAAACCTCTCCAGCTCTCACCCCGCAACTCCTCCACACACATTCCCCATACTCCTTCCATGACACCTCGTGCCCCTATACCCATCCCCCATGGCCCACATGCTCTTTTTCCAACCTATGCCCCTGTACCCAGCCCCTGTGGGCCGCGATACCCTCCATGACCCGAGCAACCTTTTATTTAACACTCTAAATATGCCTCTTTTCCCACTTTTCCCACTCCTCCTTTAATCATGAGGGCTACAAATTTTAAAAGGCCTTGCTTGCCGATTATGTAAGTGTATTTATGTGATCATAAAAGAGCCAAAGAGAGAACAAAGAACAAAGAAAATTACAGCACAGGAACAGGCCCTTCGGCCCTCCAAACCTGCGCCGCCCATGCTGCCCGTCTGAACTAAAATCTTCAACACTTCCGGGGTCCGTATTCCTCTATTCCCATCCGATTCATGTATTTGTCAAGATGCCCCTTAAATGTCACTATTGTCCCTGCTTCCACCACCTCCTCCGGCAGCGAGTTCCAGGCACCCACTACCCTCTGTGTAAAAAACGTGCCTCGTACATCTCTAAACATCACCCCTCACACCTTAAACCTATGCCCCCTAGTAATTGACCCCTCGACCCTGGGAAAAAGTCTCTGACTATCCACTCTGTCTATGCCCTCATAATTTTGTAGACCTCAATCAGGTCGTCCCTCAACCTCCTTCGTTCCAGTGAGATCAAACCGCGTTTTTTCAACCTCTCCTCATAGCGAATGCCCTCCATACCAGGCAATATCCTGATAAATCTCTTCTGCACCCTCTCTAAAGCCTCCACATCCTTCTGGTAGTGTGGCGATCAGAAGGTGCTATGTCTTTTCGTCCGACGTCATTTCGTCCAACGACACTTCGTCCACGTCTTTTGGTCCAACGTCTTTTTGTCCGCTCGTCTTTTGGTCCAACGTCATTTTGTCCGGTGATTTTTTTCGTCAAAGAATTTTTGTGACTTTTTACGTGTTTTTGTCGGATGATTTTCTTCGTCAAAGAATTTTTGTGACTTTTTACGTGTTTTTGTCGAATGATTTTTTTTGTCAAAGAATTTTTGTGACTTTTTACGTGTTTTTGTCGGATGATTTTTTTTGTCAAAGACTTTTTTAGTAGCTTAGTAATTTAGCATGACCAAACTTGCTTAGTAGCACTCCACTCCACTTTAACTTTTGTAAATAGAAATCTTCTCAAATGCACATAATATACAATAAAGGATCTTTATTACCAGCCTCTTTCCTTTAACGAGCCTCGTTAAAGGATAGTTATTATCGTTCTCTCCCCTTTAACGAGCCTCGTTAAAGGATAGATATTATCGGTCTCTTTCCTAATCCCGAATTCGCCCATCCAGAAATGGCAAAGTTCAGGGAAGGGCTAATAATAGGCAAAAAGGCTCAAATTCTTCGGGGAGATCAGTCGACGTCATGTACGCGATACAAGAAAATAACTGAACGCCTCAAAAGATTGGTCGTTGAATATGTTCCTACAGCGAAAATTGATTTCTTGAGGAATGTTGCTCACAATTTACATCAATTTTAAGTAATTTCGGGAATTCATCCTTAGTAAACTTTTAGATCTTTTTAAATGCATTTTTAGATTTTTTAACTTTTTAACTGCATTTTTCAGCTTGCATTTTACTTGCATTTCATCAATTACTTGCATTTTAGCAATTAAATTCACTTGCTGTATTGTGCCTGCTTTCTATCAATTAAATACTTTTATACGGAGTTGATTTGTAATTGGTTAATTGGACGAAGTGACGTTGGACCAAAAGACGGGCGGACAAAAAGACGTTGGACCAAAAGACGTGGACGAAGTGTCGTTGGACGAAATGACGTCGGACGAAAAGACGCGACACGGATCAGAATTGAACACTATCCTCCAAGTGTGGCCTAACTAAGGTTCTATACAGCTGCAACATGACTTGACAATTTTTATACTCCATGCCCCGGTCAATGAAGGCAAGCATGCCAAATGCCTTCTTGACTACTTTCTCCACCTGTATTGCCCCTTTCAGTGACCTGTGGACCTGTATACCTAGATCTCTCTGACAGTTAATACACTTGAGGGTTCTACCATTCACTGTGTATTCCCTACCTGTATTAGACCTTCCAAAATGCATGACCTCACATTTGTAATCGAACAAATTCTCTTGAGTTTAACAAAAAAAATTAATTTTATTGCACTTAAACTGGTCTGGATAAAAGAATTCAATACACACCAACCTCCACACACATACAGTCACTCAGAGGGTCACATACACACAAATACCGAATACAGAATGAGGAGGTTGATCAAATTAGAGCTCAAAAGTGAAAGGAATATCCGGTCAGTGGATGCATGATGCTTTTAGAAGAATGAGGGAGGATCTCATAGAAACTTAACAGGACTAGACAGGGTAGATGCAGGAAGGATGCTCCCGATGTTGGGGTGTCCAGAAGCATGGGTCACAGTCTGAAGATACGGGATAAATATTTTAGGAGTGAGATCACAAGGAATTTCTTCTCCCAGGACTGTTGTGAGCCTGTAGAATTCGCTATCACGGGAAGCAGTTAAGGCCAAAACAAGAAGGAGTTAGATGTAGCTCTTGGGGCTAAACAGATCAAATGATATGGGGATAAGCAGGAACAGGGCACTGATTTGGATGACTAGCCAATGATCATAATGAATGGCGGAGCCAACGAAGGGCCGAATGGCCCACTGCTTCTCCTATTTTCTATGTTTCTATGAGAGCAGTGAAGTTTTGGAACTCAGCACTTGTGAATATAGTTCCATTGTCAGATACCATGGGCTGGAGTTTCTGCCCCGACGCGCCACATTTCAGGTGCACACTGCCGGCGGGATTCTCCGTTACACCGGCCCGTCAATGGGGTTTAATTTCCCCAGAAACTGACTCATTTACCCACCCTATAAGTGTTTTGTCTCTTACTTTGGACAGAAGTGGATCTTGATTGGTCCAGTTCCTGATCTGTTTTGCCAGACTTGCAATGTTTCTAAACAATTTAATGCCATGATGATTTCTTGTGGTGCTGGAGTACATGTGATACTTTCTTGCAAGGGTAGGCGGCTAAGAGCATAGATTTTTCCATGTGTAATCCAGGTCAGTGCTTGAAAGTATATTCATAGGTGAACAGAATTAATGCCCGTCATTGAATTCTTGCCAAGGCGATTGATGGGATAGCCTTGCTCCCTTTGAAGAGATTTCAGAGCAATTTGTGGTCGGCAATGACGGTAAAGTGTACATTCTGGTGGAATTTAGTAATGCCAAAAATTATTGATCGTCCTTCTAACATGTAAGATCCTGAGTGGTTTGACAAGGTAGATGATGAGATGTCTTTTTTAGTGGAAGAGTCTCGAACAAGGGGACATGGCGACAAGATAAAGGGCCAGTCATTTAAAACTGATGTCCCAAGAAATTTCTTCTCAAAGAGGGTGGTAAATCTCTGGAATTTTCTAACCTGGAGGGCGTTGGAGGCTGGATCATTAAAAGTATTTAATGTGGAGGTGGATAAATATTTGATAGATTGAGGAATAGAGGGCTGTGGGGAAATGGCACAGTAAAGGAGTTGAAGTCAGCATAGTTTAGCCATGATTATATTGAATGGCAGGCCAAGCTTGAAGTGTCTGCTGGCCTACTCCTGCTTCTAATCCTGTGTTCTTGTATTCCTTTTTGATTTGTGAATAGCTTTTATCAGCCTCTGAAAGGGTTCTTCATACATACTTATCAGCCTTTCTGAGCTGTCATCCATCTCATGGTACAACACCGCACCGAATGGGGAGGGGTCACAGGTCAAAGTGTACTGACAGGTTTGAGGAATGCAGCAATTACCTCACTCCTAGAGAACTTCCAAAAACAATATATATTTTTTGCAGAATATACAAGGGTGCCAATAGAGTTGATAAGTTTGGCAAAAAATTCCATTGTAGTTTACCAAGCCCAAAAACGATTTGGCTTCATTTGTGTTTGTGGGGCCTGCACTTCCTTTATCACCTTGGCCTTGTCTTCCATTGGGTGTAATCCTTGTGCATCTACACGGTGGCCCAGGTAGATCACCTTCAGTGGCTTGAAAGTTGCACTTCTCTTTCTTGAAAAGACCTCCAGCCTTCTGAATCCTCTTTAACACCTCCTCTAAGTTATCTAGATGCTCATCTTCTGTCGATCTAGTTATTTTTTAAAAATAAATTTAGAGTACCCAATTCATTTTTTCCAATTAAGGGGCAATTTAGCATGGCTAATCTGCCTAGCCTGCACACCTTTGGGTTGTGGGGGAAAAACCCACGCAAACACGGGGAGAATGTGCAAACTCCACATGGACAGTGGCCCAGAGCCGGGATTGAACCTGGGATCTCGGCGCCTTGAGGTAGCAGTGCTATCCACTGCGCCACTGTGCTGCCCGTCAATCTAGTTATAAGGACATTATCAAGGTACGCTACAACCCACAGTAGACCCTGTTGCAGACTCTCCATTGTCCTTTGGAAAATTGCACATGCCGTTGACATGCCAAAAGGCAGGTGGGTGTACTGGAATAGGCCTTTATGTTTGCCTATAGTGACATACCCATCCGGGAAGCATCATCTAATTCGAGTTGCTCCAATGCGTGGCTTATATCCAGTTTTGTATAAGATTGACTGCCTGCCAGCTTTTTATACAGGTCTTCAATTCTCAGGATTGAATATTTTTCCGGTTTGGCAGGCTGATTAAGTGTTCGCTTATAATGGCCGTAAAAGCGGATGGTCTTGTCGGGTTTAAAAACGGGGACCATGACTGCTGCCCATTCCGAGAATCGAACTAGCTGGACAATGCCTAATTCTTGCAATCTGAAGCTGATCACAAATGTCACAAGTCAATGAGCCTGAACCAACAATTGAGTTTGGACTGTTACTTGAACCCAGTTTCCAGCTGACTTTTGCCTCTTTCCTCACCAGCATATTCTGCTCCATCCTTCACAATCACAGAAGCAATCCGTTGTTTGCATGCAAATGAGATGTTTAATTTGTTTGTTGAACTTATTTGTGGCTATCAATCAAACTGCTCCTCAGAAAATTATATCAAGCGCACGTGTTGTGATTTTTAAATTTATTTGAATTGTAAATGATTTCTTGAAATATGTATTTAAGACATGCGTTAGGTATGCAGCCTATTTGAGGAAATTCAATTATCACTTGCATTTTGGGCTACTTGACGTAAAAAATGACATGAAAATAAAGTATATAGCATTAGAATGCAGATTTACTTACCCATTAAGAGCTGGTTAATTAAACAGTGCAATAAATGCAAAGCAGTATTTGCCCCAAGTCTTTCTCTCTTTCATCTGTATCTATGCCTGGTGCATGAAACATGATAATTTTGCTTCTAAATTAATGACATTAGGCTAATAATTGGTAGATTTCTTTTAGTATTCTTACGGGTGAGATGTAGAAAGAAAAGAAACTGTCTCAATTATCCTTTTTCAAAATAAATATTAGTGAAGGAACAAGTTTTTTGATACAAATTATGTACAATATTGTTGTACATGGCTGCAAACCATCAAACTTAAAATGTATGTGACATTGCATTAGCCTTCCAAGAGCCTGTGATGTATTCTAAGCAACAGTGTTATTACTAAAAAAGGATTTATGCTGTGAAAGTGGTCCTTATAGCTGTTTGAATGATATTCCTTGAGACTTGGGACTTAACTATTGATCATTAAAATGGCGTGTTTGGCACTCAGAACTTGGGATTTCATAAGGAGGTATAATATCAACGTATTGCTGACCCATCAATAGGTGCTGTTTGTACTGACTGTCAGGAAATGGTTGCCTTATCTATATGTATTTCAAATCACCAAATAAAAGCCCAGAATGTTTGAGGTGGTGCATGGGCTTTGGTTGTTTCATCCAGGCTAATGGGATGAAATTATTTTCCCTTTGGTAGCTGTAAAGTCCCAATAAAAAAATGAGCTTAGGTAGCCTCAAGTCAATTCACCGTTGAGTAAGAGTCAACAGCATGAGACTTAATCACAATTTGGCAATATTGGGAATTGCAGTCAGACAATGAAAAGTAAAGTGAAAACTTGAATTCAAGATTGAAGAATCCTGCATCAGACACATGAATTAGATCCCATAGCCTTGATTATAATAACAGCAAGTCTTTATTCACAACTCATAAATATATATATATATATACAGTAGAAGGTACAGGCCGAGCGCTGACTCCATCCGAGGTCTTTAGACATCTCTTCTATCTCTAGATTGACCCTGGCTCTGGGTCATGTCCTTTCTTATATCACTGTGTGGGCGGTACTGTACTTCGTGCAACCTTAACCCTGTATGTATCAGACGCTATTACTACAAAGGCTAGCTTCGACTATTGAGACAATAATTCAAAAGTAAATACATTTAACACGTTATTTTCAAATTAGTTTTATACCTAAAATTGTTTAAATTTCCTTATCTAATTGGGAATGACTGTACTGAATGAATTATATTAGAAAATAATAAATACACTTTAAGACATTAGGCATTTAAGCAAATAATTTAGTTCTAATTTTCATAGTGCAATATATTTCAGCTTGAAGTAGTGGATGAGTTAATTTCTTGCCCTTGTGGATTATAACACTGTTAACCATCTAACCTTGTAAATACACTGTGGCCGATTGGCAACAAGCAATGGAAAGTGACTTTGAGTCTTTAGAAATTTGGGCTGCCTGCTGACATTCCAGTCAGCATGGGGCCAGGACACCAAGGCAATGAGAGGATTTGGGGACAAGAGGAGTTCAGGCCTTCTGGGGCCTACAAGAGCACACTTGTCTCTTCTGCTGCTACAAAGGAAATTTTTTAAAAACTTACAATAAATGGGCAATTCTGCTTTGAATCCTCTTCTAATGGGTATTCACCTTGGAATAAAGCTGTCACTGCTTTCCCTCTCATAGGATCACCATCTGCTTATTTAAGGAAGAACTCCACTGACTTTAAGCAGATAACTTAACCATCTATCCATAACTTCTGGTAAAAATTGAAAATGGTGGGACCTAGGCAAGACATCATGGAATAAGTCACTTGGTGAATTGCAATTGCTCTCTTGTCCACTGTAAATCCACCCTGGTAGGTTTTGTTGGAAATCTATTTCCTTGCTATCTCGTGAAGGGGATTTGTGAATACTATCCACACTGATACTATTGCCTAATTTTCAAAGACGATCTTTTGGTTGAAATTGTTAGTGAGTATTGCTTCGGTGTTCCAAGATTCTTTTAAGTTTTTGGTGGAGCAGGTGCTGCCTCGAGATTGGGAACTATCCTTTTGTTTCAGCCTGAACTCATGCATTTTGTATTTTTCCTTCCCCTTATATTGGATAGAAAACAGGCTCACAACTTGTTGATTCTCGAGGTGTTTAGCCGATTAATATTCTTTTTTTCCCAGAAACATTTGTCTGCAAATTACATCGATCCCTGTAGGTATGGGAATTTTGATTTTCCAGATTGGAATTATTAGTTCTAATCCCAACCACAAAAAAAATCTAATTGTTTTTATTCCATAGCAAATGGTGTACTATATCGGAGCTGCAATTTGTGACCACCTCTTTCCAGATAGTAAGCATTGCCAGCTGTCCCTTTGATTTCCAATATGATGAACAGCTAGAGATTCTGCTTAGCAGATTCATCGAGGATCTTAACACTTTCAGCTACCATTTGTCCAGGGAAATTTGCATTTCATTTCAGAAGCAAAGAAGAACAATCCAAACTGATTAGGATCTGCGGTGATGGCATGTAATGGAAATCTAATTGCACCAGTTTTTTTATTGTAACAAGCTCAACAACTCATTTTCAACTGGTCACTTTTCCACCTGCTCACTTGGTCCTGGCAGCTGAGGCAGGCATCTGTGTGCCATGACGTGAATACCAATGAAGGAAAGGTCACTCGGAGAGCCACAAAGTGGGCACAAGATATAAGTACTTTCGACAGGCAATAGACGTTTTCTCCTGTGCGCCGGTGAAACACTTTAGACAAGGATTTCATTGCAATAGTAGTTTAAATCAGCGTAACAAGCAAATCATGCATTTGTAGGTCTTTGGAGGTTGCTATTGATCTGTATGTGACAGTGATAATAAATCAGGATTTGCATGCTAAATGTAAAAAGGAAAATGATTTGGTATGCCAGGTAGAAACGCTGCATTATGCATATTCATAAGCTGACAAGAGGTGGAAAATAATTCAACTTCCAAATGAACGGAAAGATTCTCTAAATAAATTGGTTGTTCCTGTTTTGAATGTGGCACCAACAATTTAATTGACAATACAATTTATGTCGCCATGTTTTTGCTTGATATGCGTAGAGCATTCAGCCTGAAGATACCTGCCTTAATGCAGGTGGCTGAGCCAAGGCAGCTCAAGGCACCTGCCATTTTAAAGGTGGTGTTATGTAGACGGCAAGAATTTTTCAGGTGGGTTCAGTCCTTGGAATTGGCAGGTGTAGGTTTTTTTCTCTTGCGTTCTGACGGTCAAGGGCATGCGCCTTAACTTTTCCGTAAATTCTCCCAATTTTTCTCCTCCAGAACTCAAGTGTAATGTCACTTGCAGCCACCATGCTCCATCTTTGTCAGAAATAGCCTTTAATCACATGTGAGCCTCAACATCGAGTGCCAACTGATGTATTGACAACCGTGCGTGGGAGGAGCTGAAAGGGAGCGGTAAGGTTCCCTACTTTAAAAAAAAATTCACTTGCAGTTTGCAGTGAGTGGGAGGAGCCGAATTGCGCTCTGGGAAGGTGAGTGAATTGATATATTTGGGCAGCGGCTAATCCCGAGACACTACACGTGTAGTGTCTCCCACCCGCCCTCCTCCTCTAACGAAAAAAAAAGACTGTTGATAAGGAGCAGCGGACTTTAGATTCTCGGCGGGAGCAGTGGCGAGGGGTCTTTGTGAAGGTAAGTTTACCTCTTTAAAACTTTAAAAACTTACCTGGAAGAGCGACATCACAGCAAAGCAGAGATCTGATTGGCTGGTAAGGAAAGTGCTCCAATTAGCAGCAGCTGGGAGAAATTTAACTCTTCCTGTGTTGGCAAGTATTGTGATTGGTAAGTAAAATCTTTGTTCCTTTCACTTATTAATTATTTGATAGTATAGTTTGTAGTCAGTTAAGGTGAAGGGTAAAAATGGCAGGAGATCCCAGACCCGTGTTATGCTCCTCGTGCTCAATGTGGGAGTTCAAGGACGAGGCCGATGCCCCTGACTTCTTCATGTGCGCGAAGTGTGTCCAGCTGCAGCTCCTGTTAGACCGCATGACGGCTCTGGAGCTGCGGATGGACTCACTTTGGAGCATCCGCGATGCTGAGGAGGTCGTGGATAGCACGTTCAGTGAGTTGGTCACACCGCAGATTAGGATTGATGAAGGAGACAGGGAATGGGTGAACAAAAGGCAGAGAAAGAGCAGGAAGGCAGTGCAGGTGTCCCCTGTGGTCATCTCCCTCCAAAACAGGTATACCGTTTTGGATACTGTTGGGGGAGATGACTCACCAGGGGAAGGCAGTAGTAGCCAGGCTCATGGCACCGTGGCTGGCTCTGCTGCACAGAAGGGTGGGAAAAAGACTGGCAAGGCTATAGTCATAGGGGATTCAATTGTAAGGGGAGTAGACAGGCGTTTCTGTGGTCGAAAACGAGACTCCCGAATGGTATGTTGCCTCCCGGGTGCTCGGGTCAGGGATGTCTCCGATCGGCTGCAGGACATACTAAAAGGTGAGGGTGAACAGCCAGTTGTCATGGTGCATATAGGCACCAACGATATAGGTTAAAAAAAAGGATGATGTCCTACAATCAGAATTTAGGGAGTTAGGAGATAAGTTAAAAAGTAGGACCTCAAAGGTAGTCATCTCAGAATTGCTACCAGTGCCACGGGACAGTCAGAGTAGAAATTCAAGAATAGTCAGTATGAATACATGGCTTGAGAGATGGTGCAGGAGGGAGGGGTTCAGATTTTTGGGACATTGGAACCGGTTCTGGGGGCGGTGGGACCATTACAAACCAGATGGTCTAAACCTGGGCAGGACTGGAACCAATGTCCTAGGGTGTGCTTTTGCTAACAATGTTGGGGAGATTATAAACTAATGTGGCAGGGGGATGGGAACCAGATTAGGAAGTTAGAGGTCAGTAAAGAAGCAGCAACTAAAGCCGGTAAGGTACAAGATAATAAACTCCATGTGACTAAGGGGAAGAGTCGACAGGGGAGAGGTGATGAACGCAAAGGGACAGGTGGTCTGTCGTGCATTTGTTTTAATGCGAGAAGTGTAGCAGGTAAGGCAGATGAACTTAGGGCTTGGATCAGTACCTGGGAATATGATGTTATTGGTATTACTGAGACTTGGTTGAGGGAAGGGCAGGGCTGGCAACTGAATATCCCAGGGTATAGATGCTTCAGGAGGGATAGAGAGGGAGGTAGAAGGGGTGGAGGAGTTGCATTACTCGTCAGAGATGATATCACAGCTGTGATTAAGGAGGGCATGATAGAGGTTTCGAGCACTGAGGCAATATGGGTGGAGCTCAGAAATAGGAAGGGTGCAGTAACATTGTTGGGATTTTACTACAGGCCTCCCAAAAGTGAGCATGAAATAGAAGTACAAATATGCAGACAGATAATAGAAAAATATAGGAGCAATAGGGTGGTTGTGATGGGAGATTTTAACTTCCCCAACATTGAATGGGATTCGTGTAGTGTTGGAGGCGTAGATGGAGCAGAGTTTGTAAGGAGCATCCAGGAGAGTTTTTTAGAGCAGTATGTAAATAGTCCAACTCGGGAAGGGGCCGTACTGGACCTGGTATTGGGGAATGATCCCGGCCAGGTGGTTGATGTTTCAGTCGGTGATTACTTTGGGAAAAGCGATCACAATTCCGTAAGTTTTAGAATACTTCTGGACAAGGACAAGAGTGGTCTGAAAGGAAGAGTGCTAAATTGGGGAAAGGCAGAGTATAACAAAATTCGGCAGGAGCTAGGGAATGTGGATTGGGAGCAGCTGTTTAAGGGTAAATCCACATTTGAAATGTGGGAGTCTTTTAAGGAAAGGTTGATTAGAGTGCAGAACAGACATGTTCCTGTGAAAATGAGAGAAAGAAATGGCAAGATTAGGGAACCATGGATGACGGGTGAAATTGAGAGACTAGTTAAGATGAAAAAGGAAGCATATGTAAGATCGAGGCGACTCAAAACTGATGAAGCTTTGATGGAATATCGGGAAAGTAGATTGAATCTCAAACGTGCAATAAAAAGGGCTAAAGGGGTCATGAAATATCTTTGGCTAACAGGATTAAGGAAAATCTCAAAGCCTTTTATTTGTATGTAAGGAGCAAGAGGGTAAATAGGGAAAGGATTGGCCCACTCAAAGACAAGAGAGGGAATTTATGCGTTGACTCAGAGGAAATGGGTGAGATTCTTAATGAGTACTTTGCATCGGTATTCACAAAGGAGAGGGACAAGACGGATGTTGAGGCTAGGGATGGATGTTTAAATACTCTAGGTCAAGTTGTCATATGGAAAGGGGAAGTTTTGGGTATTCTAAAAGACATTAAGGTGGACAAGTCCCCAGGACTGGATGGGATCTATCCCAGGTTACTGAGGGAAGCGAGGGTCGAAATAGCTGGGGCCTTAACAGATATCTTTGCAGCATCCTTGAGCACGGGTGAGGTCCTGGAGGACTGGAGAATTGCTAATGTTGTCCCTTTGTTTAAGAAGGGTAGCAGGGAAAATCCAGGGAATTACAGACCTGTGAGCTTGACGTCAGTGGTAGGCAAACTGTTGGAGAAGATACTGAGGGATAGGATCTACTCACATCAGAAAGAAAATTGACTTATCAGTGATAGGCAGCATGGTTTTGTGCAGGGAAGGTCATGTCTTACAAACCTAATAGAATTATTTGAGGAAGTGACAAAGTTAATTGATGAGAGAAGGGCTGTAGATGTCATATACATGGAGTTTAGTAAAGTGTTTGATAAGGTTTCCCATGGCAGGTTGATGGCAAAAGTTAAGTCGTATGAGGTTCAGGGTGTACTAGCTAGATGGATAAAGAACTGGCTGGGCAACAGGAGACAGAGAGTAGTGGTGGAAGGGAGTGTCTCAAAATGGAGAAGGGTGACTAGTGGTGTTCCACAGGGATCCGTGCTCGGACCACTGTTGTTTGTGATCTACATAAATGACCAGGAAGAAGGTATAGGTGGTCTGATTAGCAAGTTTGCAGATGATACTAAGATTGGTGGAGCTGCAGATAGCGAGGAGGACTGTCAGAGAATACAACAAAATATAGATAGATTGGAGAGTTGGGCAGAGAAATGGCAGATGGAGTTCAATCCAGGCAAATGCGAGCTGATGCATTTTGGAAGATCAAATTCAAGAACGGACTATATGGTCAGTGGAAGGGTCCTGGGGAAAATTGATGTACAGAGAGATCTGGGAGTTCAGGTCCATTGTACCATGAAGGTGGCAACGCAGGTTGATAGAGTGGTCAAGAAGGCATACAGCATGCTTGCCTTCATCGGACGGGGTATTGAGTACAAGAGTCAGCAGGTAATGTTACAGTTGTATAGGACTTTGTTTAGGCCACATTTGGAATACTGCGTGCAGTTCTGGTCGCCACATTACCAGAAGGATGTGGATGCTTTGGAGAGGGTGCAGAGGAGGTTCACCAGGATGTTGCCTGGTATGGAGGGTGCTAGCTATGAAGAAAGGTTGAGTAGATTAGGATTGTTTTCGTTGGAAAGACAGAGGTTGAGGGGGGACCTGATTGAGGTCTACAAAATTCTGAGCGGCATGGACAGGGTGGATAGCAACAAGCTTTTTCCAATAGTGTGGGTGTCAGTTACAAGGGGTCACGATTTCAAGGTGAGAGGGGGAAAGTTTAAGGGAGATGTGTGTGGAAAGTTTTTTACGCAGAGGGTGGTGGGTGCCTGGAACGCTTTACCAGCAGAGGTGGTAGAGGTGGGCACGATAGCATCATTTAAGAGGCATCTCGACAGGTATATGAACGGGCGGCAAGAGAGGGAAGTAGACCTTGGAAAATAGGAGACAGGTTTAGATAAAGGATCTGGATCGGCGCAGGCTGGGAGGGCCGGAGGGCCTGTTCCTGAGCTATAATTTTCTTTGTTCTTTGTTTAATTATGCATTGCGCAATTTGTTTCAGGGTCCCCACCTGAAATGTTCACTCATTTTGTTCTCTTCAACGAGAATAGTAGCATAGTGGTAATGTTAGTCATCCCCCAATCCCAGAGGCCTGGAGTAATACTCTGGGTGCACAAGTTCAAATCCCAACATAGCAATTGGTGCAATTAAATTCAATTATATATTTGTTTAAAATCTGGAACAAAAGGTTTTGTCTCATTAGTGATGACAATGAAACAATCAAATTGTGGTAAAACCTGTCTGTTTTCAAATTTCCTTCAAAGAAAGAAATCTGCCATCCTCACAGTGTCCCGCTTACAGAGGACTCCAGACCCACAGACATGCGGCTGATGATTCATTGTCCTCTAAACTGACTTGGCCAACAACTCAGCTGTACAAAATCTCTGCAGAAAGGTTAAAAGAGAGTAAAAGTGGATGGACCACCGAGATACCAAAGACAACAAAAGCCCACCCTGTCCAGTCAACCATGCAAAGTCCTCCTCACTAAGATCTGGGGACTTGTGGCAAAATGGAGAGAGCTGTTCCATTAACTAGCCATGTAACTACCTGATTAATCTCCCGATGAGGCTGGTGGAATACGAGCTCCACCATCAAGAAGCAGAGGCCCAACAGTGGGGTCATTAATTCCCCGAGATAAACGCTGCCCAAGTCGGAGACAACATCTCGGGATGTTGTGGGCTGGGAGACTACACGGGTTCCTCAGGACCAACAATATTCACCTGCTTCAAGCCCCCCCGCCCTCCCCCCCTCCCGGTGACATTCAGAAACATAATCATTGCTGAAACTCCTGACATAAACACCCTGGCTGCTGCAAGAGAGATGGGAATCCGGAAGGACAGAAAGATGAGAAAGCTAAGATGGTGTTCTTCCCCCGTGCATAGGACATCCCACTTCGTCTGGACATCCTCAACCAGGATCTTGCAGTGCTGCAACTGAGAAGCCATACATGTTCCTGCTCGGTTCTTGAGCCATCCTGTGATGTGCCACTGTGTGGCAGCCAGTGCACTTCAAACCAAAAGTGGGTGCGAGGAGCCCAAATATATATTGATCCACAAAAATAGTTGAGGAAATGCTAAAATAACATATCCCCTGTATAATTTCAGCAGCAGTAACTCAAACTGGAACATATTGTCATTTCATTCAGACTGATGTGAAGTAACCCCATGTAACTCAGGTTGATGTGATAGCTGAACTGTTCAAGGTGCAGCACAGTACTTCCTCTGCAATTAACATTGATTCTGTACACAACCACTGAGAGTAATCCCACATTAACAGGAATTTCCACTAACTGAACAAAATATCCATGAAGAAACAACACGATTTTATCGTACCAGTGACGTGAAATATCAGTTTGTCATTATTCGAATGTGACAGACTGCTATAGTACTCCGTTTGTCAGTGTAAAATATATAACATGGGCGGGATTCTCCATTTCTGAGAGTCAGTATTGAGGCCGATGCAGGATTCGTGGACTTTCACGACAGCAAATCTGGCACCGAACCTGGATCAATTCAGCAACTGAGGAGCAATCGATTCCAATGAAAAACGGTGTGGGATTGGCCAGGTCCATGATTGACACTCGGCAGGCTGACAAACTGCAGCCACATATACACATTACAATCCCAACACACAATCATCCCAGCAAACAAGATGGCACTGGTTGTGTGGAGTGTGTCCATACAGCTGATCGGTCAGCTGGGACCAGATGGCACCTCGGTGGGTGACCTGGGAGGGGGGGGGGGGGGGGAACCTATATGACCCATGGCCCTAAATTCAGATTGGGCAGTCAGCAGCGTGCGCAGATGCATGACAGCCTTGCCAGCTGCGGCAATGGTGTTCCATGCCCATCCACCCCGACCCCACAGCCCACTTCCTGGCCACCCCCCGCTACTGCCCGGGACCAGGCAGAAGCTCCCCAGCAGCGGCACAATTGTCAGCAATCTATAGCGATGTTGGATCCGTATCCCCTTTATCTCCCTCAGCAGCCACAATGCCATTCTCACAATTTTTAAAAGCAGAAGTGAATCGCGCCGTCGGGAACTCAACCCATTGGAGCCGGAGCATCGCGAGGCCCCGGAGAAAACCAGGTCAAAAGGTGTTTACCGTATGTGCATTCCGGAATGCATTGATGCCTCTGTCGGAGAATTGCGATTTGGCGCCAAATTGGTGCCATCAGTCAATTTAATTCCCCTTTAACTTTTTCAAGCCACTGGGCATGCGTAGAAACCTAAAAGCTTTAAATTGCACAGTTTACAGTCAATTTCACCTTCCATTATCTTTTACAAGCCTCTTAATTGACAGGTCCAAGCTACTTCAAAGGAGGGAATGCCATTGCTTGTTTTTATAGGTCTGCAATGGTTAATTAACGCTGAGGCTCTTTTTCTCTTGAGTAGGTGTTCTTTCTAACCACAGTTTTATTAAGAGGCTGTCTCTTTTTTCTGAAGAGCTTCCTAGAAAGAACAGGTATGGTGCCAGCACTCAGGCAGAGCACCTGCACCCCAACGCCCCCCACCCCCCCCCCCCACCCCCCCCCCCCACCCCCCCACCCCCCAAGGTGGTGAGCCCATGATGGGTTGTTGCACACTTGGGGGTGGGGGGCTAGCCTTATAAGCGATTAGTTGCAGAGTGAGCTTTGCCAGCAATTGGGGGTGGGGATCTTGTCCGCAATTGGGCAGGGCTTCAAGATTATTCTGCGATCATTCTGAGGAGTAGGACCTGTCAGTGAGTTTAGGCCCTGCCCTGCTCAAGGCCAGGGTAATACCGGCCCTCGATTTTACTTGAAAGGAACGTGAGCAGCGCCCCTGACACCAGCAGCAAACACTCCCAATTCCCCACTAGCGGGAGCACATAGACTCTAAAAGGGAGAATTGTGCCCACAATCTCCAGTTTACTCTCCCTGCCATGGAAGAGTGAATGGAACAAGAGGAGGATAGTGCCAGTGAATATGTGGCTAGAGAGATGGTGCAAGACAAAGAGCTTTGGATTTGGGGGCATTAGGACTGGTTTTTGAGAGGTGCAAATTATACAACCTGTATGGGTTACCGTCAGCATGGCCAGGCCAGGCGCAATATTGTCATAAAGATGTTTGCTGGTGCTGTTGGGGAAGGTTTAAACTAACTTGGCAAAGGGATAAGAAACTGAGCATGAAATCAGAGGATGGAGAAGCAAAGTTTGAAAAGGGAGGCATAAAGTTAGTAAACATGTGTAGAAGACAATGGAAAAAAAAGGCTAGAAAATGGGCAACAAAGTAGTTTGGCAGTGCTTGTTGGTATGTACTTCAATGCAGGGAGTCTAGTGGATAAGGCAGATGAGCTGAGGGGAGAGTCAATAGTTGGACGTCTGATATCATAGTTATTTCTGAAACATTAAAAGAGCAGTAATGGCAGCTCAACATTCCTGTTCGCTAGGTTTTTAGATGAGATAATCAAAAAGGATGGATTTTGCAATATTAGATAAAGGAAAAACAATTAAAACTGCATTTGGAGAGGGACAGTATGTTAAAAAGATTGTCACAAATGCAGTCTGACCTGCTGTGTATTTCTATCAAATGGGACCACATGGGTTGAGCCGAAGAGCAGAGAATGGGCAATCAAACTGCTGGGAGTGTAGTATGGAAGCCCAAACAGCTAGAGGGAATAATAGAGCAATAGGTGGAAACATTTCTGACAAGTGCATATACAACAGTGTGAAACAATAGCAACCTCAACTAGCTAAGCATTAACTAGGATAGAATTAGAGTTTAGGTTTAGAAGGCACAGAATTCTCAAAAAGCATCCAGGAAAACCGCTTTAGGTTTATGTAGCAAGCTCAAAATGAGAAGGATAGTTTTGGACTTACTTTTAAGAAATGAAGCAGGTGGAAGGGGCATCAGTGGAAAACATTTTGGTGGTCGTGCTTTTAATTCAGTTAGATTTTGAGTGGTCATGGAAAAGGACAAAGATCGACCAAAACAAAATATTCTCAGGTAGGGAAAGGCCAATTTTACTCAGCAGAAATGTGATTAGTAAAGGAGTACTGGAAAATCATTTCAGAGCAGTGGGAGAATTTCAAGGAGGGAACTGTGAAGGTTCAGAGCAAATGTGTTCCTACAAAGAAAATGGGTGGAATTGGCACATCTGGAGCTCCCTGCATTTCAAGAAGTATACAGGGAAGAAAAGATTCAAAAAGAAAGTTGATACCAGATGCTGAGAGCCTAGAGGAGTATTGCAAGCACAGGAGTAAAACTAAAACTGAGTTTCAAGTAAAACTGAGTAAAACTCAGCAAGGGCAGTATGGTAGCATAGTGGTTAGCATCAATGCTTCACAGCTCCAGGGTCCCAGGTTCGGTTCCCGGCTGGGTCACTGTCTGTGCTGAGTCTGCACATCCTCCCCGTGTGTGCGTGGGTTTCCTCCGGGTGCTCCGGTTTCCTCCCACAGTCCAAAGATGTGCGGGGTTAGGTGGATTGGCCATGCTAAATTGCCCATAGTGTCCTAAAAAGTAAGGTTAAGGGGGTACGGGTATAGGGTAGATACGTGAGTTTGAGTAGGGTGATCATTGCTCGGCACAACATCGAGGGCTGAAGGGCCTGTTCTGTGCTGTACTGTTCTAAATTCTAAATTCTAAAAAGGACTTTAGAAAACTAAAGAAAGGGCATAAAAATGATTGGTCATTAAAGTAAAATGTTTTTGGCTTTTCATCGATAAGTACATAAAGAGCAAGAAGATAACAAATGAAATAGTTTGGCCTATTTGTGGCCAAAAGGTGAACCTGCGTGTGCAGGTGGAAGACGATAATTTATGTAGGATTTCATGAGATATGTAGCACAGTAACACCACAATTCGACCTAACCAGGCCACTTCATTTAAGCAATCTCCCATTTTTCTCATTTAAATCTACAACATAACCATCTATTCCCTTCTCGCATATGTTTGTCTAACTTCGCCTTAAATGGATCTATACTATTCACTTCAACCATCCCCTGTGGTTGTGAGTTCCATATTCTTACCATCCTTTGGACAGAGAAGTGTATACTAAATTCCCTATTAGATTTGTTGGTGATTATTCTTATACTGATGACCTTCAGTTCTGCTCTTCAGCACAAGAGTAAATATTCTTAATGTATCTACTCTATCAAAAACTTGCATAACTTTAAAGACCTCAGGAATGTCACCCCATCGCCATCGTTTCTCTTCTGGTGTAAATACCCATACATTGCTGGTATCAACCATACATATCTTCTCTGCACCCTCTCAAGTATCTATATCATTTTCATAATACGGCGACCAGAACCGCACAGAACTCAAAGTATTGTCAGGTTCAATACAGATTTAATGCAATGTTCCTATTTTTAAATTCTGCCCCTTTAGAAATGAAGTTTAGCAGTTGATTTGTTTTTTTTGAAAGCCTTTCTAACCTGCGTCACAACATTTAATGATTGATGTGTTTGTATCCTTTATATTTAATCCCATTGTTCCTTTGCCTCAACTGGACTTGTGCTTTCCAATTAATACTTTTTTATTGCCTATTCTTCATACCAAAAGGGCAGCACGGTAGCACAGTGGTTAGCACTGTTGCTTCACAGCACCAGGGTCCCGGGTTCGATTCCCAGCTTTGATCACTGTGTGGAGTTTGTATGTTCTCCCCATGTCTGCGTGGGTTTCCTCCGGGTGGTCCGGTTTCCTTTCACAAGTCTCGAAAGAAGTGCTGTCAAGTGAATTGGACATCTGTATTCTCCCTCCGTGTACCCAAACAGGCGCCGGAATGTGGCGACTGGGGGATTTTCACAGTAACTTCATTGCAGTGTTAATGTAAGCCTACCTGTGACACTAATAAAAATTATTGTTATCAATAAAACTAGCTACCTCACATTTATCTGTACTGAAATTCATTTGTCAATTATTTGCCCATTCTGCAAGTTTAGTAATGTCCTTTTGTAGTTTGTTGCAGTCTTGTATGGTATCGATTCTGCTCTCCAATTTGATGTGGAGATGCCGGCGTTGGACTGGGGTAAGAAGTCTTACAACACCCAGGTTAAAGTCCAACAGGTTTGTTTCGAATCACTAGCTTTCGGAGCACAGCTCCTTCCTCAGGTGAATGAAGAGGTGGGTTCCAGAAACATACATATAGACAAGGTCAAAGATGCAAGACGATACTTTGAATGCAAGTCTTTGGCGGAGGCTAGGGGACTGGTGGGGGGTAGTCCGGGTGTGGCGAGGGGGTGTTTGCTGGGGGACAGTATGTGGCAGGCCAGGTCCGCACTTGGCTGGCGTCATGTTGCACGCCTCGGCCGCTGCAGGCTGCCGCCATGCACATGCGTGGCCGCGACCCAACAATTCTGCGGCCGTATCCACAGGTAAAGCCGGGAGGTTTACGCTGCATGGCTACTAGCCCCCCACCAGACGGAGGATCGGTGCAGCTTTTGCGTCATTTTTTCTGGCATAAATCGCCACTGTTCCCACACCGGCGTCAGCGCTTAGTCTTCAAATCGGAGAATCCAGCCCCTCAACTCTGGAATCAATCCAGTGAACCTCCTCTGAACTTCCTCCAATGCAACTACGTCCCTCCTCAGATAAGGAGACCAAAACTGTACACAAAATTTTAGCCATCTGTTAGCCTGCTGGCACTACACTTTTTTCTAATGAATTATTAAATAATAGTGGTGTCTCTGCTATCATTTCTCTAGCTTCTTTTAAAATATGTTGATCTGTTCCATCCGGTTCAGAGTCCTCTTTCAGTTTCTTTAATTTGTTCAATCTCTCCCCTTTTTCATTTAAATGCACTTATTGCTCATTCATGTTCACCTGTTCTATCTCTCTGGTAAAGACGGATGCAAAATAATTATTTAATGTTGTGCATCTCGGCATATTATTTTGTCTCTCTCTTAATGGTTCTATTGTCATCACAACCTTCCTTTTTATCGATTTGCCCAGAAAATATTTTACTAACTTGGCTTTGTTCCTTGATAATTAAATTTCACAGTTTCTCTTTGCCTGCCTAATTGTTTTTTTTATTTACTTCTCCCCTCATCTCTTCTTTTACCCTCTTATCATACACTCCTCTGCTGTCCTTGTACTCAGTATTTGCCTCTTTTTAACCCTCAGTTGTTCCCTTATTTCTTTATTCATCCATGGAGCCTCACTGGTGTTTTGCTTGTTCTTTCCTTTTAGTGGGAAGTATTCTCCCTGCAGTCTGTTCAGCACTGTTTTAAATATTTCCCATTGTTGTTCAGCATTGTTATTCAACGATATATTTCCCTATTTTATTTTCCTAAGGTCTCAGCTTGTCAATATCAGCTTTCCTCTCATTTATTCACCTATTTTCTTTGGCATACTTATGTCCTTCTCTATCATCAAAGCATCATATTACGATATGGTCACCATTGCTTAGACAAGGGATTTTCAAACTGCAGGTCACAACCCAGGGGAACCCAGGGGCCGGTGTCGGGTTATGGAGCGATTGGTTGAGGCATTCCCATTCATGGGAGAAGCGCCCAATGTCTGCAACCGGATTTTAAATTGAGAATGCCGGCTGCGACTGAATTTTAAATGGAATGATGCAGTCTTTCAGCCAGAAACGGTGGCAGAGAGCAGGTCACGTACACTGACGTCACGTGCCCTGGACATATGTGCCGTTGCTGCAAAAGCATGGAGGAGACATTTCTCAATTTTCTAGCTGTGAGCAAGTAACTGTGAGCAAGAACTGAAGATGGATTGTTTTGTTATAATGAAGAAAGGGCCAGAGACACAAAAGGCCAGAATCTCACAACTAAATCTGCTGGTGAGAGCCGCTCAGGAGAGTCTATGACCGGGCAAAGCAGTGCTAGTGTTAGCTCTATACAGAGCGTCAGGACCTGTGGTGAACAGCCAACAAATACAAATCTGAAATCGGGAAGAAAGCCGTGTAAAGATGATTGATTGAGGTCTGGCTCTATTAATTATGCAAGTGCAAATCAGGATGCAAAGCCTCTGTGTGTTATGTGCAGGGAAGTACTAGCAAATGAGAGATTAAAAACTTCAAAGGCATTTGGAGTTTGAAGACAAAACACTTGATTTTTTCAAAGGATGCAGCAAGAACATAGAACATAGAACAGTATAGCAAAGAACAGGTCCTTCGGCCCTCGATGTTGTGCCGAGCCTTGTCCGAAACAAAGATCAAGCTATCCCACTCCCTGTCATTCTGGTGTGCTCCATGTGCCTATCCAATAACCGCTTGAATATTCCTAAAGTGTCCGACTCCACTATCACAACAGGCAGTCAATTCCACACCCTAACCACTCTCTGAGTAAAGAACCTATCTCGGACATCCCTCCTATATCTCCCACCCTGAACCTTATAGTTATGCCCCCTTGCAACAGCTACATCCACCCGAGGAAATAGTCTCTGAACGTCCACTCTATCTATCCCCCTCATCATCTGATAAACCTCTATTAAGTCGCCTCTCATCCTCCTCTGCTCCAAAGAGAAAAGCCCGAGCTCCTTCAACCATTCCTCATAAGACCTATCCTCCAAACCAGGCAGCATCCTGGTAAATCTCCTTTGCACTCTTTCTAATGCTTCTACATCCTTCCTATAGTCAGGTGACCAGAACTGCACACAATATTCCAAATGTGGTCTCACCAGGGTCATGTACAGTTGCAGCATAACCCCACGGCTCTGAAACTCAAGCCCCTGTTAATAAACGCTAACACAGTATAGGCCTTCTTCACGGCTCTATCCACTTGAGTGGAAACCTTCAGAGATCTGTCGATATGAACCCCAAGATCTCTCTGTTCCTCTACATTGCTCAGAACCCTGCCATTGACCATGTAATCCGCATTCAAATTTTTCCTACCAAAATGATTCACCTCGCACTTATCAGGGTTAAACTCCATCTGCCATTTTTCGTCCCAGCTCTGCATCCTATCAATGCCCCTTTGCAGCCTACAACAGCCCTCCAACTCATCCACTAATCCACCAATCTTGGTGTCATCAGCAAATTTACTGACCCACCCTTCAGCCCCCTACTCCAAATCATTGATAAAAATCACAAATAGCAGAGGACCCAGCACTGATCCCTGTGGTACACCGCTGGTAACTGGTCTCCAGTCTGAAAATGTTCCATCCACCACCACCCTCTGTCTTCTATGTGATAACCAGTTGCTCATCCAATTGGCAAAATTTCCCTCTATCCCATACCTCCTTACTTTCTTCATGAGCCGACCATGGGGAACCTTATCAAACACCTTACTAAAATCCATGTATACGACATCAACTGCTCTACCTTCATCTACACACTTAACTACCTCCTCAAAGAATTCAATCAAATTTGAGAGTCAAGACTTGCCCTTCACGAATCTGTGTTGACTATCCCGGATTAAGTTGCATCTTTCCAAATGGTCATAAATCCTATCCTTCAGGACATTTTCCATTAACTTACCAACCACCAAAGTAAGACTAGCTGGCCTATAATTACCAGGGTCATTCCTATTCACTTTCTTGAACAGAGGAACAACATTTGCCACTCTCCAGTCCTCTGGCACTATCCCCATGGACAGTGAGGACCCGAAGATCAAAGCCAAAGGCTCTGCAATCTCATCGCTTGCCTCCCAAAGAGTCCTAGGATATATACCATATGCCCCAGGGTATTTGTCGACCCTAAGGGTTTTCAAAATTGCTAATGCCCCTTCCTCAGAATATCCACATCCTCCAGCCTATCCACCTGTATCACACTCTCATCCTCAAAAACATGGCCCCTCTCCTTGGTGAACACTGAAGAAAAGTATTCATTCAATGCCGCTCCTATCTCTTCTGACTCCATGCACAAGTTCCCACTACTATCCTTGACCGGCCCTAACCTCACCCTGGTCATTCTTTTATTTCTCACATAAGAGTAAAAAACCTTGGGGTGTTCCTTGATCAGACCCACCAAGGACTTCTCATGCCCCCTCCTAGCTATCCTAAGCCCTTTTTGCAGATCATTCCTTGCTACCTTGTAACCCTCAAGTGACCCAACTGAACCTTGTTTTCTCATCCTTACATACACTTTCTTTTTCCTCTTAACAAGACATTCAACCTCTTTTGTGAACCATGGTTTCCTCACATGGCCATTTCCTTCCTGCCTGACAGGGACATACCTATCAAGGACACGCAATATTTGTTCCTTGAACAAGCTCCACTTTTAATTTGTGCCTTTCCCTGACAGTTTCTGTTCACATCTTATACTCACTAATTCTTGCCTAATTGCATCATAATTACCCCTCCCCCAATTATAAACCTTGCCCTGCCATATAGCCCTGTAGTTAGGGATCCTCTCGGAAGGAGCGATCACAATATGGTGGAATTTAAAATACAGATGGAGGGTGAGAAGGTAAAATCAAACACTAGTGTTTTGTGCTCAAACAAAGGAGATTACAATGGGATGAGAGAAGAGCTAGCTGAGGTAGACTGGGAGCAAAGACTTTATGGTGAAACAGTTGCGGAACAGTGGAGAACCTTCCAAGCGATTTTTCACAGTGCTCAGCAAAGGTTTATACCACAAAAGGAAGGACGGTAGAAAGAGGGAAAAATGACTGTGGATATCTAAGGAAATGAGGGAGAGTATCAAATTGAAGCAAAAACATACAAAGTGGCAAAGTTAAGTTGGAGACTAGAGGACTGGGAAATCTTTAGGGGGCAACAGAAAGCTTCTAAAAAAGCTATAAAGAAGAGTAAGATAGATTATGAGAGTAAACTTGCTCAGAATATAAAAGCAGATAGTAAAAGTTTTTACAAATATATAAAACAAAAAAAGTGGCTAAGGTAAATATTGGTCCTTTAGAGGGTGAGAAGGGAGATTTAATAATGGGAAATGAGGAAATGGCTGAGGAAATTTTGGGTTCTTTGGGTCGGTCTTCACAGTGGAAGACTAAAATAACATGCCAGCGACTGATAGAAATGAGACTATGACAGGTGAGGAACTTGATATGATTGCTGTCACTAAGGAGATAGTGATGGGCAAGCTAATGGGGCTAAAGGTAGACAAGTCTCCTGGTCCTGATGGAATTCATCCCAGAGTGCTAAAAGAGATGGCTAGGGAAATTGCAAATGCACTCGTGATAATTTACCAAAATTCACGAGACTCTGGGGTGGTCCCGGCGGATTGGAAATTGGCAAATGTGACACCACTGTTTAAAAAAGGAGGTAGGCAGAAAGCGGGTAATTATAGGCCAGTGAGTTTAACTTCGGTAGTATGGAAGATGCCGGAATCTATCATCAAGGAAGAAAGAGCGAGGCATCTGGATGGAAATTGTCCAATTGGGCAGACGCAGCATGTGTTCATAAAGGGCAGGTCATGCCTAACTAATTCAGTGGAATTCTTTGAGGGCATTACCAATGTGGTAGATAATGGGGAGCCAATGAATGTGGCATATCTGGATTTCCAGAATGCCTTTGACAAGGTGCCACACAAAAGGTTGCTGCATAAGATAAAGATGCATGGCATTAAGGGCAAAGTGGTAGCATGGATAGAGGATTGGATAATTCATAGAAAGCAAAGAGTGGGGATTAATGGGTGTTTCTCTGGTTGGTAATCAGTAGCTAGTGGAGTCACTCAGGGATCAGTGTTGGGCCCACAATTGTTCACAATTTACATAGATGATTTGGAGTTGGGGACCAAGTGCAATGTGTCCAAGTTTGCAGATGACACTAAGATGAGTGGTAAAGCAAAACGTGCAGAGGATACTGGAAGTCTGCAGAGGGATTTGGATAGGTTAAGTGAATGGGCTAGGGTCTGGCAGATGGAATACAATGTTGACAAATGTGAGGTTATCCATTTTGGTAGGAATAACAGCAAACGGGATTATTATTTAAACAATAAAATATTAAAACATGCTGCTGTGCAGAGAGACCTGGGTGTGCTAGTGGATGAGTTGTAAAAAGTTGGTTCACAGGTGCAACAGGTGATTAAGAAGGCAAATGGAATTTTGTCCTTCATTGCTAGAGGGATGGAGTTTAAGACTAGGGAGGTTATGTTGCAATTGTATAAGGTGTTAGTGAGGCCACACCTGGAGTATTGTGTTCAGTTTTGGTCTCCTTACCTTCGAAAGGACGTACTGGCGCTGGAGGGTGTGCAGAAGAGATTCACTAGGTTAATCCCAGTGCTGAAGGGGTTGGATTATGAGGAGAGGTTGAGTAGGCTGGGACTGTACTCGTTGGAATTTAGAAGGATGAGGGGGGGAATCTTATACAAACATAGAAAATTTTGAAGGGAATAAATAGGATAGATGCGGGCAGGTTGTTTCCACTGGCGGGTGAAAGCAGAACTAGGGGGCATCGCCTCAAAATAAGGGGAAGTAGATTTAGGACTGAGTTTAGGAGGAACTTCTTCACCCAAAGGGTTGTGAATCTATGGAATTCCTTGCCCAGTGAAGCAGTTGAGGCTCCTTCATTAAATGTTTTTAAGATAGAGATAGATAGTTTTTTGAGGAATAAAGGAATTAAGGGTTATGGTGTTCAGGCCGGAAAGTGGAGCTGAGTCCACAAAAGATCAGCCATGATCTCATTGAATGGCGGAGCAGTCTCGAGGGGCCAGATGGCCTACTCCTGGTCCTAGTTCTTATGTTCTTATCCCTCTCCATTGCAATAGTAAAAGACACCGAATTGTGGTCACTATCTCCAAAGTGCTCTCCTCCAAACAAATCTAACACTTGGCCCGGTTCATTACCCAGTATCAAATCCAATGTGACCCTACCTCTTGTCGACCTATCCACATATTGTGTCAGGAAACCCTCCTGCACACACTGTACAAAAACTGCCCGATCCGAACTGTTCAACCTATAGGGGTTCCAATCAATATTTGGAAAGTTAAAGTCACCCATGATAACTACTGAGACCTCCACACCTATCCATAATCTGTTTTGCAATTTCTTCCTCCACATCTCTATTACTATTTGGGGGCCTAGAGAAAACTCCTAACAACGTGACCGCTCTGTGGTATGGTTCTTTGAGGTGGGCTTTCTGCCCTTGAGGTGGTCCATATGTTTACATACGGTTTTCCCTTGGGTTCTGATCTTGTAATATATGGGCCCTGCTTTCTCCAACACGATTCCTGTGAGCCAGTGGGTGCCATCTCTGAAATTCCGGACATATACCCCAGTTGGAAACCTCTCCCAGGCATCCTGTAATGAAGCAAAGGGAAGATGAAGGATCAAATTCAAATTCTGAGAGTGACTTCCTTATACTTCATTTGGACAATAAGGAAGTATTGGAAAATTTAAACCGGTGGTTAAGTCATTTTTCAGATAAGAGCTAGAGGGAACTGACAGAACTGCTGAAGCCTTATGGATATGTCTGCAGGAATAAACTAGGTAGAACGGGGTTAGCAACACATGACATAGATGTGGCAGACACCATTACAATCTAACAACATCCATATCGGTTAAGTCCAGCTATGTTATTGCAGGTACAGAAGGAAATTGAGTACATGCTCAAGAATGATCTTACTGAATTGAATTCAAGTGACTGCAGTACCCCTATCATTATAGTCCTCAAACCAAAAGGAACCCGGAGACTGTGTTTGGATTATAGGTGGGTGAATGCCATCGCCCAGATGGATTGATTTCATATTCCACGTTTAAAAGACTGCATTGAAAACATCAAATTATTGAAATTCATCACCAAAATAGACTTGCTAAAGGGATATTGGCAAGTACCTTTTACTGAGAGGGCAAAGGAGATTTCAGCTTTTGTGATGCCCCAAGTAGTTTTTCAATATAAAGTTATACTATTCAGGATGACGATCGCCCCCACAACTTTTCAGAGGCTCACAGAGTGATTCAAGGATTGTATCACTGTGGCCATATGCATTGATACCTGAGTGGTGTTCAGCCAGAGTTGGGAAGAGCATCTATACCATCTAAAGGAACGGTCTGACTGCTTAGAACAAGCCACTCTCATAATAAAATCGTGCAAACAGTGAATTTGCTCATGGCTGGGACTCAAATGAGAACATGGTCAATTAGGACCACAAGATGCAAAAATACCGAACATTTGGGTCTTTCTGGAACCCACCACATGGCAAGAGTTTTTAAGATTTTTGGACATGAGCAGATTATACCATATGTTTTTGCCAAGCTTCAGCACTGTGGTAGCAGCACTCACAGAGCTTTTAAAGAAGAACAAGCACTTTAACTTAACGGAGGACTGCTAACCAGCAGTCAACCGTTTAAAAACTGTGTTGATGACAAACCCAGTGTTAGCAACCTCCAATTACAACAAGCAGCTTTAACTAGGGGTGGATGCGAGCGACGTTGGTGTTGCAGCCATGTTACTGCAAGAAGGCAAAGTTGGCAATGAGAAGCCGGTGGGATATGCCTCAAGAAAATTAAATCGCCACCAGCAGACGTATTTAATCATTGAAAAAGAGACATTAAATCTGGCACTGGCGTTACAAATATTGAGATTTGCATTGCCATCAACCCAGTAGAGACAATCACAAAAATGGACCCCAATCCTTTGAAATTTTTGGATACATTATGAGATCGGAACATTCAGTTATTCCGATGAAGTTTACTATTGCATCCATTTAACTGAAAAGTCATTCATGTGGTTGGAAGAGAAAACATCATTGCCGATGCTTTACCCAGAGTGCTATTTACACCGGATGTAAATTTTCTGGGGTACCTTTTCTGTTAATACATGCTGTTGAATTTTGTAATGTTTAATAAAATAGAACTAATAAGAAAAGGGATTAGAAATGAAACTTCCTGAACTTCTTAAGACTTTCCTCAAATGACATTCAAATTTAATAAATCTACAAGTCAATTCCAGTTTATAATCACCATACAAGACAGGGTGATGACTGAGTCTGGGAAATGTTTTCTCCTGGTCCAGTGGAGGTATTTAAATCCCTTTACGAAGGTTTCTGCATTGCCTTGGCACTAAGACTTACAGGCAGTTAAGTGTGAAACTGGCCTCCAGGCTGCTTCACATAAAACTGGCCTCCAGGCTGCTTCACATAAAACTGGCCTCCAGACTGCTAAATGTAAATTGGCCTCCCTGCTTTTGACGATGCTGGCAATTATACCATTGTTCCTTTTTGATTCATCATTCTGTGTATTTGACTGTCTGCCCCTCCTACATTCCTTCACTCGAGAAGTTACCATGTGTATACCTCACTGATCTATCAATTGTCTAGGTAAAGTGTTTCCACTTGTAAGTGATTGACACCATATTCTATCTAGATGCCCTCTAATCTTGGGCGGGATTCCCTCGACCCAGGCCGGGCCGGAGAATCGGCAGACGCGAATCACGTGACTCCGGTCCGCCGATTTTACGGAGAGCGGAGAATCGGCGCCATTGGCGCCGGCACAGTCGGCGTGGTGCCGGTCGGGGGCCGATCTACATGCCCCCCCCCCACCCCACCGATTCTATGCCCGGGATGGGCTGAGTGGCCACGCAAAAAACCCTAGTCCCGCCGGCGCGTAAGACCATGTGTGGTCTTACCTGGCTGGATCTCAGTGTGCATGCATCCGGGGGCAGCCTGGTGGGGAGGGGAGGGGGGTCTGACCCGGGGGGGGGGGGGGTGGCCTCCGCTGTGGCCTGGCCCACGGCCATGGCCCACCGATAGGCGGGCCGGCCTCTTGGGCTGGGGCCTCTTTTGTTCCGCCCTGGCTTCGGTATGTTGCTTCGGGGTCGGCACAGAGAAGAGAGCCACTGCGCATGGACGCACTGGCACAGGTCACGTTGTGCATGTGCAGACCCGCGGCGCTCTTCTGATGCCAGGATCAGCAGCTGGAGCAGCGCGGGTCGCTCCAGTCCGTGCTGGCCCCCTGTAGGGGTCAGAATCGCTGCTCCTGAGGGCATGTTGACATCGTTGAGAAACGCGATGGCGTTTACAACAGCGTCAACACGTAGCCTCAGAATCAGAGAATCCTGCCCTTAGTAACTGGGAAAGATGCATCATCTCCTGTCTTTTAACTCCTGTCATTAGGCAGATTTCTACCTGTTGTTGGGCAGATTGAATCCTACTATTTTTTGATAGATTTGTGTGACTATTGTTACTATGCAAATCCATGACACAGTGAAGGAAAGGCTAATGAGGTTAAGCCTGACTATGCAAGTGGGAACCAAGCTGAGTATAGAAATTACAAAGTGAAAAGGTAATAAGGTGGGCAGAGGTTCTGAAAAAAGATTGCCAGCTAACGTAAAAAGCCGTTAGGCATATAAATATCGAATGAGTGGAGAGACTCCTAAAGCACCAAAAAGGGGATCTGTCCAAGGATGCCGAGAGCATGGTTAATGTTCTAAAATAGTTTTTCTTTTGGCTTTATCAAGGAAGAAAATGCTGTCAAAGTCATAGAGAAAAAGGAAGTAGCAAAGTTGCTGGATGGGCTAAAATTTGCTAAAGAGGAGGTTCTCGAAATATTGGTTGTTCTGAAAGTTGATAAGTCACCAGAACTGCATCATTTGAGGATGCTGAGGGAAATAATAAAAGAAATGCAAAGGCTTTGCACCATACTCTATCAATCCTCGCATGAGGGTGAAACTAGAGAATTACTCATGATGCACCTTTGTTGAAAAAAGGGTTTGATAGGGGTTTTCAAGATCACAAGTGGTGGGGAGAAAGTGGGTGGAAAGAAACTTTTTGATTGATGAAATGGTCAAGAATCAGAAGACACTGATATGGGATGATTGGCAAAAGAACCAAGGACGACATGAGGATTTTTTTTTCTATGCACAGTGAGCGTTCAGGACCTTGACTGTATTGGCTTTGTGTGTGGTGGAGGCACATTCAATCATGGCTTCCGTAAGGGAATTGGATATGCATGTAAAGGGGTGGAGAATTTCAGGCTGCCAGGGAATGGTGTAAAAGCCCTTCCTGCTGATTTCCTTATTTCCCATTTCTTTTTTTTTCACTGTGATCATTTTGATCCATGGATGCTCATTGAACATATATCTTCAAGTCGAGCAGGGGAAGAGAGGAACTTGAAAGTTGCAAAAGAAAACATTGTGCTTTTTTGTTTTAGAAATTTAGAGTACCCAATTCATTGTTTCCAATTTAGGGGTAAATTTTGTGTGGCCAATCCACCTAGCCTGCACATCTTTGGGTTGTGGGGGCGAAACCCACAAAAACACGAGAAAATGTGCAAACTCCTCACGGACAGTTGAAAACCAGAGGGTGAAGGCTGCTAGTCAAGCAGCAATAATGGCGGGCGATTATGAGCTGATATGTAAACCTTTGTTCCGTCACAACCATAATTTTGAAAAGGATAGGAAGTGGGAGAGTGAAAGGAAGGCAGGTAGCCAAGATAAGAAATGGATAACTGGGAATTCTCCGAGATCTCCCCTTCAGACCAGAAAGAAAGGGACTGAAGGTGAAGGTGAGACATGAAGGCCTAGGTGTTACCATTTTAATAAGGTGGGACACGTTCATTCAGCATGTTGGAATTTGCGAGGAAAGCCCATGGGACATGTTGGAGTTCATACCGAGAACTCTAAAAAGGGAACAGGAGTGGAGAATACTACCGGGCAGACTGTAGCTCTAACTGGACCGAGGAGATTTCAGGTAAACATTGCTGGAGCAAATGAGATGAATGGGGTAGATGAGAGATATACAGGTGGTGGGATTCTCTGTTTCTGAAACCACGGGCGCGATTCTCCGCCCCCCACGACGGGTCGGAGAATAGCGGGAGGGCCTTCCCGATATTTTCCCGACCTCCCGCTATTCTCTCCCCCCCCCCCCCCCCCCCACGGCCGCCCCACGACACGAATCGCTGCTCGCCGTTTTTTTACAGCAAACAGCGATTCTCCCGTATCCGATGAGCCGATTTCCCAGTTTGGGAGATTGAGGGCCATGTTAGCAGGAGAGCCAGTGCTGGCCATCCTGTACCTTTTTCAGATCATTTAAAATGCTCATAGGCTCCAGTGACCTGGGAGTAGTGACAGTGCAACTGCAAGATGATGATGCAGGAATAGAGAGGCCAGTGGGATATTCTTTTTTTAAACTAAGTCAGTGCCAAAGTAGGTATTCCACCATTGAAAAAGAAGCCTTCGCATTGCTACTAGCCCTTCAGCACTTTGAAGTATATGTCTGGCATGGCAATAAACAAAGTTTAGTTTATACGGACCATAATCCGTTTACGTTTATAGAAATATTTCTTTTTTTTTTAAAATAATTTTTATTGAAAAATTTTGAATTTATACAACAATAACGCACCATAGTAAAATACCAAAAATAACAATAATATTAGCAATCATAAACATTCGCCCCACCTCCATGAACAACACAGCATTTTAAAAATGACGCAAACTAATACAATATAAAGTTACAGAATAGAAACTACAATAAGGAACCCCCGCCCCGGGTTGCTGCTGCTATTGACCAAGTTACCTATCTTTGAGCCAGAAAGTCCAGAAAAGGCTGCCACCGTTTATAGAACCCTTGTATTGATCCACTCAGGGCAAATTTGACCCTTTCCAATTTTATAAATCCCGCCATATCACTGATCCAGGTCTCCACACTTGGGGGCCTCGCATCCTTCCACTGTAGCAGAATCCTTTGTCGGGCTACTAGGGACGCAAAGGCCAGGACACCGGCCTCTTTCGCCTCCTGCACTCCCGGCTCTACCGCAACTCCAAATATCGCGAGTCCCCACCCTGGTTTGACCCTGGATCCAACCACCCTCGACACCATCCCCGCCACCCCCTTCCAGAATTCTTCCAGTGCTGGGCATGCACAGAACATATGGGCGTGGTTCGCTGGACTCCCCGAACATCTGGTGCACAAGTCCTCACCCCCAAAGAACCTACTCATCCTAGTCCCGGACATGTGGGCCCGGTGCAGCACCTTAAATTGGATGAGACTAAGCCTCGCACATGAGGAGGAAGAGTTGACTCTCTCCAAGGCATCCGCCCAAGTCTCGTCCTCTATCTGCTCCCCGAGTTCCTCCTCCCATTTAGCCTTCAGCTCCTCCACTGATGACTCCTCCACCTCCTGCATTACCTTATAGATGTCAGACACCTTCCCCTCTCCGACCCACACCCCTGAAAGCACTCTGTCCATCGTCCCCCGCGAGGGCAGCAGAGGGAATCCCTCTACCTGTAGCCTAGCAAACGCCTTTACCTGCAGGTATCTGAACATGTTCCCTTGGGGAAGCCCACATTTATCTTCCAGTTCCCCCAGGCCCGCAAACCTCCCGCCAATAAACAGGTCCCTCAATTTACTGATGCGCGCCCGTTGCCACCCCCTAAATCCCCCATCCTTGTTCCCCGGGATGAACCGATGATTGCCACCCAGTGGAGCCTCCATCGAGCCCCCTGTTTCCCCCCGATGCCGTCTCCACTGTTTCCAAATTCTTAGGGTCGCCGCCACCACCGGGCTCGTGGTAAACCTCTTAGGGGAGAGCGGCAACGGCGCCGTTACCATGGAACCCAGGCTCGTACCTCTACATGACGCCATCTCTGTTCTTTCCCACGCCGCCCCTCCCCCCTCCATCACCTATTTACGCACCATTGACACATTGGCCGCCCAATAGTACCCCAGAAGGTTGGGCAGCGCCAGCCCGCCTCTATCCCTCCCTCGCTCCAGGAACACCCTCTTCACTCTCGGAGTCCCATGTGCCCACACAAAGCTCAAAATACTGCTAGTCACTCTCCTAAAGAAGGCCCTGGGGATAAAGATGGGCAGGCACTGAAAGAGGAACAAGAACCTCAGAACCACCGTCATTTTGACGGACTGTACCCTCCCCGCCAATGATAACGGCAGCATGTTCCACCTCTTGAACTCCTCCTCCATCTGATCTACAAGCCTGGTGAAATTATGTTTGTGAAGAGTCCCCCAGTCCCTGGCCACCTGCACCCCCAGGTACCTAAAGCTCTCCTCTGCCCGCCTAAGCGGGAGCCTACCAATTCCTTCCTCCTGGTTTCCAGGGTGCACCACAAACACCTCACTTTTGCCTAAATTTAATTTATAACCTGAAAAGGTCCCAAACTCAGCTAGCAGCTCCATCACCCCCGGCATCCCTCCCACCGGGTCCGCCACATACGTAACAGGTCATCGGCATACAACGACACCCTATGGGTGTGATTCTCCGAAACCGGGTGAAATCGTGAGGCTGGCGTCAAAAACGGGCGGGTTTGACGCCAGCCTCCGCCCCCCCCCGACCGGGAACCGATTCTGGTCCCCGGTCAGGGCTAGTATGCCACGGCCGTGAACTCCGGCATCGCGGGCTTAACGAATTTTGTTAAGCCCGCTTGCCAGAGTTTGCGACGGCTGACACGTCACATGACGTCAGCCGCGCATGCGCGGATTGGAAGACTCCAACCCGCGCATGCGCGGATGACGTCATCGCGCATTTGCGCGAAACCTCGCATGTGCGGGCCGGGATGCCACTCAGCCGCCCCGCGAATGGATACAGCGGGGCGGCGGAAGGACAAAGAGTGCGCGGGGTAAGTACCCACTGCCCGCGATCGGTGCCCACCGATCGCTGGCCCATGGCACCCTTGGCACGGCCGTGGTACTGCCGTGCCAATCGGTGCCATGGTTCCCAAGATCGCAACTTTACGGCCGTCTTTACGAACGGTCAGACCAGGTGTGTTTGACGTTCCTAAAAACGGTCGTAAAGGGCTTGGACTTCGGCCCATCGGCCAGCTGAGAATCGCTGCTCGCCATTAAAAAACGGCGGGCGGCGATTCGTGTCGGGAGGCGGGCGTGGGGAGGGGGGAGAATAGCGGGAGGGCGTCAGACCAGCGTGGCCGTAAAAATTTACGAGCCCCGCTATTCTCCGCACCGTCGTGAGTGCGGAGAATCGCCCCCTATGTTCCTCCCCACCTCGCACCAAGCCTCTCCACCTCTCTGAATCCCTCAACGCCATCGCCAGCGGCTCGATTGCCAGTGCAAACAACAAGGGAGACAGGGGGCAACCCTGCCTGGTCCCTCGGTAAAGCCGGAAGTACTCCGACCTCCTCCCATTCGTGGCCACGCACGCCATCGGGGCCTCATATAGCAGCCTTACCCATCTAATGAACCCTTCACCTAATCCAAACCTCCTCAACACCTCCCATAGGTACCCCCACTCCACTCTATCGAAGGTCTTCTCCGCATCCAGCGCCACCACTATCTCAGCCTCCCCCTCAATCGCCGGCATCATGATGACATTCAACAATCTCCGCACATTCGTGTTCAGCTGCCTTCCCGTACCAGCCTCCCCGAACAGGCGCCGGAATGTGGAGACTAGGGGCTTTTCACAGTAAGTTCATTGAAGCTTACTCGTGACAATAAGCGATTTTCATTTTTTTTCCCTTCACAAAACCTGTCTGGTCCTCGTGCACAACCCCTGGCACACAGTCCTCTATCCTGGTGGCCAGGATTTTTGCCAGCACCTTAGCATCCACGTTGAGAAGAGATATGGGCCTGTATGAACCACACTGCTGGGGGTCCTTGTCCCTCTTTAAAATTAACGAGATCAGCGCCCGCGACATCGTCGGGGGCAAAGTCCCCCCTTCCCACGCTTCATTGAGTGTCCGCACAGCAAGGGGCCCACTAGGTCCACAAACTTTTTATAAAATTCCACCGGGAACCCATCCGGCCCCGGTGCTTTCCCTGACTGCATCTGCCCGATCCCCTTAACTAGCTCCTCCAGCTCAATCGGCGCACCCAACCCCTCCACCTTCTCCTCCTGCACCTTCGGGAAAGAAAGCCCGTCGAGGAACGTCTCCATTCCCCTCCTCTCCCCCGTTGGCTCCGACCGGTACAGTTCCCCGTAAAAGTCCTTGAAGACCTCATTCACCTCTACCCCCTTCCGCACCACATTCCCACTCTTGTCTCTCACTCCAGAAATTTCCTTAGCCGCATCCCGCTTGCGGAGCTGATGAGCCAGCATCCTACTCGCCTTTTCACCATGTTCATACACTGCCCCTTGTGTCTTCCTCCACTGTGCCTCCGCCTTTCTAGTGGTCAGCAAATCAAATTTAGCCTGCAGGCTGCGCCTCTCCCCCAACAGTCCCTCCTCTGGTGCCTCTGCATACCTTCTGTCTACCTCCAGCATCTTTCCGACCAGTCTATCCCTCTCACTCCTCTCGCTCCTCTCCCTGTGTGCCCGGATGGATATCAGCTCCCCACGAATCACTGCCTTCAGGCCTTCCCAGACCATCCCCACCTGAACCTCCCCCGTATCATTCACCTCGAGGTACCCCTCAATACTTGCCCGGACCCTCCTACACACCTCCTCCTCCGCCAACAACCCCACATCCAACCGCCACAACGGGCGCTGGTCCCGCACCTCTCCCATCTCCAACTCTATCCAATGCGGAGCGTGGTCGGAGATTGCAATGGCCAAATACTCGGCCTCCTCCACTCTCGGAATCAGTCCCCTACTCACCACGAAGAAGTCTATCCGAGAGTAGACCCTATGTACGTGGGAGAAGAAAGAGTACTCGCGTGCCCTCGGCCTCACAAACCTCCATGGATCCACCCCACCCATCTGGTCCATATACCCTCTCAGTACCTTGGCCGCCGCCAGCCTCCTACCCGTCCTAGAACTGGACCGATCCAGTGAAGGATCCAACACCGTATTGAAGTCCCCCCCCATGATCAGACCTCCCGCCTCCAGATCCGGGACCCGTCCCAACGCACGCCTCATAAAGCCCGCATCGTCCCAATTTGGGGCATACACACTAGCAAGTACCACCTTCTTTCCCTGTAGCCTGCCCCTAAGCATAACATACCTACCCCCCTTATCCGCCACCACCTCCGATGCCTCAAACAACACATTTTTCCCCACCAGAATCACCACTCCGGTTCTTCACATCCAACCCAGAGTGGAAAACCTGCCCCACCCATCCCTTCCTCAGGCGGACCTGGTCCGCCACCTTCAGGTGGGTCTCCTGAAGCATTGCCTTCAGGAGACATCTGCCTTTAGCCCCTTCAGATGAGCAAGTACCCGTCGACCGCTTCACCGGCCCATTCAACCCTCTCGCATTCCAGGTGACCAACCGGATCAGAGGGCGTCCCGCCCCCCCCCTCCCCCGTCGACTAGCCATAGCCCGTCGACTGCCCGCCCCAGGCCAGCACCCCCTGCCCGACCCAGTCCCCACAGCGACAACACCTCACCTCTGTCCCCCCAGCCCCCACCAGCTCCTTCCTGACCCTACCAGCAGCAACCCGGTATTCCTCTTTCCCCCCCAGGCTAGGAACCCTCCCAGCCGCGAACCGTTCTCCATTGTACTTCCGTGGATCAGCTAACATCTGCTGACCCCGGAAACTCCCGCCAATAACCCGACCCCTCCCAAAGTGGGATCATCCCCCAATCTAGCCCTCCTCCAGGCCGCTCCAGCGCGGCGAAGAACCAGTTAAGGCCCCGCCTCCCCCTGTCATCGTCTCCGCCCCCCAGCCCCGCAGCGCTTTATCAAAGAGCGTGAAGGGAGCCAGGAGTTTAGAGTACAGCTGACTGGAAGTAGAGTCGGAGGGCGGAGGTCCAGTTGGTCCACGGGGCAGCTAATTTTGTAAAGTAAGAGGGGATGGAGGCTAGGGCAGTTGCATGCTCCTCCTGTAGGATGTGGGTGGTGAGGGATACCACCGGTGTCCCCGCTGACTATACCTGCGGGAAGTGCACCCAACTCCAGCTCCTCAGAGACCGTGTTAAGGTACTGGAGCTGGAGCTGGATGAACTTCGGATCATCCGGGAGGCAGAGGGGGTTATAGAGAAGAGTTACAGGGAGGTAGCCACACCAAAGGTACTGGACAAGAGTAGCTGGGTTACAGTCAGGGGAAAGAAAACTAACAGGCAGACAGTGCAGGGATCCCTTGTGGCCATTCCCTTTCAAAACAAGTATACCGTTTTGGATGCTGTTGGGGGGGATGACCTACCGGGGGAAGGCCCCAGCGGCCAGGTCTCTGGCACTGAGTCTGGCTCTGGGGCTCAGAAGGGAAGTGGGGAGCATAGAAAAGCAATAGTAATAGGATACATTCTGGGGGGGGGAGGGTGAACAGCCAGCTGTCGTGGTGCACATAGGCACCAACGATATAGGTAAAAAACGAGATGAGGTCCTACAAGCGGAATTCAGGGAGTTAGGAGTTAAACTAAAAAGTAGGACCTCAAAGGTAGTAATCTCAGGATTGCTACCAGTGCCACGAGCTAGTCAGAGTAGGAATGTCAGGATAGATAGGATGAATGCGTGGCTCGAGAGATGGTGCAAGAGGGAGGGATTCAAATTCCTGGGGCATTGGGACCGGTTCTGGGGGAGGTGGGACCAGTACAAACCGGACGGTCTGCACTTGGGCAGGACTGGAACCGATGTCCTGTTTTCTAGAGCTGTTGGGGAGGGTTTAAACTAATGTGGCAGGGGGATGGGAACCGATGCAGGAAGTTGGAAGGTAGTAAAACAGGGACAGAAACAAAAGGAAGTAAGGGGAAAAGTGCAAGGCAGAGAAGACATAGTCAGAAATCCATAAGGGCGACAGTACAAGGTACAGTGACTGAGGGGAGCACAGTGAATAGGCCCAGTAATAACAAAAGGAATAAAACTGGAGATGTTAAGATTCAAAACAGAGGTAAAAAAACCAACATAAGTGTACTTTACCTGAATGCTCGTAGTATTCGGAATAAAGTAAATGAGTTGGTGGCACAAATCATCGTAAATAACTATGATTTAGTGGCCATTACTGAAACATGGTTAAAGGATGGTCACGACTGGGAGTTAAATATCCGAGGGTATCAAACTATTCGGAAGGACAGAGTGGATGGTAAGGGAGGTGGTGTTGCTCTGTTATTTAAGGATGACATCCGGGCAATAGTAAGGGATGACATCGGTGCTATGGAGGATAAGGTTGAATCCATTTGGGTGGAAATCAGGAATAGTAAGGCAAAAAAGTCACTGATAGGAGTAGTCTATCGGCCACCAAATAGTAACGAGATGGTGGGGCAGGCAATAAACAAAGAAATAACTGATGCATGTAGAAATGGTACAGCAGTTATCATGGGGGACTTTAATCTACATGTCGATTGGTTTAACCAGGTCAGTCAAGGCAACCGTGAGGAGGAGTTTATAGAATGTATCCGCGATAGTTTCCTAGAACAGTATGTAATGGAACCTACGAGGGAACAAGCGGCCCTAGATCTTGTCCTGTGTAATGAGACAGGATTGATTCATGATCTCATAGTTAGGGATCCTCTCGGAAGGAGCGATCACAATATGGTGGAATTTAAAATACAGATGGAGGGTGAGAAAGTAAAATCAAATACTAGTGTTTTGTGTTTAAACAAAGGAGATTACAAGGGGATGAGAGAAGAACTAGCTAAGGTAGACTGGGACCTAAGACTTTATGGTGGAACAGTTGAGGAACAGTGGAGAACCTTCCAAGCGATTTTTCACAGTGCTCAGCAAAGGTTTATACCAACAAAAAGGAAGGACGGAAGAAAGAGGGAAAATCGACCGTGGATATCTAAGGAAATAAGGGAGAGTATCAAATTGAAGGAAAAAGCATATAAAGCGGCAAAGATTGCTGGGAGATTAGAGGACTGGGAAATCTTTAGGAGGCAACAGAAAGCTACTAAAAAAGCTATAAAGAGTAAGATAGAGTATGAGAGTAAACTTGCTCAGAATATAAAAACAGACAGTAAAAGTTTTTACAAATATATAAGACAAAAAAGAGTGGCTAAGGTAAATATTGGTCCTTTAGAGGATGAGAAGGGAGTTTTAATTATGGGAAATGAGGAAATGGCTGAGGAACAGGTTTTTTGGGTCGGTCTTCACAGTGGAAGACACAAATAACATGCCAGCGACTGATAGAAATGAGGCTATGACAGGTGAGGACCTTGAGAGGATTGATATCACTAAGGAGGGAGTGATGGGCAAGCTAATGGGGCTAAAGGTAGACAAGTCTCCTGGCCCTGATGGAATGCATCCCAGAGTGCTAAAAGAGATGGCTAGGGAAATTGCAGATGCACTAGTGATAATTTACCGAAATTCACTAGACTCTGGGGTGGTCCCGGTGGATTGGAAATTAGCAAACGTGACGCCACTGTTTAAAAAAGGAGGTAGGCAGAAAGCAGGAAATTATAGGCCAGTGAGTTTAATTTCGGTAATAGGGAAGATGCTGGAATCTATCATCAAGGAAGAAATTGCGAGGCATCTGGATAGAAATTGTCCCATTGGGCAGACGCAGCATGGGTTCGTAAAAGGCAGGTCATGCCTAACTAATTTAGTGGAATTTTTTGAGGACATTACCAGTGCAGTAGATAACGGGGAGCCGATGGATGTGGTATATCTGGATTTCCAGAAAGCCTTTGACAAGGTGCCACACAAAAGGTTGCTGCATAAGATAAAGATGCATGGCATTAAGGGTAAAGTAGTAGCATGGATAGAGGGTTGGTTAATTAATAGAAAGCAAAGAGTTGGGATAAATGGGTGTTTCTCTGGTTGGCAATCAGTAGCTATTGGTGTCCCTCAGGGATCCGTGTTGGGCCCACAATTGTTCGCAATTTACATTGATGATTTGGAGTTGGGGACCAAGGGCAATGTGTCCAAGTTTGCAGATGACACTAAGATGAGTGGTAAAGCGAAAAGTGCAGAGGATACTGGAAGTCTGCAGAGGGATTTGGATAGGTTAAGTGAATGGGCTCGGGTCTGGCAGATGGAATACAATGTTGAAAAATGTGAGGTTATCCATTTTGGTAGGAATAACAGCAAACGGGATTATTATTTAAACGATAAAATATTAAAGCATGCCGCTGTTCAGAGAGACTTGGGTGTGCTAGTGCATGAGTCACAGAAGGTTGGTTTACAAGTGCAACAGGTGATTAAGAAGGCAAATGGAATTTTGTCCTTCATTGCTAGAGGGATGGAGTTTAAGACTAGGGAGGTTATGTTGCAATTGTATAAGGTGTTAGTGCGGCCACACCTGGAGTATTGTGTTCAGTTTTGGTCTCCTTACTTGAGAAAGGACGTACTGGCGCTGGAGGGTGTGCAGAGGAGATTCACTAGGTTAATCCCAGAGCTGAAGGGGTTGGATTATGAGGAGAGGTTGAGTAGACTGGGACTGTACTCGTTGGAATTTAGAAGGATGAGGGGGGATCTTATAGAAACATTTAAAATTATGAAGGGAATAGATAGGATAGATGCGGGCAGGTTGTTTCCACTGGCGGGTGACAGCAGAACTAGGGGGCATAGCCTCAAAATAAGGGGAAGTAGATTTAGGACTGAGTTTAGGAGGAACTTCTTCACCCAAAGGGTTGTGAATCTATGGAATTCCTTGCCCAGTGAAGCAGTTGAGGCTCCTTCATTACATGTTTTTAAGGTAAAGATAGATAGTTTTTTGAAGAATAAAGGGATTAAGGGTTATGGTGTTCGGGCCGGAAAGTGGAGCTGAGTCCACAAAAGATCAGCCATGATCTAATTGAATGGCGGAGCAGGCTCGAGGGGCCAGATGGCCTACTCCTGCTCCTAGTTCTTATGTTCTTATGTTCTTATGAGATTCAATGGTTAGGGGAATAGATAGGAGATTCTGTGGTCGCGAGCGAGACTCCCGAAAGGTATGTTGCCTCCCGGGTGCCAGGGCCAGGGATGTCTCTGATCGTGTCTTCAGGATCCTGAAGGGGGAGGGTGAGCAGCCAGAAGTCGTGGTGCACATTGGTACCAACGATGTAGGTAGGAAAAAGGGTGTGGAGGTAATAAACAAGTTTAGGGAGTTAGGCTGGAAGTTAAAGGCCAGGACAGACAGAGTTGTCATCTCTGGTTTGTTGCCGGTGCCACGTGATAGCGAGGCTAGGAATAGGGAGAGAGTGCAGTTGAACACGTGGCTGCAGGAATGGTGTAGGCGAGAGGGCTTCAGGTATTTGGATAATTGGAGCGCATTCTGGGGAAGGTGGGACCTGTACAAGCAGGACGGGTTGCATCTGAACCAGAGGGGCACCAATATCCTGGGGGGGAGGTTTTCTAGTACTCTTCGGGAGGGTTTAAACTAATTTGGCAGGGGAATGGGCACCGGATCTGTAGTCCAGCAACTAAGGTAGACGATAGTCAGGACGCCAAAGCACATAGTGATGCAGTGGGGAAGGTAACAATGACAAAGGAGAGTACTTGCAGGCAAGGAGATGGGTTGAAGTGTGTATACTTTAATGCAAGAAGCATCAGGAATAAGGTGGGTGAACTTAAGGCATGGATCTGTACTTGGGACTACGATATGGTGGCCATCACAGAAACTTGGATAGAAGAGGGGCAGAAATGGTTGTTGGAGGTCCCTGGTTATAGATGTTTCAACAAGATTAGGGAGGATGGTAAAAGAGGTGGGGGGGTGGCATTGTTAATTAGAGATAGTATAACAGCTGCAGAAAGGCAGTTCGAGGGGGATGTGCCTACTGAGGTAATATGGGTTGAAGTTAGAAATAGGAAAGGAGCAGTCACCTTGTTGGGAGTTTTCTATAGGCCCCCCAATAGCAGCAGAGATGTGGAGGAACAGATTGGGAAACAGATTTTGGAAAGGTGCAGAAGTCACAGGGTAGTAGTCATGGGCGACTTCAACTTCCCAAACATTGAGTGGAAACTCTTTAGATCAAATAGTTTGGATGGGGTAGTGTTGGGCAGTGTGTCCAGGAAACTTTTCTAACACAGTATGTAGATTGTCCGACCAGAGGGGAGGCCATATTGGATTTAGTACTTGGTAATGAATCAGGGCAGGTGATAGATTTGTTAGTGGGGGAGCATTTTGGAGGTAGTGACCACAATTCTGTGACTTTCACTTTAGTAATGGAGAGGGATAGGTGCGAGCAACAGGGCAAGGTTTATAATTGGGGGAAGGGTAAATACAATGCTGTCAGACAAGAATTGAAGTGCAGAAGTTGGGAACATAGGCTGTCAGGGAAGGACACAAGTGAAATGTGGAACTTGTTCAAGGAACAGGTACTGCGTGTCTTTGATATGTATGTCCCTGTCAGGCAGGGAAGAGATGGTCGAGTGAGGGAACCATGGTTGACAAGAGAGGTTGAATGTCTTGTTAAGAGGAAGAAGGAGACTTATGTAAGGCTGAAGAAACAAGGTTCAGACAGGGCGCGGGAGGGATACAAGATAGCCAGGAGGGAACTGAAGAAAGGGATTAGGAGAGCTAAGAGAGGGCATGAAAAATCTTTGGCGGGTAGGATCAAGGAAAACCCCAAGGCCTTTTACACATATGTGAGAAATATGAGAATGACTAGAGCGAGGGTAGGTCCGATTAAGGACAGTAGCGGGAGATTGTGTATTGAGTCTGAAGAGATAGGAGAGGTCTTGAACAAGTATTTTTCTTCAGTATTTACAAACGAGAGGGGCCATATTGTTGGAGAGGACAGCGTGAAGCAGACTGATAAGCTTGAGGAGATACTTGTCAGGAAGGAAGATGTGTTGCGCGTTTTGAAAAACTTGAGGATAGACAAGTCCCCCGGGCCTGACGGGATATATCCAAGGATTCTATGGGAAGCAAGAAATGAAATTGCAGAGCCGTTGGCAATGATCTTTTCGTCCTCGCTGTCAACAGGGGTGGTACCAGAGGATTGGAGAGTGGCGAATGTCGTGCCCCTGTTCAAAAAGGGAATAGGGATAACCCTGGGAATTACAGGCCAGTTAGTCTTACTTCGGTGGTAGGCAAAGTAATGGAAAGGGTACTGAGGGATAGGATTTCTGAGCATCTGGAAAGGCATTGCTTGATTAGGGATAGTCAGCACGGATTTGTGAGGGGTAGGTCTTGCCTTACAAGTCTTATTGAATTCTTTGAGGAGGTGACCAAGCATGTGGATGAAGGTAAAGCAGTGGATGTAGTGTACATGGATTTTAGTAAGGCATTTGATAAGGTTCCCCATGGTAGGTTTATGCAGAAAGTAAGGAGGCATGGGATAGTGGGAAATTTGGCCAGTTGGATAACAAACTGGCTAACCGATAGAAGACAGAGAGTTGTGGTGGATGGCAAATATTCAGCCTGGAGCCCAGTTATCAGTGGCGTACCGCAGGGATCAGTTCTGGGTCCTCTGCTGTTTGTGATTTTCATTAACGACTTGGATGAGGGAGTTGAAGGGTGGGTCAGTAAATTTGCAGATGATACGAAGATTGGTGGAGTTGTGGATAGTGAGGAGGGCTGTTGTCGGCTTCAAAGAGACATAGATAGAATGCAGAGCTGGGCTGAGAAGTGGCAGATGGAGTTTAACCCTGACAAGTGTGAGGTTGTCCATTTTGGAAGGACAAATCTGAATGCGGAATACAGGGTTAATGGTAGGGTTCTTGGCAATGTGGAGGAGCAGAGAGATCTTGGGGTCTATGTTCATAGTTCTTTGAAAGTTGCCACTCAAGTGGATAGAGCTGTGAAGAAGGCCTATGGTGTGCTAGCGTTCATTAGCAGAGGGATTGAATTTAAGAGCCGTGAGGTGATGATGCAGCTGTACAAAACCTTGGTCAGGCCACATTTGGAGTACTGTGTGCAGTTCTGGTCACCTCATTTTAGGAAGGATGTGGAAGCTTTGGAAAAGGTGCAAAGGAGATTTACCAGGATGTTGCCTGGAATGGAGAGTAGGTCATACGAGGAAAGGTTGAGGGTGCTAGGCCTTTTCTCATTAGAACGGAGAAGGATGAGGGGCGACTTGATAGAGGTTTATAAGATGATCAGGGGAATAGATAGAGTAGACAGTCAGAGACTTTTTCCCCAGGTGGAACACACCATTACAAGGGGACATAAATTTAAGATAAATGGTGGAAGATATAGAGGGGATGTCAGAGGTAGGTTCTTTACCCAGAGAGTAGTGGGGGCATAGAATGCACTGCCTGTGGTAGTAGTTGAGTCGGAAAATTTATGGACCTTCAAGCGGCTATTGGATAGGTACTTGGATTAGGGTAGAATAAGGGAGTGTAGGTTAACTTCTTAAGGGCAGCACGGTAGCATTGTGGATAGCACAATTGCTTCACAGCTCCAGGGTCCCAAGTTCGATTTCGACTTGGGTCACTGTCTGTGTGGAGTCTGCACATCCTCCCCGTGACTGCGTGGGTTTCCTCCGGGTGCTCCGGTTTCCTCCCACAGTCCAAAGATGTGCAGGTTGGGTGGATTGGCCATGAAAAATTGTCCAAAATTCTATGATTAACCTAGGACAAAAGTTCGGCGCAACATCGTGGGCCGAAGGGCCTGTTCTGTGCTGTATTTCTCTATATCTAGCGCGGGAAACCAGAGGAAAGCCCGCGCTTTCGCACTGCCCCACCACACCCTTCTTAAGCAGCTCCCAAATACCAGCCCCACTCCATACCCCAAACCTGATATAGAATACAACAAACCCCCCCAACCCTCCCCGCAAGATACAAAACTCAAACAATGCCCCACAGCAAAAAAAATAACAGAACAACACCCCCATAAATAACCATATCAAAATTGCAAAAGTACAAAAAAACAAAAAAAGAAGAACACAGCAACAGCAGAAACCAGCAATAAAGCATTACAACCGACCCCGCAACCCCCAACCCCTAGTTCAAGTCCAGTTTCTCCGTCCGCACGAAGGCCCACGCCTCCTCCGGGGAATCGAAATAGTAATGCCGGTCCGAATAAGTTACCCACAGGCGCGCGGGCTGCAACATTCCGAACTTTATCTTTTTCCTGTAAATCACCTCTTTCGTCCGATTAAATCCGGACCGCTGCTTAGCCACCTCCGCACTCCAATCCTGGTAGATCCGTACTACCCCATTCTCCCAATTGCTGCTCTTCACCTTCTTGGCCCAGCGCAGCACACACTCCCGATCACTGAACCGGTGGAACCTCACCAGCACCGCACGTAGGGGTTCATTCTCCTTAGGCCTCCTGGCCAGTACTCTATGTGCTCCCTCCAGCTCCAAGGGCAGATGGAAAGACCCGGCCCCTCACTAGCGAGTTCAGCATTGTAGCCATGTAGGTTGTCAGGTCCGACCCCTCCAGCCCCTCCGCAAGGCCCATGATCCGCAGGTTTTTCCGCCTCATGCGGTGATCCAGCTCCTCGAAGCGTTCCTGCCACTTCTTGTGGAGTGTCTCGTGCCCCTCCACCTTACTCACGAGGACCACGGCCTCCTCCTCTCGTTCAGTGGCCTGCGTCTGCAACTCCTTGATGTCAGCACCCTGGGTCGTCTGAATCTCCGACAGCCTTCTATTCGTTTCCTGCGGAGTGCTCAGTACCTCAGCCTTGAAGTCTGTAAAGCAGCGTAGGAGAGCAACTTGTTGCTCCTGGGCCCACTGCTTCCACTCCTCTGGAGCTCCACCGGCCGCCATCTTGGATTCCTTCCCCTGTTTTTTCTGGGGAGCTGCTGCCGTTTTTTCCCCCTTTCCACTCCGAGTTCGAGTCATGGACTGCGGGGAAAGTCGATCAGCACACCTTCTCCCACTGGGAGACGTCGAAAAATTTCTGTTTTGGGCTCTAAAAAGAGCAGAAAAGTCCATTTAAAACGGGAGCTCCCAAATGTGTGGCTTCCTACGTCATCGCCGCCACTGGAAGTCATTTATAGAAATATTTAAAGCACAGAATACAATATTATTCAATTGGACTTTATTATTATAACAGTTCAATGTTAAAACTATACATATCCCTGGAAAGGATAATGTGATAGTGGATGCTTTGTCATAGGTTTAATAGCTGACTAGTTCCAATGTACAGAACGGTAATGGGGATGGATGGATGGATATATGTTTGTGATTTATATCTTGCAGACCTCATAATGAAACGTTTGTGCCTTGATGTTTCATTCCTTTTAAGGAGAGAAGTGTTTAAGGGCCCCTCCTGTTGATTCCCTTATTTCTCGTTTATTTATTTTTGCTGTTATCACTTTGATCCACGGATGCTCAATGGATATATTTTTTAAGGTGAGCAAGGGAAGTGAAGAACTCAAAAGATGCAAAAGAGAACACTGTGCTAGCCTTTGGACAGCAGAACTCAGACTTTTTAGCGCCCAAGAGATCGGTGAGAATCAGTTTGATTGATGGTTGGTTGCCAATGAATTTGCCAAAAGGTGTATTTTGCCCAGCAACAGGCAGTAATTGAAGCCAACCTAAGTGGGCTGATTTGTCATAGAATTAAAGAAAGCACAATTGGTTCCTGGATGCTCGGAGTAAAGGACCTGCTCTCTCTCTCTCTGTTATGATCATTTTCACACCTCTTTTCCCCTCTGTGTCTGTCTTGTGCACGTGTAGAGGGCGGGGCAGGTTTAAGTGGGAGGGGTTAAGAATTAGATGTTGTGTTGGCTGCATAATTAATCATGTTTATTGTTACTAATAAAACTAATTATGTTTAAATTTACAAACCCGGTGATTGTAGTTATTGAGCAGCCAGAGAGCAAAGACTTTTCGGTGTTTTTTGAAGAACTATTTGTTAATTTCAATTGTGACTCTGGATCAAGAGGGACTGGAATTTTCCATGCACTCACCCAGAGGGTTGTAACAGTGGAACTAGCTTTTATCGCTCTTGCAGAAAGCTAGCATGTGCTCAAGGGACTGAATGGCCTCTTTCTCGACTATAACCATTCTATTCTTTTATGATTCTATGATTTTGAATTAAATCTGATAACCAATCGATATGATCACAACAAACATCACTTTTATGTCCTTGCAATATACAAGAGTGACTACATGTCAAAACCACTTTATTAGTTATAAAATGATTTGGGATGTTTTGAAGTTATGAACAGAAATTGTTTCTTTTTAATATAAAAAGCTAAATAAATGAGCTAATTGCACATAACCTAATCCCTGAGAAAGTGAAACATTTCAGCTGTCCTTCATTCTCAGATGTTAGTGTTTCAAGAGGGAATGGGGAAAAATGGAGGTGAACAATTTCATCTTGTACATGGCTCGTGGTTGACAGGGCTCCACATTCAGCCAATGACTTCAGTCCTTTTTATAGCATGATGTACTTTTCCTGTTTGTCCAGAGGCCTGTCATTGGCCACTTTGACACCCTAATGCAGTTGCCACTTTTATTGGCTGCTCTAAAATGTTCACCCAGTGTCAGATCAATCTTTGAGTTGTCTTTCCCTGAAGTCTAGCTTCCATGTCAGTCACGTGTAGCCATTAAGAAAGATCCATGTGTTCATTTCCAGTTGACTATACAATAAATTTGCTGTATTTCACTTGTTCAATAGGATTTACTGCCAGCTATAAACTGCAGTTTGAAAATTGTCCAATTGTATGAACAATAAATATCCACTCTTTGAGCCTATTTGCTGCCTAAGTGGCTTAATGGCCTGGTGCAGAATGATATTGCCCCATGCAGTTTGATTACACAAAGCGCAGTTGTTTTTTTGTGAATTGATAGTGCTTTTGTGTTTCTTAACCATAGCTTGTTTTACATTGTACTCCCATTATGAACAATTAATTTCTTCTAAACACTGATTCGTAACCACTTGCACATATATAAATAACAAAACGGGGCACGTTTGCTCACTTATCTGGAAAGGAGGAGGAGTGAACAATAATTGCTCTGAAATCGCCTCCTGCCCTCACTCCTGTTCCACATTTTCAGCCTCCTCCTATCATCATACACATTATGGTTAGCCGGCTTGTACAGGTTGGAAACTCTTGCCCAGGACACACATTAACCCGTCTGCAGTTTGCATTGAGAAAAAGCTGCTGCATGTCAGGAGGAAGATAACCCGACTAGGAGTCTGCAAACACTAACACTCTTGGAAGATGCCTCCATCAAAATCATTGGAAGAAACAAATTAGTCAGCATAGAATCCCTACAGTGCATACGGAAGCTATTTGACCCATTTGCCGGGATTCTCCCCTACCTAGCGGGGGGCCCTGGTGTGTTGGATTGGCGTGAACCACTCTGGCGTCGGGCTTCCCCAATGGTGCAGAAGTCTCCGCACCTTTAGGGGCCAAGTCCTCACATTGAGGGGCTAGGCCCACGCCGGAGTGGTTCCCACTCCGCCGGCTGGCGTAAACGGCGTTTGGTACCACGCCAGCCGGGGCCGAAAGGACTTCGCCGGCCGGCGTAAGTCCGTGCATGCGCTGGAGCGTCAGCGGCTGCTGACGTCATACCGGCACATGCGCAGGGGAGGGGGTCTCTTCCACTTCCGCCATGGTGAAGACCATGGCGAAGGTGGAGGAAAAAGAGTGCCCCCACGGCACAGGCCCGCCCGCCGATCGATGGGCCCCGATCGCAGGCCAGGCCACCGTGGGGGCACCCCCGGGGTCAGATCGCCACGCGCCGACGTCCGCCCACGCCGCCAAACCCGCCGGTCAGGTAGGTGGTTTAATCCATGCTGGCAGGGGAGGCTTGTAAGCGGCGGGACTTCGGCCCCCGCCGAATCCCGGGTGGCGGAGAATTCGGGACACGGCAGGGGCGGGATTGACGCCGGCCCGGGCGATTCTCCAACCCGGTGGGGGGTCGGAGAATCCCGCCCACTGAGTCTGCAACGCCCCAATGAAAGAGCACCCCACTTGGGCCCCCTCCCCACCCTATCACCAAAACCCCATAACACCACCTAATCTGGACACGAATGGGGCAATTGTTTTAGAATAGCCAATCCATCTTTAGCTTGGCAAATCCACCTTTGGACTGTGGGAGGAAACAGGCACATCAGGAGGAAACCCATGCAGACACAAGGAGAACTTGCAGACTTCACACAGTCACCCAAGACTGGAATCAAATCCAGGTCATTGGCAATGTGAGGCCATTGTGCAACCATGCCACCATTGGAAAGGGTAGGACCAGAGACCTGGCTGAGTTCCTTTCCATCTCTTGTCTCTATCCACTGAACTATTTCAGTCGCATGATGTTAAAATGATCATCATAGAATTTACAGTGCAGAAGGAGGCCATTTGGCCCATCGAGTCTGCACTGGCTCTTGGAAAGAGCACCCCACCCAAGGTCAACACCTCCACCCTATCTCCATAACCCAGTAACCCCACCCAACACTAAGGGCAATTTTGGACACTAAGGGCAATTTATCATGGCCAATCCACCTAACCCGCACATCTTTGGACTGTGGGAGGAAACCGGAGCACCCGGAGGAAACCCACACACACACGGGGAGGATGTGCAGACTCCGCACAGACAGTGACCCAAGCCGGAATCGAACCTGGGACCCTGGAGCTGTGAAGCGATTGTGCTAACCACTATGCTACTGTGGAAGCCCAGTTATATGCATTGTGTTGCCATTGATAGGCCAGTTTTTATCCTCAGATATAATCATAATCTTTTTATGTTTCTCCTGTTTTGAGGTCAGACAACCCACCTCAATGGCTAGGCAGATAAATTAAAGTAATTCACCATCAATCCTTCATATCCTGCCTAGCACAAGAACAGAAACGAGCATCACAGATGGTTGTGGATGGGATTTTATCGGGCTGAAATGTACAGCCTCACATGCAGACAAATGGGGTGTAATTGGATCAGGCCACTCAGGAGAAAGTTAACAGGAGGCAGATGGGAAGCAAAATGAGAAACCCACTCACCATCCAATCAAAAGGGCAATTGATGTACTTAAAAAATGAACACACTTTCAGGAATGAGGTCAGTGCCATTTTATAGGCCATGTGGCCCTACCCAGACATTTTAACATAATTTTTGCTTTTATGTCTACTAAATGCTCTCAATTATAATTTGACATCAATAGTTTTAATTTGGAATGAATTTGATATCAAATTTGATGGCACGCTCAGAGTTATTCCGGTGCACCAAAGCTATCACGGTGCAGTCAAAGCTATCCCAGCATGCTCAAAGCTCTCCTGGTCCACTCAAAGCTAGCCCTCGGCACTCAAAGCTATCCCAGCATGCTCAAAGCTCTCCTGGTCCACTCAAAGCTAGCCCTCGGCACTCAAAGCTATCCCAGCATGCTCAAAGCTCTCCTGGTCCACTCAAAGCTAGCCCTCGGCACTCAAAGCTATCCCAGCATGCTCAATGCTCTCCTGGTCCACTCAAAGCTATCCCAGTGCACTGAAAGCTAGCTCTGTGTACTCAAAGCCGTCCCAGCATGCTCAAAGCTCTCCTGGTCCACTCAAAGCTATCCCAGTGCACTGAAAGCTAGCCCTGTGTACTCAAAGCTGTCCCAGCATGTTCAAAGCTCTCCTGGTGCGCTCAAAGCTATCCCAGTGCACTCAAAGCTATCCCAGTGCACTCAAAGCAGTCCCTGCATGCTCAAAGCTCTCCCGGTGCACTCAAAGCTATCCCAGTGCACTCAAAGCAGTCCCAGCATGCTCAAAGCTCTCCTGGTGCACTCAAAGCTATCCCAGTGCGCTCAAAGCTATCCCAGTGCGCTCAAAGCTATCCCAGTGCGCTCAAAGCTATCCCAGTGCACTCAAAGCAGTCCCAGCATGCTCAAAGCTCTCCTGATGCACTCAAAGCTATCCCAGTGCACTCAAAAGTTATCCCGGCATACTAAAAGCTGTCACAGCAGGGTGACCGAAGCCTACCCACCAGCAGGCTGTCCGCACCCCACCCTGCAACAAATATGAACACATATATGCCCGACATGGCCAGGTGCCCTGCACACACAGGCCACTGACCATGGACCCTCTGTGCTGCCCCCGTCCGAATGTCTCTTACTGTGCATTACCTGTCCTCCCAGGAGATGGCAGCTCACAACTGCAGGGAACGGGAGAAGACCGGAAGGGGCCACTGGACCGGCGGCCTCTCACCGTTACAGAACAGAGGACGATGGACCTGGTCAGTAAGGTTGGATAGCGGGCAGTCACTGAGGCGGGGGTCGGCATCGGAGATCCAAGTGAGCCCCAAATTAATTGCGATGTCCGTATGGCACATGAGTCACGACCCCCTTCACCCACACAAATCTAACCATGATCTAACCATGTGACTTGTCTTTCGTCTTGCAGGATCACCTGGCAACATGGCGGGTCCATGTAGAGTCCCTCGCCCCAGCCATAAGCCCGCAACTCACCTAGGCATGAGGCGGGATCCGCTGGTGACCCTCACCCCAGGCCGCAACCCGCAACACCCCGGAGCACATGTTTGAGGGTGACACCAACTTCTCATCATTGCTGTCACCGGCACCCTCCACAATCCCAGAGATACTCACCTCGTTTGGTCATAATAGTGAAGAGGCTCCTGGGAAACTCTCCTGTGCGCATGAAACGCATGCATCAGGTGAAGGTAAGAACACCCGAGAGGTGGAGGGTCAGAAGGCTGCCCAACACCAGGGACTAGCTGCCTCCCAAACAGATGTCAGATTTCTGGAAAGGTTGGAGCTGCATGTGCAGATCCGTGGACGACGTGCGGGGGTGTCAACAGCCATCCAGTGCCTGCAGGAGGTGGTGCCAAACATGCATACCACTCAGGCCAACACCGCATGGGTGGCACTGGCAGTTGAAGCCTTGGGTGCGAGGGTATTGGCCATGAGTCAAGGTGACCAAGGCCTGGGGCGGTGGCCAATTCACAGGACAGGGTGACCATGTCACAGGCAGCCATGTACCAGGGCCACATGAACATTGCAGCAGCTCCCCAGAGATTGGCCCAGTCACAACGGGTCATGGCTGCGGGCATTGAGGGATTGGCCTGGCGCTGGCTGGCCTGAGCCAGTCCCAGAGGGACATGGCATAGTCCCAGAGGGAAGTGGTCATGAGCATTGAGACACTGGTCGAAACCAGATTAGGCCTCCAGGACTGGCTGTGCCAGGTGGTGGGGGAGCCCCCTGAGCTCGTTCCGGCTGCACCCCTGTTCCAAGTAATGGCATGGGGGTCATCGAGCACCCCGAGGGAGAAGGTGGTGATGGGACCCGTGCTGGTGACTCCTGCAGGGGAGGTGCTGAAACACCTCTGTGCCTCTGAATCTCGCCTCACCTGTCCCTGGCAAATCCGATGGGCAGTGGGCAGAACAGGGTGGCAACATGCCACCTGTGACACCCGGAAGACTGCCAGGCCCATCCAGGCCCACTCGCTCCAGAGGACGGCCGCCAAGGGGCCCCCCAAGTCACAGGGCGGGGCAGGCAATAGGCCACCTCCACATTTGATGTACCACCTGAGGGACCACCTAGACGGAGCACTAGGACACAGAATATTAGAAAGCTAGACACTAGTGGCATGGGTGAAGCACATAGGTCAGTAATATAGGCTGGGGCACAATACATGTATGTATCACAATAACCACCTGTTCGCCGATGTTCGAAGTGCCTTGTTCCTCTGTCTGAAGGGTGAGAGGGATGGGCTGGGCTGGGTGCAGACGGTGTGCCCGGTGAAGGGTGGAGGGGGGGGGGGGGCAGGGCATGTTTCAGGTGAGCATGGGCCAGGTCCCCCAGGGCTGTTGGAGGTTATCCCGGGGTCACCCTCAGAGGCGTCAAGGGACGGAGCCAGATATGTGGGGGCGCCATGTCGTCAGGCCTATCCAGTGAGTAACCCATCACCGCACACCACCCTGATGCCTAACTCCGCTCACCCCCTTGGACCCCCTGTGCCCCCCCCCCCCCCCCCAACCACCACCACCACCACCCTAGGGGTTCGATGGTAGCACTACATCCATGTAGATCATGAGCATGGTTCAGGATTTGATGTCTTTGGCATCAAACACTCATCTCAGATGACTAAAGGCTGTGCTGGCACACAGGAAGTCATGTTGAGTTTCATTATCGATGTCTGCCGTCGCTGAGAGGAGACCAAGGTATGAGAAATGATCCACGTCAGAAAAGTAAAAGGCGACTTGATCAAAACCTTTAAGACACTGAGAGGTATTTTGCAGTTTGGATGTGGAAAGGATATTTCCTCGTGTCGGAGTATTTGGAACTAGGGATCACTGTTTAAAAATAAGGGGTCACTTATTTATGACAGAAATGAGGAGCTGTTTCTCTCAGCGTGTCGTGCGTCTCTGGAACTCTTCCCCAAAAGGCAGTGGAAAAAGAGTCTTTGAATGTTTTAAGGCATAGATAGATAGATTCTTGATTAAGAAGGAGGTGAAATATTATGGGCGGGATTCTCCTTTCCAGGGCCTAAGTCCCCACGCTGGCAGGAAAACCGGCACCAACCCCTCCGGCATCAACAGCCCTGAAAGTGTGGAATTCTAGGTGGACGCCGGAGGGGTTGGCACCGCACCAGCCGGCGCCGAAGGGACTGCGCGAGTCCGTGCATGCACCAAAGGGCCGGCGTGATCCGCCCGCACCCCCCGAGGACCGCCCCAGCCGACTTACCTGCCAGGTCCTGCCGTGTGGGACCATGTCTATCCCACGCCGGCGGGACTGGCCAGAAACAGCAGGTTTTGGCATATCTTCTGCCAGCAGACAATTCCTTTACTGTATTTTAAGATGGGTTTAATAGTGGTGAAACTGAATTTTGCCTGGAATTCCAGGCGCTAAGTCTCCACCCTCAACAATTATTGTCAGAAAAATTTCCAATTGTGTGCTTAAAGAGGTGGCATCATCGACATGGCTTGGATAGGATGGACGTAGGGAAGTTGTTTCCATTAGCAGGGGAGACTAGGACGCGGGGGCACAGCCTTAGAATAAAAGGGAGTCACTTTAGAACAGAGATGAGGAGAACTTTCTTCAGCCAGAGAGTGGTAGGTCTGTGGAATTCATTGCCACAGAGGGCGGTGGAGGCCGGGACATTGAGTGTCTTTAAGACAGAAATTGATAAATTCTTGATTTCTCGAGGAATTAAGGGCTATGGGGAGAGAGCGGGTAAATGGAGTTGAAATCAACCATGATTGAATGGTGGAGTGGACTCGATGGGCCGAATGGCCTTACTTCCGCTCCTATGTCTTATGGTCTTATGGTCTTATGACTTTTTTAACAAATGAGACAAATGTGAAGGTTACAGACTGTGGCGGCTTTCTACATTCGGTTAGCCCGGGAGTGTGCTATACAACATGGCAGCAGGCATCCACTACACATCACTTTTAAGAATAAGAAACAATCTTTGGATAGTTTGGATAGCATGGGCTTTAGTAGGATGCTCTTTCAAAGGCCGGTTTGTACTTGATGGGCCGAATGATCTCCTTCTGCACTGTAAGTTCTATGACTCTATGATCTCAGTTGTACCTTTGTAATTTGAAACTTGTTCAAATTTGTTTCTACAGCTTGAAAAGAAGGCACATTTACTGGCATGTAGGAATGATTTTCTGTAATGTCTGCTGCAATCAATATCAATTCTGAAATTCGTTACCACAGAATGCAACATTTCTGGTGTTTACTGTGGTCAGACATTGATTTTGACATTTTAGTTGTCCTCCGCATAAATATTCCACTCTATTACTGCAACACACTTATTATGAGAATAAAACTTAATTTGAAAGTCATTTAGCTCTGCAATTGAGAGATTTCAGAGGTACATTATTGTTATTATCTGAATTCCATATTGTTTTTTATTGAAAAGTAAAGAGAGTAGGCCTTCAGGGAACACAAGGGTTTGGGGAGATTCTATATTGCTGGGGATTCTTTTAACAATTAGGATTATTAATATTTCAATTAGATCATGGTTAGTTATTTTTCTGAGACCTAGCTGTACCTTATTCATTTACTCACCTTTAATGAATACCTTTGGATATGCTTACGTAATAAAAATGTATCCATCTCAGTTGTCCAAATTCTCAGTTGACCCAGGACCCAGCCTTCTCTGGCAGGGTGTTTTAGAATTTACTTGATTTGTATGAAAAAATGCTTACTCACTCTTAAATTGCTTCACTCTAATTTAGAGATTACGTAAGAACATAAGAACTAGGAGCAGGAGTAGGCCATCTGGCCACTCGAGTCTGCTCCGCCATTCAATGAGATCATGGCTGATCTTTTGTGGACTCAGCTCCACTTTCCGGCCTGAACACCATAACCCTTAATCCCTTTATTCTTCAAAAAACTATCTATCTTTACCTTAAAAACATTTAATGAAGGAGCCTCAGCTGCTTCACTGGGGAAGGAATTCCACAGATTCACAACCCTTTGGGTGAAGAAGTTCCTCCTAAACTCAGTCCTAAATCTACTTCCCCTTATTTTGAGGCTATGTCCCCTAGTTCTGCTTTCACCCGCCAGTGGAAACAACCTGCTCGAATCTATTCTATCTATTTCCTTCATAATTTTAAATGTTTCTATAAGATCCCCCCTCATCCTTCTAAATTCCAACGAGTACAGTCCCAGTCTACTCAACCTATGCGGATACATTCTATAAACTCCTCCTCAATATTGCCTTGACCGACCTGGTTAAACCAATCGACATGTAGATTAAAATCCCCCATGATAACTGCTGTACCATTTCTACATGCATCAGTTATTTCTTTGTTTATTGCCTGCCCCACCATAACGTACTATTTGGTGGCCGATAGACTACTCCTATCAGTGACATTTTCGCCTTACTATTCCTGATTTCCACACAAATGGATTCAACCCTATCCTCCATAGCACCGATATCATCCCTTACTATTGCCCGGATGTCATCCTTAAATTACAGAGCAACACCACCTCCCTTACCATCTACTCTGTCCTTGCGAATAGTTTGATACCCTTGGATATTTAACTCCCAGTCGTGACCATCCTTTAACCATGTTTCAGTAATGGCCACTAAATCATAGTCAGTCACGATGATTTGTGCCATCAACTCATTTACTTTATTCCGAATACTACGAACATTCAGGTAAAGTACACTTGTGCCCCTTGTTCTGGTTTCCCCTGCCAGAAGCTGTCCTTTAATCCCTTGATCATTGAACACCCTCATTAAATCACACCTCACCTTTCAAGGGAGCATAGGTCAGGGTTATACAATCTATTCTACAGTAAAGTGTTAACTCTATCACTGCTCGAAAAAGAGCTACTGATTCTGTGAGTAAGGAGCTGTGCCACAATACTGTCATTCAGAGAGAGAGATGAATGAAAAGAACCGAAGAGAGAAGAAATACCTCGGTCCTGATGCCCTGTCATTTTAGTATGTAAATAAAAGTACTTTTCAGGAAAGATCGTTGCCTCCGAGGGTTTACCAGACAACACAACAAGAACAATTATCTTTCTACTTTAACTGTTAAAACCCTGAAACATCTTCAATCAGAATTGAATGTTTCATCACTGCCTCTTCCTGATTTCCCCACCGTTTCAGATACCAGCCGTCAGCAAGTTCAATTCACTCCATGTAAGATCATGAAATGAAAATCACTTATTGTCACATGTAGGCTTCAATGAAGTTACTGTGAAAAGCCCCTGGTCACCACATTCCGGTGCCTGTCCGGGGAGGCTGGTACGGGAATCAAACCATGCTGCTGGCCTGCTTGGTCTGCTTTAAAAGCCAGCAATTTAGCCTTGTGAGCTAAACCAGCCCCTTTATTTATATTCATCAAATGGACTGGATCTTACTGAAAACTTAGTGATCTAGTTTGGCAGCATAACACTGTCCACCAGTCCACTGCCATGGAAGGTATCATTGATGGTGCAGACAAGTGCCAATTATGCATCAATAACTTGCTAATTAATGTTCAATTTAGGTTCTGCCAAGACAACTCATCTGCAGACCTCTTTCCAGCCTTGGTGCAAACTTGGGCAAAATAGCTGAGGTGAAAATGGTTGTTATTGACATCAAAGTAGCATTTGAACAAGTGTGACATCAAAACACCCAAATAAAATGTCTTTCCATGGGAACCTGGGGCATAGGGGAACTCTCCATTTGTTGGAGTCATACTTGACACAAAGTAACATGGTTGTGGTTTTAGAATATCAATCATCTCAGCTCCAGGTTTCAGGAAATCCCCAGGGTAGTGACCCAGGCCAGATTGTCTTCAGGTACTTCAGCAAAAAGATTCCAACATAAGGTCAGGAATAGGGTGGTTCATTGATGTTTGTACAGTCTTTCGTTCCATTTGCAAGACTGGGATAATGAAGCAGTCTATGTTCACATAGAAAGGCAGCACCTGTAAGGAAGGAAAGCAGAGTGAATGTTTTGAGTCCATGTGGCTCTTCATCAGAACTGAAGGAAAGGAGAATGTATTAAAAGTGTTATTAAAAGTTATTAAAAGTGTAGTGGGGGATTGCAAGGAAAAGTAGCAACTTTAAGAACAAAAGACAGATGTCCTGTGTGGGAGGGGAGGGGTGTTTGCATTGAGGCAGTATATGTATGGAATATTTTTTTTAAAGGTGTTTAAGAATGTTTAATGGATTTTTCAAAAAATCACATTGTTACAACTCCTTGTGCTAGTGCACAGTCAATTCCAGTCCCACATGCCCCGGAGTCACGACACAAGTTAATTAACCAATTCTTATAAAAATATCCAAAGTGTTTGGCCCTTGGCTGTCTATTAGTTACAGTCACCAGGTTTGTAAATTAAAAACAATTACTGTTTATTTATAACAAGAACTATAGTGAAATATGCAGCAGATACAGTTGGTTGAAGATTAATCGATGCCTAACTCCCACTTTAACTTGCCCCCACTCTGACAGGCAAACACAGAGGGGTGGAAATGGGTAAAAATCGTAAGTGCAAGGAAACAGTCTTTTTTTTCAGATGATGGTCAGAATCATACTTAGAAATATAAGCAGGAGGAGACCATTAGGCCCTTTGAGCCTGCTCCATTATTCATTATGATCATGACTGAAAATCAAGTGATCCCGCCTTCCCCTTTAGCAGATATTCTTCACAGTAAATTTGCAGATTAAAGTCTTTTGTTTGCAGCCTGTAATGGTCTTTCTATTGATTAGCAATGCAGCACTCATACCTTTCCTGGAGAAGCACTTTATTTATCTTCAAACTTTGCTTTCAGATCGTGGTTTATATTCATATTTCTGTAGTTTCAGGAATACAGGCTCCACAGGATTTCTGCAGAGAGAGATAACACAGCAGGGCTTCTGGAGAGATACAATTGGATATTTTTTGCTGTGTGCTGCCAGAATCAAAACTGAAACCTCCTTAGGTCTCTGACCCATCTCACTGGGATAAGATCCAATCACCACCCGTGACCAGGCAAAGTACAGCCTTTTGGGCAAATTCATCACCCCCCCCCCCCCCCCCACCCACCACCACCACCACCACCACCACCACCACCACCACCACCACCACCACCACCACCACCACCACCACCCCCTCCCTCCGCCCCCTCAGCCAATCAATCAAACTGAGTCCCAACCCATCTCTCTCTCTGGTGCCTAAAGGTCTGCAGCTCCAGTTTAACCCAGCGAGTGAATTCTCCTTAAATGTCTTGATTATTTTGCTTGAATTAAAGATTCAGGCAGCTTGCCTTAAAGAGACATGTCCATTAATCATCTATCGATCAAAATAAGAACAGCAAAATAAAAGAAAGGGGAAAGAAGGGGAATACACAGGAAGGATCCGAACATAAACATGTATTGCATTATTGTTAATCCATGTCAAATTAAGGTTATCAGAATTTCCACAACCCAGGAACATAGCTGAATTTCAAGGGTTCTTTGGGATGTCAACCAAGCAGGCAGGTTCCTATCAAATTCAGCAGAGGTCAACGAGCTCTTGAACCAGGTCAATGATGGTGCTGGAATATGGACCAGCAAAATGCTTTCAAACTAATTAAACAACTTTGAATCTCTTCTGAAATCTTTGCATATTATTACGTATACTTACTGATCGTTGTAGCAGCAGATGCATTGTCTACAGGTCTGAGAGCAGTTTTATTTCAAGTGTGGAGAGCCAGTAAGCATAGACCAATCTATTATGCCTCCAGGTCACTAACAGAAACAGAACATTGATATGCCAGACAGATAAAGAAGCATTTTCAGCAAAGTGGGCATGCAAACAATGTTATGTTATGGGATTACATTTCAAAAATTAACCAGCATTAATAATAGAATGTAATAATTGCTTATTGTCACAAGTAGGCCTCAATGAATTTACTGTGAAAAGCTCCTAGTCGCTACATTCCGGCACCTGTTCGGGGAAGCCGGTACGGGAATTGAACCCGCGCTGCTAGCCTTGTTCTGCATTACAATTCATCTGTTTAGCCCACTGTGCTAAACCACTCCTCACTTAACAGCTACTGTGAGGCAGTTGCAGGAAGTAACACAGAAAGTAGGAGCAGGGGAAGGCCATTCAGCCGTTCAAGCCTGCTCCACCATTCAATACGATCATGGCTGATCCTCAATTTCAATGCCATTTTCCCACTTTCTCCCCATAATGATGTCAGATCACATGAGTGAGAAATCAGAGAGATCTGGAAGGAGGGGAAACTCCAACCTCATTTGGAGGGCCAAATATGTAAATACTTGTCATAAACAAAGAGTAATAATTTTAAGAATCCATAGACCTGAGTAGCACAATTTGGGAGAATAAACAATCACCCAATTCCCATCTAGACCCCTACCACATAACAATACAATAACTGGCAAGAAACATGCATGCCACACATGTGCCATGTAAAGGCTATCTCCAATTAGAGAGATTCTAAACAGCTCCCTTTAGCATTTAACAACATTACTATCATCAGATTTCCAACATTCAATATCAGAGGGATCACCACTGACCAGAAATTTTACTGGACCCTGTAGCCATCTGGGATGGCCACTTACACCAAGAAATATGGATGTTCGCAAAGCCCAATGGGAAATGTGGACAATGTAAGATTCAGACAGGCTCAGAGCCTGAATGTATATTTGTGAGCAAAGAATCCAGATAACATAGAAACCCCCAACTGATTAGCATTTTGATGGCCCATCTCCGTAAGACAAAGGACTGATACTTGAGTAACCGACACAATCCCAGACATTTTGGCGCCACTCCCTGTACTCAGGAAGCATAAACAACAGGGTCAATGACTGCATCGGACACGCCCAGCCATCAAGGCACCCGCCCCTTTATTGGCTCAGATCGAATACAGTGATCGGGAACTGCTCAATTAGTGGGGTCCAAACCGAAGGACCGCCCAAAAGAGCACAAAACTCCCCAAGGATAAAGAGAGACACTGCCATGTGTTCGACCTCTCTTGGACCTGGCGCTCCGGCAACGTCCACCTCTAATTGCAGCACCACCAGAAGCAAGTTCAAGTTCAACACCCGCTACAAGACGGATGAGCCCAGCTGAGCAGCAGTTACCTCTCCAGACCCAGTAGATCCAGATTCGCAGAACGGCCACTGTTCCTCTGACCTAAGCCGTGTGCCTGAAGTTAAGTACAGGTTATCATAGTTGATAGGTATAGTTTAACTAGTAGTGTTTATATTGCATGATTAATCTTGTGTTTAAATAATGTACCATTGGTCTTGAACTAACTAACTGGTGTTTGGTTCTTTGATCGATATCCCGTTGAACCTTGTGGTGGTATTATTTGATACCTGGCAACCTTGAGCAATATGATATCAATATCTAAAGAAAGAAAGGCAACCTCATTGATTGCCATATTTATAGCAGATAAAAAAAGGCAACAATCCGCCATATAAATACTGTGGATACGAGAGCAGGTCAAGGCTAGGTGTTCAGCTGTGAGTGACTACCACCTGACTCCCAAACTGCTTTCAGCACCTGTAATGTAGAAGTCAGGAGTGTGGTGGAAAGCTTTTTATTTAATTGGATTGGATTGGATTGGATTTGTTTATTGTCACGTGTACCGAGGTACAGTGAAAAGTATTTTTCTGCAAGCAGCTCAACAGATCATTCAGTACATTGGAAGAAAGGGAATTGAACAGAATTCAAGAAAGTACATGAGAATACATAATAGGGCTACACAATATATACAATGTAACTACATAATCATTGGCATCGGATGAAGCAGACAGGGTGTAGTATTAATGAGGACAGTCCATAAAAGGGTCATTTAGGAGTCTGGTGACAGTGGGGAAGAAGCTGTTTTTGAGTCTGTTCGTCCGTGTTCTCAGACTTCTGAATCTCCTGCCCGATGGAAGAAGTTGGAAAAGTGAGTAAGCCGGGTGGGAGGGATCCTTGATTATGCTGCCTGCTTTCCCCCGGCAGCAGGAGGTGTAGATGGAATCAATGGATGGGAGGCAGGTTCGTGTGATCGACTGGGCGGTATTCACGACTCTCTGAAGTTCCTTGCGGTCCTGGGCCGAGCAGTTGCCATACCAGGCTGTGATGCAGCCCGAGAGGATGCTCTCTATAGTGCATCTGTAAAAGTTGGTAAGGGTTAATGTGGACATGCCAAATTTCCTTAGTTTCCTGAGGAAGTAAAGGATGAGGGTCAATGACAATGGAATAAGCACGAATCTGGCCTCGATAAATTGAAATCAAAGACTGGCAGACAAAAGCATAATGGATTAATGGGGTGCCTTTAAAGAGGATGTAGTCTGGGTATAGTGCTGGTACATTGCCATGAGGGGTAAATGTACAAAGAACAAAGAAAAGTACAGCACAGGAACAGGCCCTTTGGCCCTCCAAGCCTGTGTCAACCATTGTGCCCGTCTAAACTACAATCTTCTACACTTCCTGGGTCCATATCCCTTTATTCCCATCCTAGTCATGCATTTGTCAAGATGCGCCTTAAATGTCACTATCGTCGCTGCTTCCACCACCTCCTCCAGCAGCGAGTTCCAGGCACCCACTACCCTCTGTGTAAAAAACGTGCCTCGTACATCTCCTCTAAACCTTGCCCCTCGCACCTTAAACCTATGCCCCCTAGTAATTGACCCCTCTACCCTGGGAAAAAGCCTCCGACTATACACTCTCTATGCCCCTCATAATTTTGTAGACCTCTATCAGGTCGCCCCTCAACCCCCGTCGTTCCAGTGAGAACGAACCAAGTTTATTCAACCGCTCCTCATAGCTAATGCCCTCCATACCAGGCAACATCCTGGTAAATCTCTTCTCCACATCCTTCTGGTAGTGTGGTGACCAGAATTGAACACTATACTCCAAGTGTGGCCTAGGACTAACAAATCCAAAGTTCCCTGGATGAGATTGAGATTGACAGAAAGGTGAAGCAGGGAAAGGGTGCATTACATGTGAATAATATAATTGAGAACTAGCCCAATACACAAGGTGCAGAGCGATGAAATAAAAACAAGTAAGAGAAGCAAAGACAGCAAAGCGTCTCCTCAATTAAAAGGAAATGCTGACCAGTGGCAGGATCTTATGGTCAATGAGATTTCCCATTGAATCCATCACAAACTGCTGGAAAAACCCACGGTGGGGGTATGCCATCGGCGGGACTGGAATATCCCGCCGGTGTGAACAGCCAAATTATCTCACTTTTTTTAATACTTAAGAGTACCCAATTCATTTTTTACAATTAAGGGGCTATTTAGCGTGGCCAATCCACCTACCCTGCATATCTTTAGGTTGGGTGGGTGAAATCCACGCAAAAACGGGGGAATGTGCAAACTCCAAACGGACAGTGACCCAGAGCAGGGAATCTGGGACCTCGGCACCGTGAGGCAGCAGGGCTAACCCAATGTGCCACCATTCTGCCCTAAAATAAATCTCACTTCTAACGTGAGTATAGTGAGTCGTGGATGGAAAGGGAGAGTCAATTTATACACCAAATATATACAAAAACATGACTTTTGATGTGGAAAGTGGAATGATCATATATTCTGGGTCGACATGTGACTAAGGGGAAGAGTAGACAAGGAAGAGATGATGAACGCAAAGGGACAGATGGTCTGAGGTGCATTTGTTTTAATGCGAGAAGTGTAGCAAGTAAGGCAGATGAAGTTAGGGCTTGGATTTGTACCTGGGAATATGATGTTATTGGTATTACTGGGTACTCTAAAAGGCATTAAGGCGGACAAGTCCCCAGGTCCGGATGGGATCTATCCCAGATTACTGAGGGAAGCGAGGGACAAAATAGCTGGGGCCTTGACAGATATCTTTGCAACATCCGTGAGCACGGGTGAGGTCCCGGAGGACTGGAGAATTGCTAATGTTGTCTCTTTGTTTAAGAAGGGTAGAAGGGATAATCCAGGGAATTATAGACCTGTGAGCTTGACGTCAGTGGTAGGCAAACTGTTGGAGAAGATACTGAGTGATAGGATCTATTCACATTTGGAAGAAAAAAGACTTATCAGTGATAGGCAGCATGGTTTTGTGCAGGGAAGGTCATGTCTTACAAACCTAATAGAATTCTTTGAGGAAGTGACAAAGTTAATTGATGAGGGAAGGGCTGTAGATGTCATGTACATGGACTCAGTAAGGCGTTTGATAAAGTTTCCCATGGCAGGTTGATGGAAAAAGTGAAGTCGTATGGGATTCAGGGTGTACTAGCTAGATGGATAAAGAAGTGGCTGGGCAACAGGAGACAGAGAGTAGTGGTGGAAGGGAGTGTCTCAAAATTGAGAAAGGTGACTAGTGATGTTCCACAGGGATCCGTGCTCGGGCCACTGTTGTTTGTGATGTACATAAATGATATGGACGAAGGTATAGGTGGTCTGATTAGCCAATTTGCAGATGATACTAAGATTGGTGGAGTTGCAGATAGCGAGGGGGACTGTCAGAGAATACAGCAAAATATAGATAGATTGGAGAGTTGGGCAGAGAAATGGCAGATGGAGTTCAATCCAGGCAAATGCGAGGTGATGCATTTTGGAAGATCTGATTCAAGAGCGGATTATACGGTCAATGGAAGGCTCCTGGGGAAAATTGATGTACAGAGAGATCTGGGAGTTCAGGTCCATTGTACCCTGAAGGTGGCAACGCAGGTCGATAGAGTGGTCAAGAAGGCATACAGCATGCTTGCCTTCATCAGACGGGGTATTGAGTACAAGAGTCGGCAGGTCATGTTACAGTTGTATAGGACTTTCGTTAGGCCACATTTGGAATACTGCATGCAGTTCTGGTCGCCACATTACCAGAAGGATGTGGATACTTTAGAGAGGGTGCAGAGGAGGTTCACCAGGATGTTGCCTGGTATGGAGGGTGCTAGCTCTGAAGAAAGGTTGAGTAGATTAGGATTGTTTTCGTTGGAAAGACGGAGGTTGAGGGGGGACCTGATTGATGTCTATAAAATTATGAGAGGTATGGACAGGATGGATAGCAACAAGCTTTTTCCAAGAGTCGGGGTGTCAATTACAAGGGGGGCATGATATCAAGGTGAGAGGAGGAAGGTTTAAGGGAGATGTGCGTGGAAAGTTTTTTACACAGAGGGTGGTGGGTGCCTGGAACGCTTTGCCAGCGGAGGTGGCAGAGGTGGGCACGATAGCATCATTTAAGATGCATCTAGACAGTTATATGAATGGGCGGGGAACAGAGGGAAGTAGATCCTTGCAAAATAGTCGACAGGTTTAGATAAAGGATCTGGATCGGCGCAAGCTGGGAGGGCCGAAGGGCCTGTTCCTGTGCTGTAATTTTCTTTGTTCTTTACAGATCAGTCTGTTTAACCTTCGTGATTGAGAAGATTTTAGAAGCAATAATTTGGAACATAATAAACAATCATTTGGGCAAATGTGGATTATTTGAGGAAATCTAGCAAAGGTTTGTTCAGGGAAAATCTTGTTTAAATAACTTGTTTGAGTATTTTGATGAGACAACAGAGAGAGTTGGTGGATTGGTGCACAGTAGCTGCTATGTGTACCATCTGCAAGATGCACAGCATGATTCCTCAGACAGCACCTTCAAAACCCATGCCCACTCAACATCCAGAAGGACAAGGGTAGCAGATACATGGGAATACCTGTTATCTACAGTTTCTCTCCAAGCCATACAGCATCCTGACATGGAAATATTTAGATTAGATTTAGATTTAGATTTATTATCACATGTACCGAGGTACAGTGAAAAGTATTGCTCTACGTAAAGTCCAGACAGATCATTCCATTCATGAAAAAGCATAGGACATACATAATTACACAATGTAAATACATAGACACAGGTATCAGTTGAAGCATAAGGAGAATAGTGCTGCACCAGTGAAGGAGATGTGTTGAGAGATCAGTTCAGTCCATAAGAGGGCTATTCTGGAGTCTGGTAACAGCAGAAAAGGAACTGTTTTTGAGTGTTCTCAGACTTTTGTATCTTCTGCCGATGGAAGAGGTTGGAAGAGGGAGTAACCTGGGTGGGAGGAGTCTTTGATTATGCTGTCCGCTTTCCCAAGGCAGCGGGAGGTGTAGACAGAGTCAATGGACGGGAGGCGGGTTTGCGTGATGGACTGAGCAGTGTTCATGACTCTGTCGATTCTTATGCTCTTGGGCTGAGCAGTTGCCATACCAGGTTGTGACGCAACCAGAAAGGATGCGTTCTATGGCACATCTGTAAAAATTGGTAAGTGTCAATGTGGACATGCTGAATTCCCATAGCTTAATGAGGAAGTATAAGCACTGTTGTGCTTTCTTGGTCGTAGCGTGTGGACCAGGACAGATTGTTGGTGTTGTGCACAGCCAGGAATTTGAAGCTGTCAATCATAATCTAAATGAAAGCATACAAACATTTTTAAGCATGCCACATGTAAAATTACATAATAATATTGTGCAGATTTAAATCTGCAGATCTAAAGGGTACACTGTTGCTTCACAGCTCCAGGGTCCCAGGTACGATTCCTGGCTTGGGTCACTGTGTAGAGTCTGCACGTTCTCCCTGTGTCTGCGTGGGTTTCCTCCGGGTGTTCCGGTTTCTTCCCACAAGTCCTGAAAGACATGCTGTTAGGTGACGTGCTGTTAGGTGAATTAGACAATCTGAATTCTCCCTCTGTGTACCTGAACAGATACCGGAATGTGGCGACTAGGGGGTTTTCACAGTAACGTTATTGCGGTGTTAATGTAAACCTACTTGTGACAATAAAGATTATCATTCAAAAAAAATTATTATGAGAAGTAGTTTCACAGATTTAAAACAAATAGCCAAACTTATGTTTGCGTATAATTAATCACCATGAATCATAAAAAAATTACTTTAAAAGAATCAACAGCAATAGTAATGACTGTTTGAAAGAGCAAAAAAAGAACTGTTAAAAAAACATATACATACTTTAAAACACTTGTTAAAATAGTCACCTCTTGTTTTCTGTCTGAATCTGCTGTTTAAATGCCATCAATGAACAATCCCATGCTGACCCTGTCATAAGGGGGCGAGGCTGCACTCCTCTTGCGCCGTACTGGAACCTGTACAGACCGGGGCCCTGGAGGCCCAAGGCTGCCGCAGAGAAAGAAAGGTTAGACGCACCATCGAAGCGCAGGTAAATGCGCAGATTTCTCTTCTGACATCGGCAGCCAGTGGCTTCTTGTCGCTAGCCTGACATTGCTGGCCAATGATTTCAGTCATCCCAGTATTTAACTGGAGGAAGTTTCTGTTCATCACGTATGTCAACCAAGCAGTCTAACAACTTAGAATTGAGTGGCGGAATCAATCAATGGGAAGAGGTAGTGGTGAATGACATCGGTGTGCTGATGTTTTTTTGGATGAGGTCCCCAAGGGGCTGTATGTAAAGGAGAATAGAGGGGTGTCCATGAGGGACACTGAAGATAAAGGCGCAGGAGTAAGAAGAGAAATATTGTAAACATGGATGAAAGGAACACAGGATGTTGCCGTTCGAGACCACTAGCAGAGTTAGCAGACTGCTTTATCTGTTCTGCAATAACACAGTGTAGCCATCTCAGATGGCCACCTGCAAAGGACCATGGGAATTATGGCCAACCCCGGACTCAGACACATTCAGAGCTTGTGTGTGTATTTGCAATAGCTAGACACAATCGAAACCCCCTCTCGTTTGCATTCTAATGGCCCATTTCCCCAGAACAGAAGGACTATACTCAGGTAACTGATACAGATGCAGACTAACCGGCGCCACTCCCTTTGCTAAGAAAGCCCAAACAGCCAAGGTCAATGACCGCTTAGGACACGCCCAGCCATCAAGGCACCCACCCCTTTATTGGCCAAAATCGAAGGCAGTGATCGAAGCCTGTCGAATTATTGGGTCCAAAGCTAAGGACTGGCCCAAAGAGCGCAAATTCCCAGAGGGATAAAAAGAGACACAGCCATGTGTTCGGTCTCTCTTGGTCCCGGCCTACGCCTAAAACCAAGTGTAGCATTACCACCAGAAGACAAGTTTAAGACCAACGATCGCTAGCAGATGGATGAGCCCAGCAGAAACGAAACCCCTTCTACCCAGCCACGCAAGATCCGAACAAAGGCCTTGTTCATCTGCAAAGAGCTGGTTGCCCTGAAATTAAGTCTAGGTCATTGTAGTTGCTAGGTGTAGTTTAACTTGTAGTATTTTACGTTGCGTGTCGAAGTAATCCTTGTGTGTAAATAAACTATCTTTGAAAGGAGGCTGAAAGGGCTACCTTTTAAAGTGGTTGGGAAGAGTTTTAGGTATCTGGGGATTCAAGTAGCCAAGGATTGGGGGCAGCTTCACAAGTAAAATTTTGGCAAAGCAGTCGATCAAATGAGAAGGGATATTTGTAGATGGGACATGCTCCCACTGACGCTGGTGGGGAGGGTTCAGACGGTGAAGATGACTGTCCTTCCGAGACTGCTTTTCTTCTTTCAGTGTCTCCCGATTTTTGTCCCAAAGGCTTTTTTCAGAAGTATTAATGTGGCGATATCGAGGTTTATGAGGGCGGGTAAAACCCCGAGAGTAAAGAGGGTACTCCTGGAACGGGCCCGTAGGGAAGGGGGATTGGGTCTCCCGAGCATTATTAACTATTACTGGGCTGCCAACATATCGATGGTCAGGAAGTGGGTAGTGGGGGAGGGGTTGGTCTGGGAGCGGATGGAGGCAGCATCCTGCAAAGGTACGAGTCTGGAGGCTTTACTGATGGCGCCCCTGCCGTTCTCGCCAGCTCGGTACTCCACAAGTCCGGTGGTGGTGGCAGCTCTGAGGGTGTTGGGGCAATGGAAGCAGCATTTGAGACTGGAGGGGGAGTCAGTGTGGTCACCGATCTGTGCCAATCACCGGTTTGTCCCGAGGGGGCTGGATGGCATATAAGGTATGGCAGCGGGCAGGGATTGAGAGATTTGAGGATCTATTCATCCAGGAGGGCTTCCCGACCGTGGAGACATTAGAGGAGGAGTTTGACTTGCTGGGAGGGAACGGGTTTCGGTATCTTCAAGTGCGGGACTTTGTACGGAGACAGGTCCCAAGCTATCCTCGCCTCCCCCTGAGGGGACTACAGGATAAAGTGCTGTCAAAAACAGTGGCTGGAGGTGGGAAGGTTTCGGGCATATACAGGGATTGTTAGATGGGAAGGGGCCCCTATCAGAGAGGTGAAGAGGAAGTGGGAAGAGGAGCGAGGAGGGGAGCTGGAAACTGAACTGTGGGAAAAAGCCTTGAAAAGGGTAAATGCATCCTAGTCCTGTGCTAGACTCAGCTTGATTCAGTTCAAGGTAGTCCACAGGGCCCATATAATGGTAGCCCGGCTGAGTAGGTTTTTCGAGGAGGTGGAGGACAAATGTGGGCGGTGTGGGGGTAGCCCGGCCAACCATGTTCATATGTTTTGGGCATGTCCGAAACAGGGAATTCTGGCAGGGATTTGTAGATGTTATGTCAGAAGTCCTGGAAGGTAGGGTAACTCCGAGTCCAGAATTAGCAATATTTGGGGTGTCGGAGATCTTGGGGCAAAGTGGGAAGGGAGGACGATATTCTGGCCTTCTCCTCCCTGGTGGCCCGGAGATGGATCTTGCTGAGATGGAGGGACTCGGCGCCCCCGAAATCAGGAGTGTGGGTCAGCGATATGGTAGTTTCTCAGTCTGGAGAAAATCAAGTTTGCTTTAAGAGGATCAATACAGGGATTCGCTCGGAGTTGGCAGCCATTCAACGATTTCTTTAACAAAAACTGAACGTCAGCAGTAAGGGGGGGAGAGGGAAAAAGGTGGGGGGAGGAAAATAGGAGGCACGGTAATGTTAAATAAGGACAGGGAATTTCGTATATGAGTAATTAGGGATAGGGCGGGAGAAGTGGGGTATGTGGTCTATTGTTTGTTGTTATTTTAGGGGGTATCTTGTGCGTCAACCCACGCGGTTGTTTTAGAAATGTCAGTATGTTAAATTGTGAAAATTACAAATGCTTCAATAAAATATGTTTTTAAAATAATAACCTATCTTTGAACTTGAACTGACTAACTGGTTGTTTGGTCCATATCGATATCCGGTAAAGCCTTGTGGTGGTATAATTTGATACCTGGTGACTCTGAAAAGCAATATTATTATTAATAACTGCCATATCTAGTTAATTTGGCAACATTATTGGTGCCGATTGGCAATATAATTGGCGACTCTGACGGGACTCGACCTAGAAGTAAATTTGACTCCGAGAGAACCCACAAAACTTTGCTTTAGAAATTCAATTGAGGAAAAGTGAAAGAAACCACAAGTGTAAGGCCCGTATCGATCAAATCACAAAGATTCAGAAGTGTGTCTTAACTTGCATGCATACTAACAGGGATATAAGGTAAACTTGTTAGATTTTGCGTAAAACTATCAGGAGTATTGTGAACCGGAAAATAGCCTCGGCCATACCCGCTGTTCAAATCACCGCCTTATTCCCACTGTCCCAAATTGACGGTAGGGAAAGTGAAGTTAGAAGCAGAGCAAAAGAGAACTTAGTGGTAGGAAAACAGAGATAATCAGTAGGAAAACAGAGATTAACGGTGGCAAAAATAAAGATAATAGTAGCAATGGCCACAAAAGCGTTGGAACGCCTAATGAACCCGCAGGAACCCGAGGTCGCAGCGACCAACAGAGCAGAGCAGTGCCCCATATGGGAAGGGGAATTGAGGAAGTATTTGAAGGGGAAAGGATGGCCCCTTTGGTCCGAGTTTTGTTCAAATAATGAGTCAGGTCCAGGAAGCACAGGACACACCTGGTGGGACAACCTAAATGAGGTAGATAAGAAGAATGCAGCGAAAGTTCGTAAGCCGATGGCAATAGTGTCCTGTTTGGCACAGTTGTGAGGCACAGAGCAGGTCGTGAGGATGCTCCGCAGACAGCTGGTTGAGAAAGAGGAGAAGAATGAGGGAAACTATAGTGAAGTGAAAAGATTAATGAGCAACTCCGGGAACTGTTGGCAGCTAAAGATAAAGAGATGACTGATGTCAAACGGGCACACCAATCTTGTTTAGTTCACCTTAGCAGCTTTCAGACCCAATACGATAAAGCCTACCAAGATACACAGCGCGCAGTTTTGGTACGAGAAGAGACAGAACAGCAGGTAGCACAGTTAACAAGACAATGTGCAGATTTAAAGGCAGCTTTACGAGTGCTCCACAGCTCCACTACAGAACAAAGGCAGAGCACAGTAGGTCACGTAAAATGTAGACGACAAATAGAGAAGTTGCAGTCACTGCTGTCGGTGCAAAATGGATTCAGAGATACCTTTGGACAAGATTTAGATGAGGAGAATGGCCCCAATTGGCAAGAACTAAATGAAACCGCCCAGAGATATGTGGATGTTACCAAAAACCACGATAGAGCCCCCCAGACCCCGAAAAGGAAAACACCCGCACCACTGACTGCACAGGCAGCCCACACCCCCATAAATCCAATCACAACACAACTAAATGGGCCCGCAACTCCCACGCCACAGAAGCAGGTCAAAAGGCTTGTGTTAATTACAACCCCGCAGACTCCACAAATAATGAAGTTTGGGTTTTAAAGTGACTCTCTAGAGCTTGGGAACAATCCCTACATAGGAAGGCAGATCAGGAAAAGGCAGAGGTGAATATGCACCCAGTCAGGACTAATCAGGACCCAGCATGGGTAAATGAGGGCAGACATGACGGACAGCACCCCAGAGCACAGGCACCACGAGGTTGCTATAATTGTGGACACGTGGGACATTACGCCCGCGAATGCAGCCAAAACCCCCCGAACCAGCAACGGCACCAGCAATCGAACGTCCCACCTGGCAACAATGTTAGGCCCATACATAGCATTAGCCCCCGGACAGATAATGCAGTAATCAACACCACAGATTGACGGTGTTCAGACTCCCCAATTTGGGTCTGCGACACACTCTGTGACAAATCAGGCAAACCAGCAGTCACAGGCACAGTCCGGGGACATCCAGTAGAGTTCCTTTGGGACACAGGAGGATCCCGCACCACTTTAAACTCCTCCATAATGTTTCAGCGCGACAAATGGCCCACCACAGACACCATCACCCTGAGTGGATTTACAGGACACGTACAGCAGGGATACATTACAGCCCCCATAGATATTCAGACAGGAACCATAAACACCAGGCACCCCATTGTTTTAGCCGACTTGCCCCAAACATCCAAGCACATTCTAGGAATCGACTTTATGAGCTCCCTCAACCTTTCCTTTGATCCCGTGAATAGATGTGTATGGAAAATGGCCAAAACAGCGAGAGCCCCCACAATGCTCACAGTAGGGGACTACGGACATAAGATTTGCTCAGTAGGAGACTATTGGTTTGATCCGCAAACAATTAGTACAGACCAAACTATTAGAGAGGTCCTCAGAAAACATAAAGCATCCTTCGCCCAGCACAAACACGATTGTGGGAAGATCCCAGGTATGGTCACAATTTCAGGTCCCGATCCCAAGCCCCAAAAGCGATAGTTTCCCACAGCAAGCCGAGGGTGAGATCTCAAAAGTCATCAATAACTTACTAGATCAATGAGTAATTCGGCCCGTAGCCTGAACAAACAATGCCTCAATTTGGCCTGTAAAGAAACCCGACGGTTCATGGAGATTAACTGACTACCGAGAGCTCAACAAGGTCACCCCATTAGCAACCCCCACCGTTGCCACAAGTCCTGAGACCATGCTCAAGCAGGGAGTACAGGCAAAGTATTTTACAGTGCAGGACATTAGCAATGGCTTCTGTTCCATTCCCTTAGATAAGGCCTTTCAATACAAGTTTGTGTTGACATTTCAAGGGCAGCAGTATACGTGGACATGCCTCCCGCAAGGTTTCCACAACCCCCCCCTCCATTTTTCACTGACAATTGGCCAACGGACTTACAAATTTTCCCGCCCTGAATTACTTATTCAATATGTGGACGACTTACTCCTGCAGACGGACACAAAGGAAGAGCATGTGAAGCTTCTTTCAGAATTGCTAGGTCTCTTACAATCAATTGGATGCAAGGTTAACCCGAAAAAAGCCCAGATCCTAAAAGAGAAAGTCCTTTATTTAGGCAGCATTATCATTCACGGGAAGAGAGAGATTGAACACAAACGAATTGAGTCAATAGTTAAATTGTCCCTGCCCCACAATATCACTGAACTCTGGTCATTCTTAGGATTAGTTGGATATTGTAGGAACCATATAGATGGCTTTGCCCCAAAAGCAGCCCCACTCTGAGAGCTCCTAAAAAGAACGCCCCATGGGAATGGCTTCCTCAGCAGACGGACACCATCGATGAATTAAAACGTGGCCTAGGCACAGCCCCCGCTTTGCAATTTCCAGACCCACACTCTCCCTATGCCATAGAAGTAGCGACCACCGACCGAATCCAATCAGCAGTACTCCAACAGGAAAGACATGACCGCTTCGGACCCGTAGCCTATGCTTCACGAATTTTGGATCCCATAGAACAAGGATTTTCAGCCTGCGAACGGCACTTGCTCACCGTCTTTTGGGCAGTACAGTATTTCGCATATATCACAGGCCTTAACCCAGTAACGATTTTAGCCGAGCACATCCCAACACAGCTATTGTTAGATGGTAGGTTAAAGGATGGTTCAGTCAGCCAGATTAGAGCAGCTCGCTGGACACTTGTTACAAGAAAGGGACATTACAGTTAAACGTACAAAGACCCACACATTTTTGGCAGACAACCTTCAGTATGCAGGAAACCCACATGAGTGCCAGATCATTGCAGCCAAACACCACCCAGGACCCTTTATTCCGAAGTCACTACACACATGAGCAGGCATCAGAACACAGAATCCCCAGACCACGGACAACGCTTTAAAAATTTATGTAGATGGTTCCTCCACCTTTGAGAATGGAAAGGGAATAACAAGTTGTGGAATTTATATGGAGGACGCACAGGGACGCGTATTAGAGGAAATATCTTTAAAATTGCCCGGCCACCGAGGATCACAAGCAGCCGAATTAGCAGCTATAGCACCCAGATGCAGCACCCCGATTCCTTTCCAACCCCAGCGGACATACATTCGGACAGTTTAAATGTCTACAATAGTTTGACAGAATTTCTGCCCCTGTGGGAATCTCGAGGATTGGTATCCGCTGATGGTAAACCCCTACCCTCAGCCCCATTGTTGAAGCATATCCTTAAGACAGCAAAAGACCGCACATGTGGCATAATCAAAGTGAGAAGCCATCATCGTTCCTCCCCACCCGGTAACGTAAAGGCAGACGCCTTAGCCAAGTCAGGGTCACGCCACAGACACTTTTGGCAACCCCCGAAAGTGAACCGATGCACGCAGTCCAGGTTTCACAGACCAATATCAAAGATATAGCCCAGGCCCAAAAGGCAGACGACACTCTTAAGCAAGTTTTAGACCGTAACTTCCCAGCCCCCCACGACAAATGCAAGGACTCACTGATGGTACAGGACGGTATAGTTTTGAAAAATGGAGTTTATATGGTCACCACCCAGGACAGAAACCAGATAATTTCCCAGTTTCATGATGGACACGGACATCAGGGGATAGACAATACCATTGCCCATTTAAAACCTTTGTGTTGGTAGCCCGATTTAAAAGCAGACATCACACATTATGTTGAGAATTATTTAATCTGTGCACAGAACAATCCTGAAAGGTACTCCAAGAAAGGACAATTGAGACACACCCGACCTGTAATGGCCCATGGACAAATGTACAGCTTGACTACATTGGTGCCCCCTCACCCCCCCACCCCGCAGAAATGGTTTTAAATATGTATTAGTAGTAATCGACACCATTACAAAATGGGTAGAAGCATTTCCCTCCCGGACGAACACAGGGAAAGCCACAGGTAAGATTTTCACACAACAGATATTCACACGCTGGCGCCTTCCCCGCAGCATTGAGTCAGACAAAGGTTCCCATTTCACCGGCAGTCATGCAAAATGTCGCAACGATTTTTGGAATCAAGCAAAAATTTCACATAGCATATCACCCACTATCCAGTGGCTTTGTTGAACGAATGAATCGCACCTTGAAAGCGACCATTAGATAACTGGTGCAACAGCATAACACCACATGGGACACAGTCTTCCCATTCGCCCTTATGTTTATTAGGAACACAGTATCCAGTTCCACAGGTTTCACCCCCCCCCACACTCTTATGACCGGACGGCCCATGAAAGGACTGGAATATTTATTAGGTCTCGATTTGGCAAGCCCCTCAGTCACCACCCTCACCCATGAAAAAACAGTCCAACAAGTCACCGAAAATATTAAAGCAGCACAGCTCGCTGCAGCTGTCCAACTAGGCGCTAGGAAAAAGCAGAGTAAAGCCTGCTTTGATAAAACAGTCCACCCCGTAGAGTATACAGTCGGTCAGCAAGTGATGGTTTCCCTGTACAATCCCAGTCTGTTCCTCTCCCCTAAATTTGCAGGACCCTACTCCATTTTGGACAAAGTGAGCCCCTCTGTGTACAAGATAACGTACCCCAATGTAAAACTGGTTGGTTCCGCATCAACCAGCTCAAAGTCTATGGAACCCAATGTAGCCACTCCCACCACATCTCCCTGGCAATAGCAGACGCTTCCACCCCGCCCATTGACAACCTAGTCCAACCCTCCCCAGCCATGACAGCACGTCCACACCCATAGACCCGACCTTGTCTCCACCCACAAGTACAACTTTCCACCTTGGGCTTGATTCAGACGATAGCGCCAGCCTCCCCGAATTGACCAAGATCACAGACCACTGGTACAACCTCCCCGGCCCCAGTCACTCCAGCCCCTGGAACCACGACCAGGACATGTTTGACCCCCAATATTCCCTTCCACAGCCAGAGCCACCGCCACCGCCCGACAACAGTAATTCGCCCTTCACTGCCACCGCCCCTAGGCCTCATGACAAACGAACCGCGACAACTCTTGGAGATTGGTAAGACATGATGATTCTGATTCCATGACGGCCCACGCTGCCACGGCACAAAAGCGGCAGACACAAGTCTGGCATCAGGGAGATGGTGATGATTCCGAGTCTGACTCCTGTTACGGTAACCCTTTTACAATGCTTTTAGATACAGAACCCTGAGGTGTCCAGATGATGAGAAAAAGGAGCCACATAATAATTACGGTGTCCTACTTACTGATGGAGCCTGCCCGCCGTTTATTTCCTTCCTTCTTTCTTATCGCTACATGGTTTTAATTAATATCGGCCTGACACCCAATTTCTTGATACAGTCATAGCTACTCTTCCGATGCCATTTACTGACCAATGGCCGTTAAAGGAATAATTGTTGGATCTCACATGTGTTACAAATTCTTTCCGCTCATTTGGGTCACCCAGGTAGGGAGTAACGGCACTGATCCCCGCCCTGCCTGAGGACTCCAAATGCATCCAGTCAACTAAACTTGGGTAGTGAGCAACGGCACTGATCACCGCCCTACCCGGGAATCCCACCATTCTTGCCCTGCCACGGCCCACACGCACCTCATGTTCCTGTCACTTTGAGTACTCCGGAATGGTTCTTTACACTTTTCACTGTCTTTGGCAAGCCTTAGTTTTCCCTTCTCTGCTCTTATTGTGGTTGAAAGAATGCCCTTTGCTGAAGTCTGTACACTCAACTCTTTACCTTCCACGACTCTTTGGTCACTTCCCCACCTGCTATTTACATGTTTGACACACTTGGTTGCCACATCTCTGCTGCTATACAAGAAACTTCCTCTGGACCCTGGGACGAAGAAACTTTATAAAGCCAGCCGCCCTAAAATTCGGCTGGTTAAGATAAGCCTCAATCTCCCATGGCTGTAATTTAAGAAAGACTGGGCGAGGAAATTGTCCGCCCACTCCAAGCATCGACCACACGCTGCGAGAGTCTCTGTACTTTAAACATTTGCATTTCTTGTCTCTCCAAAATGGTATTTCAAAAAAACAAATGAGGGAGTCACACATGGTGACGATTCTAATGGGTAATTGAAGTTAAGGAGAGAAAGACAAACAAAATGAGATGTTGACCAAAGATGTGCAGGTTAGGTGGATTGGCCATGATAAATTGCCCTTAGTGTCCAAAATTGCCCTTAGTGTTGGGTGGGGTTACTGAGTTATGGGGATAGGGTGGAGGTGTTGACCTTGGGTAGGGTGCTCTTTCCAAGAGCCGTTGCAGACTCGATGGGCCGAATGGTCTCCTTCTGCACTGCAAATTCTATGAAATATGCTTGCACCCCCAGGAATATATGAAGAACAAAGACCGAAGACAAGATGAAGAGAGGACTGATGACCTACATTGTGATAATTGCTGAACTACAACTGCGCGCGTTACAAGCTTCTGTACCCCACACCACACCAGCTCCGAACTCCACCACACAACATGACACCCCTAGCCCTGACACCACACCACACATAGAGATATGATGTGGAGATTCCGGCGTTGGACTGGGGTGAGCACAGTAAGAAGTCTTACAACACCAGGTTAAAGTCCAACAGGTTTGATTCAAACACGAGCTTTCGGAGCACGGCTCCTTCTTCAGGTGAATCATTCACCTGAGGAAGGAGCTGCGCTCCGAAAGCTCGTGTTTGAATCAAACCTGTTGGACTTTAACCTGGTGTTGTAAGACTTCTTACTGTGCACATAGAGATAGACACTGATACCTCCACTTGGTGCGAAAACATTGTTAAATGGTAACCCCTTTCATACACAGTGGAGGCCCTTCTGGTGATAGCGATAATCTGCAGTGTCATTCAGACCCTGAGACTCCGCAAATGGCGAAAAAGAGCCTCCCGCTCCCCGATATATACACTCCCAGCCCCCTTCTTCAGAATTCACCCAACTCAACAAACAATGTAACCACCGATAAAAATAAAGATTGTACACCTCTGTAATGTTGATAAGTTAAGTAGAATGTGATGCTGCTGTTGGTTTAAAAATTTTGTATTGTACATAAGTTCCTTTTTATATTTGCCAGCAGCATGAGAGTAGCTTAGATAGTGATAGATAGATATTCCCTTGTGCGAATAAGTTAAATGTGTAATAGCTGAATGTTTTATATTGACCTCTTAGAGATTATGAATGTATGATGTGTTAATAAGAATGTTTGGTAAATGCTCCAAAAACATAGGACAGATTAGTGCAGAACCTGTCCTTGACCAAGGGTAACCGGCACACCAAGGACGGATGAGGGACCAACAGCGTGATCCACCATGCTTCGCATTCAGGATCAAAAGGACGGGATGTAGCCATCTCAGATGGCCACCTACAAAGGACCATGGGAATTATGACCAACCCAGGACTCAGACACATTCAGAGCTTATGTGTGCATTTGTAACCCAGATAGCTAGACTCAATCGAAACCCCCGCTCGTTTGCATTCTAATGACCTATTTCCCCAGAACAAAAGGACTGTACTCAGGTAACCAATACAGACGCAGACTAACCGGTGCCACACCCTTTGCTAAGGAAGACCAAACAGCCAAGATCAATGACCGCTCAGGACATGCCCAGCCATCAAAGCACCCGCCCCTTTATTGGCCAAATTCGAAGGCAGTGATTGAAGCCAGAAGAGCGCGAAAGCTCAGAGGGATAAAAAGAGACACAGCCATGTGTTCGGTCTCTCTTGGCTCCGGCCTATGCCTAAAACCAAGTGTAGCATTACCACCAGAAGACAAGTTTAAGACCAACGATCGCTACCAGACCGATGAGCCCAGCAGAAACAAAGTCACTTCTTCTACCCAGCCACACAAGATCCGGACAAAGGCCTTGTTCATCTACAAAGAGCCAGTTGCCCTGAAGTTAAGTATAGGTTATTGTAGTTGTTAGGTGTAGTTTAACTTGTAGTGTTTTATGTTGCATGTGGAAGTAATCCTTGTGTGTAAATAAACCATCTTTGAACATGAACTGACTAACTGGTTGTTTAGTCCTTTGCCTTGCGGAAGCCTTGTGGTGGTATTATTTGATACCTGGCGATTCTGAAAAGCAATATTATCATTAATAACTGCCATATCTAGTTAATTTGGCAACATTATTGGTGCCGATTGGTAACATAATTGGTGACGTTGGTGCCATAGTATTCCATTCATTAAAAAGAGCAACAACAGGAACACAGAAATGTTACAGCACAGGAGGATGCTCTGTGATTCATTCTTTCTGCAAAGGCTTACGAACAGGTAATTCACCTTGAGCCTATCCTTTTGAGGTTCTGCACTATATCCCTCAATGTAACATTTAGATCATCCACAAACATTGAAATTCTGTCCTAAACATCCTGTTCGAAGTCATTAACATACATCAGGAAAAGGAAGGATCCCTAAACTTACACTTGAGGAACTGCACGACAACCCTTCCTCCGGCATCAAAAACATCCTATAAGCCACTTCCTCTGGTTCCTGTCGCTCGGCCAATTTCACATTCAGGTTGCAACTATCCCTTTTATTTCATAAGCTGTAAATTTGCTCATCGGTCAGTTGTGTGGCACTGTATCAAATACATTTTGGAAGTCCATGGGCTGGATTCTCCCATCACTGACGCTTAAATTGTGTTCGCCGATCGCCCGAAGAATCCCCGTTTACGCCAGAATCGGGGGCGGCGCCGTTTTGCGATGCTCCACCCCCTCAAGAACAGCGTACTCGGGGAGTGCGGTGCAAGCCAGTATGGACAGCCTCAGGATGTCACCTGAAGCCCTCCCCCTGTCATCCTGGGAGCTCTGGATTTGTTTGCTCTATCTTTCCCTTTCAAGGGAGTATGTATTGGACTGGATTCTCTGTCAGGGGAATCCTCCCCATCGTCAGCAGCGCACTCACGCCTGTGGATTTCCCGAGGGCGAGGGGCTGCCCACAATGGGAAACCCCATTGGCCGGCTACCGGGACGGTGGACCCGCTGCACCAGAAAATGGGCGCGGCAGGATGGAGAATCCCACCCATTAACTGTGCCCGAAGTACGTCTTTGGTGGAGCTAGCCTATTGTTCAGCCATCATTTTCTCTGCCAACCTTTGACTCTAATTTATTCGGTCCAGGTCCATTCTCACTCCCATTGACGTTGGCTTTCCCCCAGTTCTTTATTCTTACCATGGATCATCCCTTGTCCTTTTCCAACAGCCTAAATCTCAATCTACGATGATCACTGTCCCCTAAATGCGTTCTGACTGTCGATGGACAAGAAAGGGAAAGATAAGTCAGACTTCTAGCTGCCAAAGAAAGATGAATTTAAACATTAATTAAAACTTAAATAGCAGGAAGGACACAGCAGGTCAGCTGACATCTGGAAAGAGAAAAGCCATGTTATGAAATGATGAATTCACACCCTTCATTAAAGGCCTGAACAAGTAGTTTACTAAGTAGGAGAACATAGAGGAAAGAAGGGAGAGAATAAACAAATGCACAATAGGTAGAACTGATGGGTTATTTGTCCTGCTAAGCTCTTAATAGCAGACAATTAGATAATATGAAAGATCATCAGTGAAATGGCACAGAGAGATAAAAGGCACGAAAGAATTTGCAAATAATGGCAGGCAGAAGACACAGAAGACCCTTAATCAGCTCAGTGGAATTGTTGGAGCTCATTGTGCAGACTTGCTTTCCATATCTCACAACTGACAGATCAAAGTCTTTTATTTGCAATCTCTCTTTCAATTTCAGATCTGTTGCATTTTCTCTTTTCCTCTCTCTCTTTATTTGATTATTTCTTTGCCTCTGCATCTCTGTCTGCCTTTCTAATGATCACATTCTTTTTTTTTTTAAACCACTTTTTGTTCCTTCCTGATGCACAATCTCCTCTCCATCTGATCTTTTTTTGAGGACTGATTTCAGCTCCAGCTCAAATAATGGAATCTCAAGTGCAGTTAGTCAGAGCTGTATCACTCATGCAGATGTCACATCATTGTGACAGTGAGCAAAATAAGTCAGCAGATGGATCAGTATGGTAGGGACAGCACCTGTATCTCATTTACATCAATGATTTGGACTCAGAAACTGCAACATAGAATAATTTGCTGATAATACCAAGCTCAATAAGGAGATGGAATTTGAAAAGTGAACTCAGATATTACTGAGTTAAGGAGTGTTATGATCCGGTGAGAAGGGATGAACTGTCTTCTGTCTTCTCCGCAGAATCAGTAGAATCCCTACAGGGCAGAAGGAGGCCATTTGGCCTACTGGAATCTGCACCGACCCTTCAAGAGAGCACTCTACCTCGGCCACCTCCCCCACCCTATCCCCGTAACCCCACGCATTGATCATGGCTAATCCACCTAACCAGCACATCTTTCGACTCTGGGAGGAAACCGGAGCACCCGGAGGAAACCTACGCAGACACGGGGAGAAAGTGCAAACTCCACAGCCAGAATTGAACTACGGTCCCTGGCGCTATGAGGTAGAAATGCGAACAATAGAGGTCTAAGTTTAGTTTTCACAAAGATATGCCTTTTTCAAATTAGAACGTATTTATCTATTTAAGCAGTGAGCAATAAGAAGCCAATCAAACAAGGTTTCCTTGAGTAAAGATAGGGAACATTTATTCACCACGAAACATGAGAAAGAAATAATGAAAACATGATCTCATACACCCAGGTTATCAGAAATAAGTTAGCGTCCAATCAAAAAGTTAACAGAACATGCAGTTAAGTGCCCTTCGCTTGCCCCTGAGGCATGCATTTTAAGAATTGTAGTTGATTTAAGTTAACTGGTTTCTTGTAGTATGCAGTCTTGTAGGTGTAGAAAATCATAAAATTATTACAAGATCTCAGTTCTCTGGCAGATTTTTGTTAACTGATTTCTCGCGACAGGTGACACACACGTTTCTCAAAAGAATAAGGGGAGGAGGGGGGAGAGTACAGTTTTTCATCCTGCTTACTCTGCTGAAAACTTTCTTGAAACCACCTGCATCACTTGCCATCTCTCTGCAGTGGCCTGCAGCCTGGCTTTTTCTACTTTACCCATTGTACATTTCCAAGGGTGGTTTTGGGTGTGTCTGCCTGTGGCAGCCGTGTCTCAATAGCCAGCACTTTGCATTTTAATGCCTCTTCCTTTGACCGTGATGCGTTTCGATGGGTCTGAAGGTTTGTTTGTTTTTCACCTTCACGTGGAAAGTGGCTTTGTGTTTTTAAGTGGTTTGCTAGGTCGCAGTTCAAATGGCAAAGTTGGAATTGTAATTCCACATCAAAACTTTCCAGGTGCTGGAAAGTCATTGTTTCAATATCCATGCACATGTCACATCATCGTGATGGTGGACACAGTATGTATGCAGACAGATCAATAGAATCGGATTGTGCCTGTTTTACATTTACATCAATGAATTGGACTCAGAAACTGATTAGAGTAGACACGTTAGCTCGAAAAGGAGATGGAATTGGAAAAGTAAGCTCAGATGTTACACAGTGAGGTGGACCGATCAATGATAGGCAAATACAAGTAAAGGTAAAGTACTATACATTGGAAGGACAAAGTAAGCAAAACAAATGAACTGCGCATAATTTTAAAATACGTATGTCATATACCATTTATATTCATATTTTGTGTGAGAAATTGAAGGTGGCTTAACATAAAACATGTCAAACAAGTACAGGGAAACAACCATTAAAGCCAGCAGAACCTTAAACGTAATAGAATATAAATCATAGAATCTCTACAGTGCAGAAGGAGGCCATTTGGCCCATCGAGTCTGCACTAACCCGCCTACCTAGACCCAATCTACACACAATCCCTGTAGCCCCACCAAACCTAACCTTTGAACACTGAGGGGTAGTTTAGCATTGCCAATCCATCTAACCTACATATTTTTGGATTGTGGGAGGAAACCTGAGGACCCGGAGGAAACGGGGAGAATGCGCAAACATCATACAGAAAGCCGCCTGAGGTTGGAATCGAACCTAAGTTCCGGGCGCTGTGAGGCAGCAGTGCTAACCACTGTGACACCATGCCACCCACATAGAAAGTAGAATAGAATCACAGAATCACAAGAGGTTGTGCTCAAATTATTTGGTGCTTTCATCAGTCAGCATCTCCCATATTTCAGTACATTCGGATAATCGAGGCAGTGAAGAGGTAAACCTTGAAGATGGGTCCTAGCATTAGGGGCGGAATTCTCCGCCCCCCCCCCCCCCCCCCCCGGCCGGGTCGGAGAATCGCCGGGGGCCGGCGTCAAACCCGCCCCCACCATCTCCCAAAGTCTCCGACCGGTAAAACGTCGGCTAGGCGTAAATCCCACGCCCGCCTCGGAGAATGACGGGGGGTGGCAGGAGGCTATGGACCCCGGTGCTGCCCGTATTCACCCGGCCGGATGGGCCGAAGTCCCGCCGACGTGACCACAGGTCACGCCGGCGTAAATCAAAACAGCTATTTGACGGCGTCAACCGGTGCTGATGGTTGACGCCATTCAGCGTGGAGGTAGGTCATGGCGTGGGGGGTGGCAGCAGGAGACGTGAGGCATGGCCGCAGTCTGTGGGTGGGGGGGAGAGGGGGCAAGGCGTTGGGGGGGGAGGGGGGGGATGGGGGTTTGTGGGGGGGGTGGGGTGAGAGCCAGCGCCGGAGAGGAGGGGGGGAGAGCGGGTGTCGGGGAGAGGGGAGAGAGAGGGAGTGCCGGGGAGGGGGGGGAGAGTGCCGGGGAGGGGGGGGAGAGAGCGAGTGCCGGGGGGGGGGGGGAGAGAGCGAGTGCCGGGGAGGGGGGTAGTGCCGGGGAGGGGGGGAGAGAGCGAGTGCCGGGGAGGGGGGGGAGAGAGCGAGTGCCGGAGAGGGGGGGAGAGAGCGAGTGCCGGGGAGGGGGGGGGGGGGGGAGTGCCAGGAAGGGGGGGAGAGAGTGAGTGCCGGGGAGGGGGGGAGAGTGCTGGGGAGGGGGGGAGAGAGCGAGTCCCGGGGAGGGGGGGGAGAGTGCCGGGGAGGGGGGGAGAGAGCGAGTGCCGGGGAGGGGGTGAGAGAGCGAGTGCTGGGGAGGGGGGGGAGAGTGCCGGGAAGGGGGGGTAGAGGGCGAGTGCCGGGGAGGGGGGGACAGTACTGGAGAGGGGGGGGAGCGAGTGAGTGCCGGGGAGGGGGGGACAGTACCGGAGAGGGGGGGAGAGAGCGAGTGCCGGGGAGGGGGGGAGACAGTACCGGAGGGGGGGAGAGAGCGAGTGCGGGGGGGGGGGACAGTACCGGAGGGGGGGGGAGAGCGAGTGCCGGGGAGGGGTGGAGAGAGCGAGTGCCGGGGAGGGGGGAGAGAGCGAGTGCCGGGGAGGGGGGGAGAGAGCGAGTGCCGGGGGAGGGGGGGAGAGAGCGAGTGCCGGGAGGGGGGGGGAGCGAGTCCGGGAGGGGGGGAAGCGAGGGAGGGAGGGGGGAGAGAGCAGAGTGCGAGGGACGGGAGGGGGAGAGAGCGAATGCCAGGAGGGGGGGAGAGAGCGAGTGCCGGGGGGGGGGGGACAGTACCGGAGAGGGGGGAGAAAGCCGGGGAGGGGGGGGGGAGAGAGCGAGTGCCGGGAGGGGGGACAGTACCAGAGAGGAGGGGAGAGAGCGAGTGCCGGGGGGGGGGGGACAGTACCAGAGAGGAGGGGAGAGAGCGAGTGCCGGGGGGGGGGGGGGGACAGTACCGGAAATGGGGGGAGAGTGAGTGCCGGGGAGGGGGGGTGATAGTTCCGGAGAGGGGGGGAGTGTGCCAGGGGTGGAGGGGATGCAGCGAGTCCCGGAGAGGGGGGGAGAGAGCAAGAGTGCCGGGGGGGGGACAGTACCGGAGAGGGGGGGAGAGAGAGAGTGCCGGGGAGGGGGGGGAACAGTTTCGGAGAGGGGGGGGGACAGTACCGGGGAGGTCAGGAGAGGGCGAGTGCCGGGGAGGGGAGGGGAGAAAGCGAGTGCCGAGGAGGGGGAAACTGTACTGGAGAGGGGGGGGGACAGTACTGGGGAGGTCGGGACAGGGTGAGTGCCGGGGAGGGGAGGGGAGAAAGTGAGTGCCGGGGAGGGGGGCACAGTACCGGAGAGGGGGGAGGGACAGTACCAGGGAGGGGGGGAGAGGGCGAATGCCGGGGAGGGGGGGGGGGTGGAAATGGAGGTCGCCCGCCTGGCCAGGTGCCATCCTCCCACAGTCGCGCCCATGCAGCCCATGGCACTTGGCTGCCCGGAGTGGGGGGGGGGGGGGGGGGGGGGGGCATAGGTATGGGCAATGATCACTTGTTGTCGTCGTCCCCCCCTGCCACTCAGGCCATCATGTTTTCTGATCAGCCAGCGATGTTGGCCACCATGGCGGCAGCCGCTATTCTACATGTTGCCCTGGAGGAAGAGGAGGTGGAGCGTGCCAGAGAGGCGGCGCAGGCTGCCGCAGAGGAACATGCCGCAGAGGGGCTTATCAACAAGGGTTATCCAGGTGCCTGGACATCTCTGGGGGGGCCCCTATGGTACGCGGCAGATAGGGTCGGCTGCATCGTTGTGGTCTGCTGTGTCCTGCACAACATCGCCCAGCAGAGGGACGGTGTGCTGCAGGCAGAGGAGGGGGGAGTGGAGGAGCAGGAGGAAGAGGCGCAGACCTCCACAGATGAAGGAGATGGGGGCAATGGTCAGGACAGACGTGCTGGACATGAACGGGTGGCTGCCCACTGTTACCGACTGGGCCAGCGGGCACGGGACAGGCTGATAGCCGCCCGGTTCACTGACTAGGGGGCATGTGAATCGGCGCGTATGGCCACATTGGCACACCATGGCAACATCCGACCAGCCTCAGCCCCTCACTCACCCACCCAACACCAACACCCTAACACCCCCCCCTCACCCACCCAGCACCAACACCCTAACCCCCCCTCCCGACCTACCACCAACCACCCCCACCCCACCTGCACGCACACCACCCCCCCATTGCACATCCACCTGCGGCACAATGGGCCGGGCTCACACGGTCGCCGGTGGAAGCGTGTCTATTGCAGGCCATGGAGGATGATGACGACCCGCTCTGCGATGAGCTCCTGGCTCCACATCGTTGGACAATACCTGACCCATGGCCACAGTACCACCATCCACCCGGACCACCCCTGCTTGCGGCCGTGACGCTGCAGCGCACGGTCCCATCCTCTGCCCGGAGGGGATGGAGAGGGCGGCTCAGGTGGAGGGGGGTCACACTCACCTGGGGCCGGCGTAAGACCACCCCTCACACACACGCTGGCGCTCAACGTACATGACACCCCCGCACGCTTCGGACAGAACACAAAGGCAGCTTCTGTAGGTGTGAAAGTGATTTTAATTACAAACTGTCCATACACGTGCCCTAGCCCCTAAAACTCGTCTGTGCCCTGCACTCGTGCCAACTTACTCAGTGCCTAATTGTTTGGCCTTACGGGCCCTTTGACTACGTCTAGGTGGTTCCCCAGACGGTACAGCAGAACTGGAGGTGGACTCCTGTGATTCCTGTCCTGTGACTCAGGATCCCTTTGGCGGCCGTTTCCTGGGGAGGCCCGGCCTAGATGGGCCAGGTTGCGGCTCGGGCGACTGGGATGGTGAGCTGCCAGCCTGTCCTGCCCGCTGCCCACCAGATGCACCTGGGACGGAAGGGGGGGAGCCCGAGGTGCCACGGTGTTCCAGGACCTCCCTTACAGGGGGACCCAGACCGGGCCCTAGCACCTCCTCCCCCCTCGGGGTGCCCGATGGCTCCCGGGCCTCTACATGGGTCGGGGGAACGGACCGGCCATCCGATGCCCCCCTGACACTTGGCGCTGCCAGTCCTGGTGGCCCGTGCTTGTATCGACAAGGGTCTGTAGGTTTGCAGCCATGAGGCTCAGGGAGTTGGCCATCCCTGTCTGTGTCTGGGCGACGGCGGACAGCACCTGGGCAATGGCGCCGATGCCCTCAGCCATGGCCTACAGAGACTGTGCCATTGCCTGCTGGGACGGCACCATGGCCTGCTGAGACTGGGCCATGGCCTGCTGGGACTGGGCCATTGCCTGCTGAGACTGGGCTATTGCCTGCTGGGACTGCGCCATGGCCTGCTGGGACTGGGCCATTGCCTGCTGAAACTGGGCCATTGCCTACTGGGACTGCACCATGGCCTGCTGGGACTGTGCCATGGCCTGCTGAGACTGTGCCAAGGCCTGCTGGGACTGCGCCATGGCCTGCTGAGACTGCGCCAAGGCCTGCTGGGACTGGGCCACGGCCTGCTGAGACTGCGCCATGGCCTGCTAAGACTGGGACATTGCCTGCTGGGTCTGCGCCATGGCCTGCTGAGACTGGGCCATTGCCTGCTGGGACTGTGCCATGGCCTGCTGAGACTGGGCCATGGTCTGCTGAGACTGTGCCAAGGCCTGCTGGGACTGCGCCATGGCCTGCTGAGACTGTGCCATTGCCTGCTGGGACTGGGCCACGGCCTGCTGAGACTGCGCCATGGCCTGCTGAGACTGGGCCATTGCCTGCTGGGTCTGCGCCATGGCCTGCTGGGACTGCACCATGGCCTGCTGGGACTGGGCCATTGCCTGCTGGGACTGGGCCACGGACTGCTGAGACTGCGCCATGGCCTGCTGAGACTGGGCCATTGCCTGCTGGGTCAGCGCCATGGCCTGCTGAGACTGGGCCATTGCCTGCTGAGACTGCGCCATGGCCTGCTGTGATTGGGCCACGGCGTTGAGCGCCTCTGCCATCTGCCGCTGGCTCTGGCTCATGGCTTCCTGTGAGAGGGAAGCCATGTCTAGGGCCACACGCGCTGCCCTCACGGAACACCCAAGGCCTCACATCCTGTTCCCCATGTCTGACACCGTCGCACCCATTGCTTCCACCGCGTACGCTATCCGTGCGGTTTCGGCCTGGGTGGCAAGCATGACCGGCACCACTCCCAGCTCCTGGACGCGGGTGGAATCCTCCACCTGCGTCTGCAGCTGTTGCAAGCCAGCCATCATCCTCTTCCTTCGTCCCAGGTTTGGTGGCTGCATCGGGTCTATGGGTGGGTGTGGTAACTCCAGGAACCCGGGACCCGTCGGGGTTCAGATGTTCGCTTGCGCCAGGATGCCCTCCGACCTCCCGGCCCCTCTGCTACCTCCACCTGCTGTACTGGTGCAGCTGTGTTGTGCGCACCAGTGAGTGTAACGGAAGCCTCACCACTAAAGTGTCCAACCGAGGTGAGTGTCACTGCGATGGTGGAGGGTGTTGGCGAAAGTAGTGGCATTGTGGCGTGCGCATCGTCAGACTCCAAGTCCACGGTCCCCTGGGGTGGCGCCTTGTCTCCACCCATCTGCTGTGTGTCACTGTCCTGTCTTCCAGTCTCATGTGTGTCGGTGTCCTGGGCAGGAGAGACCTGGGTAGGGCTGTCCTGGGTAGGAGTGTCCTGGATAGGGCTATCCTGGGTAGGGATGTCCCGGGTAGGAGTGTCCTGGGTAGGAGTATACTGGGTAGGGCTATCCTGGGTAGGGCTATCCTGGGTACGGCTGTCCTGGGTAGGGGTGTCCTGGGTAGGGCTATCATGGGTAGGGGTGTCCTAGGTAGGGCTATCATGGGTAGGGGTGTCCTGGGTAGGGCTGTCCTGGGTAGGGCTGTCCTGGGTAGGGGTGTCCTGGGTAGGGTATCATGGGTAGGGGTGTCCTGGGTAGGGCTGTCCTGGGTAGGGCTGTCCTGGGTAGGAGTGTCCTGGGTAGGGCTGTCCTGGGTAACACTCTCCTGGGTAGGGCTGTCCTGGGTAGGGCTGTCCTGCGTAACACTCTCCTGGGTAGGGGTGTCCTGGGTAGAGGTGTCCTGGGTAGGGGTGTCCTGGGTAGGGGTGTCCTGGGTAGGGCTGTCCTGGGTAGGGCTGTCCTGGGTAGGGGTGTCCTGGGTAGGGGTGTCCTGGGTAGAGGTGTCCTGGGTAGGGGTGTCCCGGGTAGGGCTGTCCTGGGTAGGGCTGTCCTGGGTAGGGCTGTCCTGGGTAGGGGTGTCCTGGGTAGGGCTATCCTGGGTACGGCTGTCCTGGGTAGGGGTGTCCTGGGTAGGTGTGTCCTGGGTAGGGCTATCCTGGGTAGGGCTGTCCTGGGTAGGGCTGTCCTGGGTAGGGGTGTCCTGGGTAGGGCTATCATGGGTAGGGGTGTCCTGGGTAGGTATGTCCTGGGTAGGGCTATCCTGGGTAGGGCTGTCCTGGGTAGGGCTGTCCTGGGTAGGGCTGTCCTGGGTAGGTGTGTCCTGGTTAGGGCTGTCATGGGTACGGCTGTCCTGGGTAGGGGTGTCCTGGGTTGCGGTGTCCTGGGTGCGGTGTCCTGGGTAGGGGTGTCCTGGGTAGGGGTGTCCTGGGTAGGGGTGTCCTGGGTGCGGTGTCCTGGGTAGGGCTGTCCTGGGTAGGGCTGTCCTGGGTAGGGGTGTCCTGGGTAGGGGTGTCCTGGGTAGGGGTGTCCTGGGTAGGGGTGTCCTGGGTGCGGTGTCCTGGGTAGGGGTGTCCTGGGTAGGGGTGTCCTGGGTAGGGGTGTCCTGGGTGCGGTGTCCTGGGTAGGGGTGTCCTGGGTAGGGGTGTCCTGGGTGCGGTGTCCTGGGTAGGGGTGTCCTGGGTAGGGGTGTCCTGGGTGCGGTGTCCTGGGTAGGGGTGTCCTGGGTAGGGGTGTCCTGGGTAGGGGTGTCCTGGGTGCGGTGTCCTGGGTAGGGGTGTCCTGGGTAGGGGTGTCCTGGGTGCGGTGTCCTGGGTAGGGGTGTCCTGGGTAGGGGTGTCCTGGGTAGGGGTGTCCTGGGTGCGGTGTCCTGGGTAGGGGTGTCCTGGGTAGGGGTGTCCTGGGTGCGGTGTCCTTGGTAGGGGTGTCCTGGGTAGGTGTGTCCCGGGTAGGGCTGTCCTGGGTAGGGCTGTCCTGGGTAGGGGTGTCCTGGGTAGGGCTGTCCTGGATAGGGCTGTCCTGGGTAGGACTGTCCTGGGTAGGGGTGTCCTGGGTAGGGCTATCATGGGTAGGGGTGTCCTAGGTAGGGCTATCATGGGTAGGGGTGTCCTGGGTAGGGCTGTCCTGGGTAGGGCTGTCCTGTGTAGGGCTGTCCTGGGTAGGGCTGTCCTGGGTAGGGGTGTCCTGGGTAGGGTATCATGGGTAGGGGTGTCCTGGGTAGGGCTGTCCTGGGTAGGGCTGTCCTGGGTAGGAGTGTCCTGGGTAGGGCTGTCCTGGGTAACACTCTCCTGGGTAGGGCTGTCCTGGGTAGGGCTGTCCTGCGTAACACTCTCCTGGGTAGGGCTGTCCTGGGTAGGGGTGTCCTGGGTAGGGGTGTCCTGGGTAGAGGTGTCCTGGGTAGGGGTGTCCCGGGTAGGGCTGTCCTGGGTAGGGCTGTCCTGGGTAGGGCTGTCATGGGTAGGGGTGTCCTGGGTAGGGCTATCCTGGGTACGGCTGTCCTGGGTAGGGGTGTCCTGGGTAGGTGTGTCCTGGGTAGGGGTGTCCTGGGTAGGGCTGTCCTGGGTAGGGGTGTCCTGGGTAGGGCTATCATGGGTAGGGGTGTCCTGGGTAGGTATGTCCTGGGTAGGGCTATCCTGGGTAGGGCTGTCCTGGGTAGGGCTGTCCTGGGTAGGGGTGTCCTGGGTAGGGGTGTCCTGGGTAGGGCTGTCATGGGTACGGCTGTCCTGGGTAGGGGTGTCCTGGGTTGCGGTGTCCTGGGTGCGGTGTCCTGGGTAGGGGTGTCCTGGGTAGGGGTGTCCTGGGTAGGGGTGTCCTGGGTGCGGTGTCCTGGGTAGGGCTGTCCTGGGTAGGGCTGTCCTGGGTAGGGGTGTCCTGGGTAGGGGTGTCCTGGGTAGGGGTGTCCTGGGTAGGGGTGTCCTGGGTGCGGTGTCCTGGGTAGGGGTGTCCTGGGTAGGGGTGTCCTGGGTGCGGTGTCCTGGGTAGGGGTGTCCTGGGTAGGGGTGTCCTGGGTGCGGTGTCCTGGGTAGGGGTGTCCTGGGTAGGGGTGTCCTGGGTAGGTGTGTCCCGGGTAGGGGTGCCCTGGGTAGGGGTGTCCTGGGTAGGGGTGTCCTGGGTGCGGTGTCCTGGGTAGGGGTGTCCTGGGTAGGGCTGTCCTGGGTAGGGGTGTCCTGGGTTGCGGTGTCCTGGGTAGGGGTGTCCTGGGTAGGGGTGTCCTGGGTAGGGGTGTCCTGGGTGCGGTGTCCTGGGTAGGGGTGTCCTGGGTAGGGGTGTCCTGGGTGCGGTTGTCCTGGGTAGGGGTGTCCTGGGTAGGGGTGTCCTGGGTGCGGTGTCCTGGGTAGGGGTGTCCTGGGTAGGGGTGTCCTGGGTAGGTGTGTCCCGGGTAGGGGTGCCCTGGGTAGGGGTGTCCTGGGTAGGGGTGTCCTGGGTGCGGTGTCCTGGGTAGGGGTGTCCTGGGTAGGGGTGTCCTGGGTGCGGTGTCCTCGGTAGGGGTGTCCTGGGTAGGGGTGTCCTGGGTAGGGGTGTCCTGGGTGCGGTGTCCTGGGTAGGGGTGTCCTGGGTAGGGGTGTCCTGGGTAGGGGTGTCCTGGGTGCGGTGTCCTTGGTAGGGGTGTCCTGGGTAGGTGTGTCCTGGGTAGGGCTGTCCTGGGTAGGGGTGTCCTGGGTAGGGCTGTCCTGGATAGGGCTGTCCTGGGTAGGGCTGTCCTGGGTAGGGGTGTCCTGGGTAGAGGTGTCCTGGGTAGGGGTGTCCCGGGTAGGGCTGTCCTGGGTAGGGCTGTCCTGGGTAGGGCTATCCTGGCTCGGCTGTGACGGGGGCCTGTGGCTGCTCCCCTCATCGCTGGGTGTCACACGCCTGCGCCCCCTCACCCGCACGAGACGGGGGCGTCGTCTCCGTGCTGCTCCAGTTCTCTCCCTCTCTCGTGGCCGCCCTGGGGGGCCTGCGGGCGTCGCACACCAGAGGGGCCGGGTCTCTCTCTCTCTTATGGCCGTCCTGGGGCATCCTGCTGGTGGTCGGCATCCGCGGGGATGGGTGCCTCAACGTTTGGTCCTGCAACACACAATACAGCAGCATGGTTAGACACGCAGGTGGGGATCGGGGGATATGGGGGATATGGGGGAGGGGGGATATGGGGGAGGGGGGATATGGGGGAGGGGAGATACGGGTGACGGGGAATACGGGGGATATGGAGGAGGGGCGATATGGGGGAGGGGGAAGGGCCGTGGGTGGCTCACTTGCTGGCGGCCCCCGACCTCTGCATCGGCAACCTCCCGGTCCTCATGTCCGCCTGCCAGTTCCAGGGCCCTTTCCTCATGGACGGTGAGTGGTCTTTCATCAGCTGTGCCCCCTCCAGTCCTCTGATGCTCCCTGTTGTTGTGTGTGCGCTTCTCCTGTGGGGGGCGGGCGGGTGGGTGGCAGGGGGTAAAGGGCAATAGTGTTAGACAGGTATATGACTGCACAACAGCGGTTGCGCGTATATTGGCAGAGGTGCGCAGCACATAAGGGTTAGGGTTGGGTTAGCATTAGGGTTGGTTGCACCTGGGGGTGTGCCGCACATGGGGAGGGGTATGGGGGACTCAACCTGGCTGGCCTGACAAGGTCGTTGACCTTCTTGTGGCACTGGGTGCCTGTCCTCGGTGTCACAGCCACAGTGATGACAGCCTCTGCCACCTCCCTCCACAGGCGCAGGCTGAGGCGTGGGGCGACCCTGCGGCCATGTCCGGGGTACAGGGCCTCCCTCCTCTCCTGTACTGCGTGCAGGAGCGTCTCGAGGTCGCGCTCCTGGGACCTCGGGGCTGCGCGGCAGCCGGCCATCTTTGCGGGTCTTCCGGGGGGGGGGGGGGGCGTTGTTTGTGCTGTTGATCAACGCGCGGCGTTGATTACACCACACGGCGTCAAGTGATGCGGCGCATCCACGGCGGGTGACGCCGTCGCGAATGGCGTCACGCCACTGCTAGCCCATTCGGGCCCGGAGACTTTGCGACCTTTGAGGGGGCCCGACGCCAGAGTGATCCGCGCCGTTTATGGCACCAGGTCCCGGCCATCGCCCCGGTTTTTGGAAAATCCTGCCCATTAATCCTGCATAATGGAGTAACACCAGAGAAACATGCTTTTTATCCTGGAAGGATTTGATCTTTTATGGATATACAATATAGTTAAGGATAGGGAAATATAATTCTAAAATATTACCTTCAAATAGGACAAGGTGACCACAAGTCAATGTAATAAAATATCCATTCATGACTGATTCAAGGAAATTAGTCTTCAACCAAAGCGTGATTATCAGATGGGATGGACTCGTAGATAAAGTACTGGTGGTAGAAACAATAATCATTTGAGAAGCCATTAGATACTACAATGAGATGACTACATAGATGGATGGATGGATAGCTGGATGAATTATGATGGAATGAACAATCTTCCTCATCTGTAAAGAAAAAATTAGAAACATCATCATTTAATACACGGCTGAAAATATTATTCGATTTATTGGCTTTGGCACATACCATTTATAATCTCAACAAGGAGGTTTGTAATGTTTAATGGAATGTGGGAATCATTGACAGATTTTTAAAATCCATCTTCTTCTGCAATAAATAATGGAATGAAGTGGGAGAGTGATAGGGAAGAAATCATTATAACACTGAGCTTATAAGAGGCCATTTCAAATCAATTTAATATAATATGAATTTTTAATATAGGTTTATGCTGTTACAAATGAATAGTGTTGGAGGATATTTTCAATGGGATCCAGCATAAACTATGACAGAATATTTACTTGATATCTATTGTGACATTTAAGCTAATTGATATTTATATAATATATGTATACATATTTCAAATAACAAATGCAAATTTTCATCAGGGAATCCATCTAGTTTTGATATGTAAATATAATGTAATGTTGAATTTTGTCCAAATAAAATCATTTAAGATGAGAGGAACTCCCGGAGTGTTGCTCACTGTTCTATACTGTCATCGAATCATAAAGTTATAATGGAGGAGGATATTCGGCCCATTCAAGTCTATGCTGACTTACTGTAGAGTAATCCAGTCAGTCTCATTCCCCGACTCTATCCTCATATTTCTTCAAGTTTATTTCGCTCTGATGCCCATCCAACTTCCTTTTGAAGTAATTGATCATCTCCGCTTCCACCACCCTCATAGGCAGTGAGTCCCAGGTCATTAGGACACACTGCATAAAAACATTCACCCTCCAGTTTTCTAATTTTTTTTCTATGAATAGCCCTTTTCCTCCCTCCTCTTCAATTTCTAGAATGACTAGAATTTCCATGGTTGCTGCGATTCAATTTTCCAGCTGGCAGCATAGCCTTGCCAGTGGTCTTCCCACTGGCCTGGGGTGGTTAAAATGGGAAATCCCATCGACAATCAGTGGGAAGATAGAATCCCACCGCCAGCGAATGGTATGCGGCCAAGAAACGCCCAGCTGGTGGACCGGAAAATCCTGCCCAATATCTGAAAAATGTTTCTCTCTTTCAAGAACAGAATGGAAGTATGCTGTGTGATATTTAAATGCCGATATTTGTACATAATATCAATGGAACCCCATAAGCGTGGTTGCTATTCTTTCTGCAATTTTAGATTGTCCCTCTACTACTGGGCCATCTGGCCCCTCGAGCCTGCTCCGCCATTCAATGAAATCATGGCTGATCTTTTGTGGACTCAGCTCCACTTTCCCGCCCGAACACCATAATCCCTTTATTCTTCCAAAAACTATCTATCTTTATCTTAGAAACATTTAATGAAGAAGCCTCAACTGCTTCACTGGGCAAGGAATTCCATAGATTCACAATCCTTTGGATGAAGAAGTTCCTCCTAAACTCAGTCCTAAATCTACTTCCCCTTATTTTGAGGCTATGCTCCCTAGTTCTGCTTTCACCCGCCAGTGGAAACAACCTGCCCACATCTATCCTATCTATTCCCTTCATAATTTTATTTGTTTTATAAGATCCCCCCCCCGCATCCTTCTAAATTCCAACGAGTACAGTCCCAGTCTACTCAACCTCTCCTCATAATCCAACCCCTTCAGCTCTGGGATTAACCTAGTGAATCTCCTCTGTACACCCTCCAGTGGCCAGTACGTCCTTTCTCAGGTAAGGAGACTAAAACTGAACATAATACGCCAGGTGTGGCCTCACTAACACCTTATACAATTGCAACATAACCTCCCTAGTCTTAAACTCCATCCCTCCAGCAATGAAGGACAAAACTCCATTTGCCTTCTTAATCACTTGTAAACCAGCCTTTTGCGACTCATGCACTAGCACACCCAGGTCTCTCTGCACGGCCTTGGAGAAGAACCTTGAGTAGCTCCGGATTTAGAATGCCCAGCTTGCAGATAGCATTATCTCATGGTCAAACAGTTTGGCTTGGCAGGTTGGCAGGCAACAGCAGGGGTACTGGCAGAGTGGCAGGAGAGGGAGTACAAATGCTGTTATTCTGAGAGTAGCAAGTTCATGGTCTGTAGAACCATTGCCAATCTCTCATGGAGGACTCTCAACAATCCTTGTAATCCTTGACACACTGAAATCCACAACCTTGCTGACACCATTTCTGATCTTTCATTGTGTGGTGTTCTTTGTGGTGCTTATTTAGGATGGTTGGCGTAGTTTTTTTTCTAAATTTAGTGTACCCTATTCATTTTTTCCAATTAAGGGGCAAAGTAGCTTGACCAATCCACCTCCCCTGCATATCTTTGGGTTATGGGGGCAAAACCCACGCAAACACGGGGAGAATGTGCAAACTCCACATGGACAGTGACCCAGAGCCGGGATCGAACCTGGGACCTTGGCACCATGAGGCAGAAATGCTAACCACTGTTCCACCGTGCTGCCCTAGTAGTTTTCCACAAAGACCACAGTATAGCTTTTACTTAAACAAAGCTAGGATTTTATTTTCACTTCTGAACTGGTTTTCGACACTTAGTCCTTTCAGAATACAGAATTGAACAATAACAAAGAACAGAGAAAATTACAGCACAGGAACAGGCCATTCGGCCCTCCCAGCATGCGCCGATCCAGATCCTTTATCTAAACCTGTCGCCTACATTCCAAGGATCCACTTCCCTCTGTTCCCCGCCCGTTCATATATCTGTCTAGATGCATCTTAAATGATGCTATTGTGCCCGCCTCTACCACCTCCGCTGGTAAAGCGTTCCAGGCACCCACCACCCTCTGCGTAAAAATCTTTCCACGCACATCTCCCTTGAACTTTCCCCCTCTCACCTTGAAATCATGACCCCTTGTAACTGACACACTCACTCTTGGAAAAAGCTTGTTGCTATCCACCCTGTCCATATCTCTCAATTTTGTAGACCTCAATCAGGTCCCCCCTCAACCTCCGTCTTTCCAACGAAAACAATCCTAATCTACTCAACCTTTCTTCATAGTTAGCACCCTCCATACCAGGCAACATCCTGATGAACCTCCTCTGCACCCTCTCTAAAGCATCCACATCCTTCTGGTAATGTGGCAACCAGAACTGCACGCAGTATTCCAAATGTGGCCCAACCAAAGTCCTATACAACTGTAACATGACCTGCCGACTCTTGTACTCAATACCCCATCCGATGAAGGCAAGCATGCTGTATGCCTTCTTGACCACTCTATCGACCTGCGCAGCCACCTTCAGGGTACAATGGACCTGAACTCCCAGATCTCTCTGTACATCAATTTTCCAAAGGACTCTTCCATTGACCGTATAGTCCGCTCTTGAATTGGATCTTCCAAAATACATCACCTCGCATTTGCCTGGATTGAACTCCATCTGTCAATTCTCTGTCCAACTCTCCAATCTATCTATATGTTGCTGTATTCTCTGACAGTCCCCCTCGCTATCTGCAACTCCACCAATCTTAGTATCATCTGCAAACTTGCTAATCAGACCACCTATACCTTCGTCCAGATCATTTATGTATATCACAAACAACAGTGGTCCAAGCACGGATCCCTGTAGAAAACCACTAGTCACCCTTCTCCATTTTGAGACACTCCCTTCTACCACTACTCTATGTCTCCTGTTGCCCAACCAGTTCTTTATCCATCTAGCTAGTACATCCTGAACCCCATGCGACTTCACTTTTTCCATCAACCTGCCATGGGAAACTTTATCAAACGCCTTACTGAAGTCCATGTATGTGACATCCACAGCCCTTCCCTCATCAATTAACTTTGTCACTTCCTCAAAGAATTCTATTAGGTTTGTAAGACATGACCTTCCCTGCACAAAACCATGCTGCCTATCACTGACAAGTCTACTTTCTTCCAAATGTGAATAGATCCTATCACTCAGTATCTTCTCCAACAGTTTGCCTACCACTGACGTCAAGCTCACAGGTCCATAATTCCCTGGATTATCCCTGATACCATTCTTAAACAAAGGGGCAACATTAGCAATTCTCCAGTCCTCCGGGATCTCACCCGTGCTCAAGGATGCTGCAAAGATATCTGTTAAAGCCCCAGCTATGTCGTCCCTCGCTTCCCTCAGTAACCTGGGATAGATCCCATCTGGACCTGGGGCCTTATCCACCTTAATGCCTTTTAGAATACCCAAAACTTCCCCCTTCCTCATGCCGACTTGACCGAGAGTATTTAAACATCCATCTCTAACCTCAACATTCGTCATGTCCCTCTCCTTGGTGAATACCGATGCAAAGTACTCATTACGAATCTCATCCATGAAATGTTTGTGGCCCAGGCAAGGGGCCAGGAGAACAGATTGTGAGGGCTACCGTTTAGGCTGGTTGAGGAAAATATCCGGTATTTGGGAATCCAGGTGGCACGAGACTGGGGCAGGCTGCATAAGTTAAATTTGGCCAGGGTGGTGGAGCAAATGAAAGGAGAGTTTTGGAGATGGGATGCACTCCCGCTGTCGCTGGCAGGGAGGGTGCAGACTGTAAAGATGACAATCCTCCCTCGATTTTTGTTTATTTTTCAGTGCCTCCCGATCTTTATCCCACAGTCCTTCTTCAAAAGAGTTAACGGGCTGATCATGAGCTTTGTCTGGGCGGGAAAAACCCCGCGGGTGAAGAAGGCGATGTTGGAGAGGAACCGCAGCGAAGGAGGGCTGGCTTTGCCGAGTCTGTTCAATTATTACTGGGCGGCCAACATCGCTATGATAAGGAAGTGGATGGTGGGTACGGGGTCTATTTTGGAGTGGGTGGAGGCAGCTTCGTGCAGGGGCTCCAGCTTGGCAGCCCTGGTCATGGCTCCTCTACCGCTGCCGCCGGCCAAGTACACCACCAGCCCGGTAGTGGTGGCGACCCTGCGGATATGGGGCCAGTGGAGGAGGCATGTGGGGGATTCTGTCTGGGCGCCAATCTGTGACAACCATCGGTTTGCCCCCGGGAGTATGGATGGGGGGTTCCGAGTATGGCGGCGAGCGGGGGCGGGAAGGGTGGGTGATATGTTCCTGGAAGGGAGCTTTGCGAGTTTGAGGAGCTTGGAGGAGAAATTTGGGTTGGTAAGGGGAAATTATTTTAGATACCTAGAGTTGCTAGGTATCTACGACTTTGTTCGTAGACAGGTCCCATCTTTCCCACGCCTCCCGCCAATGGGGATCCTCGACAGAATAGTCTCTAGGAGGGAAGAAGGGGAGGGTAGAGTCTCGGGTATATATAAGGTGCTCATGAGGGAGGAAGGGTCCCAGACAGAGGAACTGAAACTTAAATGGGAGGAGGAGCTGGGTGGGGAAATGGAGAAGGGGCTGTGGGCAGAGGCCCTGAGTAGGGTAAATTCGACCGCGACATGTGCTAGGCTCGGGCTGATTCAATTTAAGGTCGTTCACCGGGCCCATATAACAGTGGCTCGGATGAGCAAATTCTTCGGGATAGAGGACAAATGCGCTAGGTGTGCGGGAGGACCAGCGAACCACGTGCACATGTTTTGGGCATGCCCTAAGCTGAGGGGGTACTAGGAGGGATTTGCGGGGGTCATGTCCCGGGTGCTAAAACAAGGGTGGTGATGAGTCCAGGGGTGGCAATTTTTGGGGTTTCGGAGGACCCGGGGGTCCAGGGGGAGAAAGAGGCCGATGTTTTGGCCTTTGCTTCCCTGATAGCCCGGCGATGAATACTATTGGCGTGGAGGGACTCAAAGCCCTCGAAGACTGAGTGGTGGCTTGCGGACATGTCGAGTTTCCTGGGTATGGAGAAAATTAAGTTCGCCTTGAGGGGATCTGCAGGGGTTCGCCCGGAGGTGGCAACCATTTATTGACTTCTTTGCGGGAGAGTGAGCGTCAGCAGGGGGTGGGTTAGAGTAGAGTAGGAGGGAAAATATGGCGGGTAGTACCGGTGGGAGAGGAGCGGGCTTGTGCAATATGTTACGATTGAAGTATTGAAAGTACGTGGATGTTTGCACATTTTTGCCTTTTTTGCTTTCTTTCTGATGATGTCTGTAACTGTTTATAAAGCCAAAAACTACCTCAATAAAATTGTTTATTAAAAAAAAAGAATCTCATCCATTTCCTTTGACTCCCCGCATACATTCCCTCTTTTGTCTTTGAGTGGGCCAATCCTTTCTCTAGTTACCATCTTGCTCCTTATATATGAATAAAAGGCTTTGGGATTTTCCTTAACCCTGTTAACCAAAGATTCATGACCCCTTTTAGCCCTCTTTATTGCACGTAACATCTAACTACACTCATCTACTGCTCATCTCACTACTGGTATAAACTATAATCTAACCTTTTCACACTAACTGCTCTTATGACCTTCACTAGCTATCTTCGGCATAAATCCCTACCCTAAGGTTGAGCATCACTGCCTTATATAGTTGTATCTGCATCTCCCTCTCATGGCTACTCTTGACACTACATTAACCCTTGTAATGCTGATAGTTATGATAATACCACCCATTGCAGCAAATTGAGCTTTGACTGAAACATTCAGCCACTGGGTGGCTGCGGTTTATGCTACACGAGAAGTTGGAACATCAGCCCTCAGATGATGCAGCATGGATAGTTCAACATGTGTGTGAATGGAGTTGACTGGAAAGGGTGAGCTCCACGTGCTTTACAAAGCCCTGTGCCAAATTTTTACTGGTCTTCTCAAGGCTCCTTAACTCTGAATGCAGGCGTTCTTTCGGCTCACAATGCACCAAACATTTTGATGTGCATACCAATTAGTGTTCTTCTGAACGTTGCACTATTGAAGTGCTCACCTGAATCCTATGCGGGAAAGCAGTGTGTGACGTTAACCTTCAGCAGCCTTTTTTTACCATTAGCATGGAAGACTACATGCTGAGGTTCAACTCTCATTGATACCATCAGGAGCAATGGTGTGTCAATGCATTTCCAACAGTGGACGGCTATTTTCTTCTCCAGACCTTCAGATAACGTAGGGGATTGAGATACTCCTCTCACCATGTCTTGTCCACCAATGATTGTCTTTAAGGGAAGATTAATGATCAGACTAAATGATCAGTTACTCTTTATGCATAAATGCTGTGTCAAAGGCAGCCATCTGCATAAGAGTGTTGCCCAGTGACTTAACTGGACTTACCGCATGTCAAGATGCCATGTGTGCACCAGAGAAATATGTTTTGTATGGTTTCTCTGCTATGTGGTAGAGTCAGGGTCACAGGGAGCTGAGGTGTTTGGCAGAATTGCATACTGCAGATGTCATGCATTCTGGACACTGGTGGGTCGATAATGTGAGGGGGGGGTGGTTGTAGGAGGATTAGTGAACATATGTATGACATCATCCTGCACAATGTGTAGTCGCAGAAGTACTGTCACCACATACAATCATATTTGAAAATGAAAATCGCTTATTATCACGAGTAGGCTTCAAATGAAGTTACTGTGAGAAGCCCCTAGTCGCCACATTCCGGCACCTGTTTGGGGTCATGGAACTAAAGCCATGCTTCCTACTGGCACTCTTGCCATACTAAGCATGGCTTACTGAGGTGGCAATTTTTCCATCTCATTGACGACCTCTAACATTGATTTGCACAGGCCAGGTTGTGAAGGTGTATTTGTGCACTATGTTGATGTTAACGGTTATGATGGTCATAGGTCGGGATGTTGTGGCCATGCCTACTTCTGGCCTGCTCCATTCTCAGCATCGGGTCCCAGCATGGTGGATTTCAGCCATGTTGAAGACACTGATTTTCAGTATGTGCTATTATTCTTCTCTCTTGTCGGGGATGGGCATTTTCCTGAAGAAGTATTGTTTCCATGTTAAAGGTGAATTATATGAAAGCTGTTCACTTGACTGACTGAATTAGTGACATTTCAAGATCCCAGTGAATCTTGCTCTGAATTATGAAGCTTCCGGTGATAACCACCTCTTGTAAAGAATCAGCCATAGCCTCATGAGCCTGCCCCGTAGATGGTCTCACATTGGCACCTTCTTTTTCCACCTCAATGGTAGTTCCATGACTGTGGACAAGGGTCTGTTTCTCCTTCTGCACATCATCCTCCAGCTCAGATGTCTGAACAATAGGGCTGGCTTCTGCCCCCTCTGGTTGTAGGCCTCTCGACAGCACCATGTTATGGGGCATGCAGCACAGTGACTATTCTGGAGAGACATACAGGGTAATATTGAAATGCTTCTCCGGGATTATCAAGGCACTTTAGGCCCCCTTGTCCCCCTGAGGCCAAACACAGACCTATGTTGGTGTCTGGAGAAGCTGAGGCAGCTGTGAATTCCCCAGCATAAAACAATCGTACAGCTTCCAGGATTGCGCTCACACAACTGCAGGAATACTTTGGTGTGGTCACACACCACCTGCACATTCAACATTCAAGGAGTGAAAGAGTTTTTTGTTTATGGTGGTGTGTGGTTCATGACTTGGTGCCCTAATGGAAACATGGGTGCAGTCAATCCTTGCACTTAAAGGAACTATTTCCACATGCCCCTATCCCTTTGTATCTGTGACACCACATCCATTGGGAGGTTTATATGCTGCCCCACTCGAGCAAAGAAGACCTCTGTAACTGCCTTGATGCATCTGTGGACAGGTGATTGTGAAATGTCGCAGAGGTTGTAGCCCCTGGGAAGAGCTGGCAGCATAAAAATTGAAAGCCACTGTGAACCCAGGTGCCAGTGGCAGGGCACACTGCTCTGATGACTGAGGTGCCACATCTTTTTGCACCATGGCATGCAGCTCGGTAACCAATTTGCAGGTTACTTCGAGCCTTATTCTGCTTCTTCTGCACTTGTTTACTGTCATATGTGATAGCAGCATGAGGCAGAACGAAATGTTCCCACAACCAATGGATCAGATCTGAGCTCTGTAGTTCTACTACATCCAGTTGTGAATGGTGGTGGGCAATTAAACAACTAACAGAAGGAGGAGGCTTCACAAACAACCCCATGCTTAATGATGGGGAAGCCCAGAATATTAGTGCAATAGATAAGGCTGAAATATTTGCCGCCATCTTCAGCCAGATGTGCCAAGTGGATGATACATTTTTGCGTCCTCCAGAGGTTAACAGCATCACAGATGCCAACCTTCAGCGAATTCAATTCACTCCATGTGATGTCAAGAAATGTCTGAAAGCACTTGATACTACAAAGGCTTTGGGCCTTGACAATATTCCAATACTACTGAAGACTTGCGCTCTAGAACTAGCTGCACCCCTAGCCAAGCAGTTCCAGTGGAGCTACAACACTGGCACCTACCCTGTAATGTGGAAAATTGTCCAGTTATATTTAGTCTGCAAAATAGGATAAATCCAACCCGGCCAATTATTGCCCTATGAGTCTACTCTTGAACGACAGCAAAGTGATGGAAAATGTCATCAACAGTGGTGTTAAGCGTCATTCACACAGCAATAGCCTGCTCACTGATACTCAGCTTGCGATTCACCAGGGTCACTCAGCTCCTGACCTCATTACATCCTTGACCCGAACATGGACAAAAGAGCTGAACTCAAGAGGTGAGGCGCGAATGACTACCCAGATATTACATGACAGAATTCATGGGCGCAATTCTCCGCACTCACGACGGTGCGGAGAATTCGATTGGATTGGATTTGTTTATTGTCACGTGTACCGAGGTACAGTGAAAAGTATTTTTCTGCAAGCAGCTCAACAGATCATTCAGTACATGGGAAGAAAAGGGAATTGAACAGAATTCAAGAAAATACATGAGAATACATAATAGGGCAACACAAGATATACAATGTCTTCAGGCCTGCAAGACAGGATAAAAGACAGAGGTTAGTAATAATGGTAGCTTTAGAGTTAATTTTTAAAAGGTTAGAACGAGTATAAATAAAGTTAAAAGTGGATCTGTTGGGGAGAGCCTGCAGAGAGTCGCCTCGCTCCGGCGCCATCATCCGGCATAAGTTACAGGCATTAGCGGGGGTCGTAAATTTTTACGGCCACGCTAGTCCGACGCCCCTCCCGCTATTCTCCCCCCCTCCCCCCCCCTCCCCACGCCCAACTCCTGACACGAATCGCTGCCGCCGTTTTTTTACGGCCAGCAGCGATTCTCAGCTGGCCGATGGGCCAAATTCCAAGCCCTTTACGGCCGTTTTTACGAACGGCAAACACACCTGGTCTGGCCGTTCGTAAAAACGGCCGTAAAGTCCCGATCTTGGCAACCATGGCACCGATTGGCACGGCAGTACCACGGCCGTGCCAAGGGTGCCATGGGCCCGCGATCGGTGGGCACCGATCGCGGGCAGCAGGTCCGATTCCCGCGCACTCTTTGTCCTTCCGCCGCCCCGCTGTATCACTTCGCGGGGCGGCTGAGGGGCATCCCGGCCCGCGCATGCGCGGGTTTCGCGCAAATGCGCGATGACGTCATCCGCGCATGCGCGGGTTGGAATCTTCCAATCCGTGCATGCGCGGCTGACATCATGTGACGCGTCAGCCAGCGCAAACTCTGGCAAGCGGGCTTAACGAAATTCGTTAAGCCCGCGATGCCGGAGTTCACGGCCGCGGCATACTAGCTCCGACCGGGGACCAGAATCAGTTCCCGGTCGGGGAGGGGGAGGCTGGCGTCAAACCCGCCCGGTTTTGACGCCAGCCTTACGATTTCTCCCTGTCTGGGAGAATCGCGCCCCATATTTTTCTCTTGTTTTTTTTTAGAATTCATATTTTGACCATGTGTGGCACCAAGGGACGTTAGTAAAACAAGAGTCAACAAGAACCAGGGAGAAAACAGGTGGTTGGAGTCATACCACGCATAAAGGCTGTGGTGGTTGGAGGTCAATCACCTCAGTCCCAGGATATCACTGCAGGAGTTCCTCAGGGGAGTGTCTGAGGCCCAACTGTCTTCAGCTGTTGCATTACTGACCTCTTCTTTCAACCATCAGGTCAGAAGTGGTTATGTTTTTATTATTGCCCAATGTTCAGCACCATTTGCGACTCCTCAGATACTGAAGCAGTCCGCATGCAAATGCAGCAAGACCTGGACAATATTCAATTTGGGCTGGTAAGTGGCAATTAGCACAAGTACCAGGCAATGACCATCCCCACCAAGAGACAATTTAACTATTAAGACTCAGGAAACCGAGCGGTAAAGTGACCGTTGGTTTTAATCAAGGTCACAAAATCTATTCACACAGTACAGTCCGATTGGGTCAAGCAACATGCCGGTCCTTGTCTGGGCCGGCCGTCATACTCGTTTCTTATAAGCCTCAGCTGGGCAAGCCTCTGCCCACTAGCGGGAAAGCTCATTTTCCATGAGTCCCACAGGGATATCAATCAGGGAATCCCCTTGGCTGTGTGAGGGTCATTATACTTTCTCCCATTGATAGTCAATGGCATCACCATCGCTGAATTCCCTACTATCAACACCCTGGGGAGATACTGACTCCCCAAAGCCTGCCCTCAACCCACAAGGCAGGAGTCAAGAATGTGATGAAATATTCTCCTCTTGCCAGGATGAGTGCAGCTCCATAACACTCAAGAAGCTCAAAGCTAGCAAGGACAAAGCAGCCGACTCGATTGTGACCCCATTTACCATAAAAATACTTAATTCCCTCCACATCCGATGCGCAGTGGCAACTGTGTGTTCCACCTACAAAATCCACTGTAGGAATTCAGCAAGGCTCCTTTGAAACCCGTGACCTCAACCACCTAGAAGGATAAGGGAGCATATGCAAGGAAACACCATCACCGGGAAGTCCCCTCCAAACCTTAAACCATCCTGTTTTTGGAAATATAGCTCTGTACTTTCATTGTCATTGGAAACTCCTGGAATTCCCTCCCGAACAGCACTGTGGGTGTACCTACATCAAATGGACTTTCTGAAGAGCAATTAGGGATGAGCAATAAATGCAGGCCTCACCAGCAATACCCAGATACCATGAATAAGAATTTTTTAAAAAATAGATCCTTAAAAGATCACAGCCCCACCCTCCAACTCCCTCGAGTATCAGTCACATACCTGTGATTCAAATGGTTCAAGTTCTGTCGAGATCCTTGAAAAATGCTGAGATTCCCTAAGTGTGACTGACCTCTCAAAACAGTTACCTGACCTCTCCAAAAGGACACCTGACCTCTCCAAAAGGACACCTGACCTCTCCAAAAGGACACCTGACCTCTCCAAAAGGACACCTGACCTTTCCAAAAAGGCACCTGACCTCTCTAAAAGGACACCTGACCTCTCAAAAAGGAGACTTGATCTTTCCAAAACGCACCTGACCTCTCCAAAACAATACCCGACCTCTCCAAAAAGGCACCACATCTCTCCAAAATGGTACCTGGACTCTCCAAAATGGTACCAGACCTCTCCAAAAGGCTACATGCGCTCTCCAGAAGAATACCTTTTTTTTTGTTTAATTTTAGAGTACCCAATTATTTTTTCCAATTAAGGGGCAATTTAGTGTGGCCAATCCACCTACTCTGCACATTTTTGGGTTGTGGGGGCGAAACCCACGCAGACACGGGGAGAATGTGCAAACTCCACACGGACAGTGACCCAGAGCCGGGATCGAACCTGGGACCTCAGCGCCGTGAGGCAGCTGTGCTAACCACTAGGCCACCGTGCTGCCCCTCCAGAAGAATACCTGACCTCTCCATAAGGGTAACTGACCTCTCAAAAAGAGTACCTGACCTCTCAAAAAGAGTACCTGACCTCTCAAAAAGAGTACCTGACCTCGCGAAAATGATACCTGACCTCCTCAATGACCTTCCACCAGCTGCATGACTTTTGCACAAAGTTGTAAGTTACTCGAGGCCTCTGCTGGAAATGCCAATAGTGAATATTGCCTCTGCTTGCAGCCAGCTGCCATTTTAAAAGTGCTTCCAATTCCGGAAATGAGGATGTGTGAAATCCATCCCACCCCACCTCAGCAAAAATGGTTCATGACGGATTTGCGGCCCAGACCTTAGGTTCGGCATCCCGGCAACCTTTCCAATAGGTCTTGAGCTGGAACGACTTCTGCAAAAATCCGAGCCCATGTCGCTGAGGATTTCCTTCCCGCTGCGGATATGGAACATCTCTTATCTTTTCCCCCTCCTCCACCAAGACATCCAAAAGCTCAAAACCTGCTTTATTGCTGATTAAATTCAGGAATTATTACAATGGGCTTGCTGTGCAATGTTGACATCCTGCCTGCCTTTTAGTCACTGGCCATGGGGATCCTTGTGTATCCCTGCACCCATTTTCTGGGATTTTACATTCTATCATGTTTTAAATCACTGTAGTCTCTTTTAGGTTGTTACTGATTGAACTCAATGACAAACGTCACAGTGAGTAGAAAGATCCAATTGGACTTTTAATAAAAGAGTATGAATTAATTAACTACCATTGAATGGTCTTCTGATATTCCAGTCTGCCAAAATGTTGAAATAACACTTCAGTGTTCTGCCCTTTGCATCCATTATACTTGAAGCTACTTATCTTTTCAAGTGCTGGGTTTTCTTTGAATGAACGAGTATCTAAATCCAGATTGACTCTTTCAAGTACTGTCATTGTCAAGACTTTTCTATCACATTTAGCAGACTGGATTCCTTGTGGCCTTCCTTTCCTTGAAAGAGCAATGCTTTTTAATTTGAGCCAATGCCTAATCCTTTGAAGAGAAAATACAAACAAATACCAAGAACCTTTATCAGCGTCCGCAGATATTGAAATGCAGCAGGGCTGGTCTCACGCATGCTGAAACAAAGTGATATCTTATACTGAAGGGTCATAATTGGACAATTTATACACCGGCTTAATTCTAAAACATAATCTCATTTAACGTGAATTACACAATGGGGATCATTTTGACTTTGAGCAACAGTGTGAAGTGGGTGACAATGGATCAGCTGCCCGTTATACAGCCAGGCTATTTTCATTACCATTCAATGAATTGCCACAAAGTCACACTTACCTTCAATTTATTTCATACCTCACACTTGCTTTTCAGCTTTTTTTTTCTTTGTTCATGGGACGTCAGCATCGCTGGCTGGGCCAGCATTTATTACTCATCCCTGAGGGCAATTAAGAGTCAACCACATTGCTGTGGGGCTGGAGTCACATGTAGTCCAGACCGGGTAAGGTTGGCAGATTTCCTTCCCTGAAGGACATTAATGAACCAGATGGGTTTTTACAACAATCGAAAATGGGTTGAACCTTGTGCATATATCATTCTTTTGCTCCATTTCACTGAAGCCACAACACATAATTTAAAACTCACAGTACTTCTGTACTAGTGGCTGCCTGAGTACGGACACAGGTGGTGTTTCTCCTTCCCGATAAGTGTCCATGTGGAGAACTTCAGAGATGTCGAGGGATCGCACAACTATGAGTTTGGGAAAGATAAGTGAGGGGGAAATATTGTAAAGTTCACCATTTAAAATGTATTATTCCACGCATACAATGAGGAGCAAATACTGCTTATTCAACCACTCGAGAAACAATATAAAGTTTTCAGCAACTTCCACCAATTGCAAGATGCACAACAATATTATAACACGGTCTTCACCTAAATTCATATCCACAGAGTACGAGACTTTAAATTAGCAAATAAAATGGAATTCAATTCCATTTTTCCACCACTATTGTGATCTCCCTTGCTTTATGAATAGCTTGCAGCACGCATTCTGAACATGTTAACAAGTTGAAAGTGCAAGCTGTCACATTTGTATAACAAATGGACGTGTTTCAAACACCTTTAGCATGCTTCATTATACTTGTAATGGTCTGGTGAACAGCTGTGAAATGGATACTATTTTACATGACAATGGTGGAGCAAACGTTACTGAAAATATTTACGACCACATGATTTTTAGTGTTACAGTCGTATTGCTGTAATGACAAATGAAGCAGTAAAAATCAAATGTATGCCTGCATATGCAGCACCAGTCGTAACTATATGCTTGAGTGTTTATAGATTATAGAATTTACAGTGCAGAAGAAGGCCATTCGGCCCATCGAGTCTGCACCGGCTCTTAGAAAGAGCACCCTAACCAAGGTCAACACCTCCACCCTATCCCCATAACCCAGCAACCCCACCCAACACTAAGGGCAATTTTGGACACTAAAGGCAATTTAGCATGGCCAATCCACCTAACCTGCACATCTTTGGACTGTGGGAGGAAACCGGAGCACCCGGAGGAAACTCACGCACACACGGGGAGGATGTGCAGACTCCGCACAGACAGTGACCCAAGCTGGGAATCGAACCGGGGACCCTGGAGCTGTGAAGCAATTGTGCTATCCACAATGCTACCGTGCTTCCCAAGTGCTTCTTGTGGTGGGTTTGTATTGTGTTTCAACGACTTGACACCTCATTGATCTGAGCCCTGGGATTAAACCTCAGATGACACTTTGTCTTTTTATATTAGCACGGTATTCCAGTTTGTAATTTGAGATACAAAATGGGGGGTGGGGGGGGATTTTCCACCCCTGTTTTTGGTGGGCGGGAATGATGCCAGGGTACAGAATCGAGGGGGGGGAGCTTCAAAATGACTTTCATGCCGACATAATTTCCCGGCTCGGTTGTCCCTACCAACTCCCATCTCCCCGCCAATGATGTAACGCAGTTGCCGCCATGAAAGGTTGGGATCATCATTACCATACACATAGCGGGTCTCCCACTGTATTGTCCCCCCCACGTGGGGATATCAGCCCACTCCCCCCCAACCCCCCCCAGAGTGCCAGAGTGTTGGGGCAGTGCCCGGGTAGCCCCAGAATGCACTGCACGGGCATAACCCTCACCCTCTGGGCCTATACTTACCTCGGTGGTGGAGGCAATTCCCCGAGTGTGTGAGGGTGGGTGGTTCCTCGTGTGCATGTCTGTGGGAGTGGGGGGGGTTCCCTACATATGTAGGAGTGGGGGGGCATCCTCGTGTGCACGTGGGAGAGACCTCCCAGTATGTGTGGGGGACCCTTGTTTTTATTTTTATTTCTGTTCGATCGAAGCAGCCTTCTTAAAGGGTTCCCAATCTCTTGAAGGCTGAAGTTGCTAATGGGGCGGGTTCACTCTGCGCCCTTCCCACTTGTTTATCACCGCGAGACCCGCCTCCAACATTTTTCTACCTAAGATATAATAATAAATTGCGGGACGAGCCAGCAGTGGGGCTGGCAGTCAACTCAGCGCTTTCCCACCTGAATTGACATTTAGTTAAAAAATGAGAAAGTTCTGCTCAAAGAACTGCTGCGGGATTCTCCGTCGGTGGATCCTTCGCTTCGCCGGCAGCGCACTCACGCCTGTCAATTCCTGGCACCGTGGGGTGGCCGCAATGGGAAGCCCATTTGCCGGCTGCGGGAATGGAGAATCCTGCTGCCTGCAGGGTCGCATGCTGCCAGAAAATGGGACTGGCAGGTTGGAGAATCCCACCCCTGAAGTTGTGGGGCAGTGCTGGAGGACATGCAAACCCAGGGGAAATGTTCATTTCAGCCCATTTCCAGGCATGGTAATCATCGCTTCCCCCCTTTCCATTGAGGCAGACTGCATGCAAACTTTGTGCTATCGACTGGATGCATGCTGAAAAGTGAGCCTATCGACATGTGTTTCAACTAGCCCGTATGTCTTAAAACAGCTTGGTCCTCTCAAAGGGTAGATGCACCGTTGAGATTGGTGCAGAGTCTTTGTGAAAGACGTGAACAGAAGCAAAAACACAGAACGTGAACTAAAAGGCAGGAGAGAGAACTCCTCGGCTTGATGCGAGCTGGAGGGATTAGTCCAGGAGGTAGAAAGAAGGAGAGGAACAATGGGCGGGATTCTCCATCAGCTGATGGCGGAATGGGGAAACACTATTAGGCGGACAACCGCGCATCAACCAAAAATCGTAGACGGCGCCGGGTGCTCTGGAATGCCGTGCTCTGGCCCGCAACAGCGGTGTGAATGCGATCGATGCCGCACGTCGGCATGGCCATACAAATGTACAGTAAATGCTGTTGGCATATCATTAATGGGCCTGCCCTAGTACGCTCTGGACCTCCAATGATGCTCAGGCTCCACCAGGAGGAATTAACAATGGCGAGATTCACTTGTGGTATATAAAATTGGCTGCTGAAGGAGAGGGAGAAGGTAGAGCATGTTCCCAAAGGCGGAACTGTGGGCTACAGATGCTGCCGCTGGCTGGGGCCATCTGCCAGGGCCGGGGGAAATAGTGAGAGGTGACCAGGGGATGGACTGTGGGGTCGGAGTGGCCCCGGGATTGGGGTGACCATGCACGAGCTGCCATTGCCGCCACCTGCAAGGTATCAATCTTGCTGCGCACCCCACTGACCACCACCATGGCCAATGGTTGCGCAGAATGACACCGGCCGTGTGGGTGCCACCGACACCCGTCCGCCACCCTGCTGGCAGGGCATAATGCAGCCCACCCAAGGACGACACCCACAGTAAATCCACAGGAGGGCACTGGACAGGGGCCGCAGAGCATACAGCTGGCATGCATAGGGCCAGCCACTGAGAACCCTGCATGCAGGGACGGGTGCCCGGACCAGAGGTCCCCCCCCGGTGCTGGGCATCGTCGGGGCCAGGGATACGGTGTGGAGGGCAGGGTGCCAGGTGGATCAGCTGGGGGTGGATGTGGGGATGGGACAGGAAGAGAGGGTGGGAGGAGAACTTGCGATGCAGGGGCTGCAATGCAGGCCAGGGCCATCGTGCAGTCCATGGGACCTAATCGTGCACAGAGGTACCACCATGCTAACATGTCTGCACTTTACCCCCTGCAGACAATGGAGTTCGGTATCGAACCAGACATGGTTGCCATCATCCTAGCTGCCGCAGCCTTGGCAGACACACTGAGGTCTACCTGATGGGGAACTCATGAAGGGGGGTCTAAAGGTGTGGGGTGTGTGAGACAGGGGGTGGTGCCAAGGGCACTGGGCTGATTACTCACCCTGGCCACCCTGAGGTCATGCAGCTACTTGCACCACTGCTGGCCGGTCATGGTGGTGAGACCCACATGCTCACGGCCTCTGTCACCTGCGCCCAGGCCTGTTGACATACATGGGTGGCAGCCGCCTTCCCACCCCGGGGAACAAGGTGCCCCACCTCTCCTCCAAGGCATCCAGCAGGATCTCAAGGTCACCTTCTGTGTGGAGTTTGCACTTTCTCCCCGTGTCTGCATGGGTTTCCTCCGGGTGCTTCGGTTTCCTCCCACAGTCTAAAAATGTGCAGGCTAGGTGGATTGGCTCACCAGATTGCCCGTTCGTCTCCAAAAAGGGTACGGTGGGGTTACTGGGTTATGGGGATGGGGTGGGGCGTGGGTTTAAGTGGGGTGCTCTTTCCGGGGGCTAGTGCGGACTCAATGGGCTGAGTGCCCTCTTCTGCACTGTAAATTCTACGATTCTATGATCAGCGAAGCCTACCTGTGACACTCATGAAGATTATAAATATTATTATTATTATTGGATGGAATGAGTGTGTGTGTAAGTGGAGAGCTTATATATGGCTGCAGCTTGTCAGGCTCTCCAGTGCCAATCCCGATCCCAACTTGTCAGCCATTGGAATTGCACTAATCCATATTGGCGGCAGTGCTAGCCGATTAACAGGTCCTAAATTGTTCCAGGACCGGCACCGTTTTTGTCAATGTAGAACATTCTTCATTCAGTCCCGGCATCAGCACTTAGCCTCTCAAACAGAGAATTTTGCTGAAAGTTTCTGCAGGGAATCAGGAGACCCTCAAGGCAAGGTCTGAGAAGGGAATGTGAGTAGTGAGGTCAATTTTCAAGGTCTGGCCCAGGCACCTTGCAAAGCTGCTACAAGAAGTTTAATGACCTCACAGAGAGTCATAGAGATCGACAACACTAAAAGGCTCTTTGGCCCATTGCATCGGCGCAGGTCAAAAACAACCACCTGACTACTCTAATCCCATTCTCAATCTCTTGGCCCGTAGCGTTGTATGCCTTGGGATCACAAGGGCACATCTAAATACTTCTTAAATGTTATGAGGGATTCTGCCTCTACCACCCTTTCAAGCAGTGAGTTCCAGATTATCACCCTCTGGGTGAAAAAAGATTTAGTCACATGCCTTCTAAATCTCCCACATCTTACTGTAAATCTATGCTCCCTGGTCATTGGTCCCTCAACCAAGGGGAAATGTTTCTTTCTACCTACTAGGCCCCTCATAATTTTATACATCTCAATCATATCCCTCCTTCAGTCTCCTCTGCTCCAAGGAAAGCAACCCCACTGTATCAAATCTCTCTTCATAGCTAAAACTCTCCAGTCCAGGCAACACCCTGGTAAATCACCTCTGCACCCTTTCCAATGCTATCATATCCCTCCGACAATGCGGATTCCAGAACTGCACACGATATCCCAGCTGTGGCCTAACCAACGTTTTATGCAGTTCCAGCATAACCGCCCTGCTCTTAAACGCTATATCTCAGCTAATAAACGTAAATATACCACATGTCTTCTTACCCACTTTATCTATCTGTTCTACTACCTCAAGTGACCGGTGGACATGCACACCAAGGTCCCTCTGATGTTCAATGCCTCCCAGGGTCCTGATGTTCATCATATATTCCCTTGCCTTGCTTGGCCTGCCCAAATTCTTCACCTCACACTTAGCCGGATGGTTAATAAAGGCATGTTTTCAATGGTATTTCCTCCCCAATGCAACCGCCAGCCTTTCATGCTGCTCAATGTATCACATCATCCACGCACATTGTAACACATTCACTGATATTTCTTCTCTACAGTACAGGGTGGCACATAACTGTGTGGCGCAGAACAGGACTGACAGGGGAGTAGGGGAGGGGGGTAGTCAGGCACACCTACATAAACCTAAGTCTTCTGAAGGAGATGGTGCCCAGGTGACTGACTGTGACAGATGCCATTGCATCCAGTGCCACACATTTGGTACTCGACCAGCCCATGCTTCCAAAACACAAAACAAAATATCTACATTTAGATGGGATTCCATGACTGGACAGCAATTACAGAACAATCCTGAATATGCTAACACCCACATTGACAACAAAGTTAAGGTAAGCAGTCAAGCTTACAACATAGCTCATTTACTCCTGCCAGAAGTGACACACATTCAAATGGAAGGATCCATCCTCTGTGACCAAAAAGAATGTGTTCAAATCTGACACGTTTTTATTCAATTGTCCAGGCACTTGGGGAGCTTATAGCTCCCCATTGCTTTCTGCATGGCAACACCTCATCAATCAGGCAATTTGGCAACAAATCAGCAATTTTTTCCCCTGTGTTCTAAATTGTAATTGTTTGCAATTTGGCATTTGTCCTGATGAGTTCCACAGAGAAAGCTTCAGCATCATGTTTCTCTTTGCACCAATATTCAAGTTCTGTGCTACCAAGTGACATTCATTTTGTATTCTTTGATAATATATTTTTTATGGTTCCTCTTTGTCTCCCTAATTGGTGTTTAACTCTTTTCCTGTACTCTTCAGATTTGCTCATATCATGCACTTTTTTGTTGTTAATGTCTACCTCTTTCCTAATGTCAGTTGGATGTACCTTTCAGAAATGAGTGTTTATCAAATAGCTGCAGTAATGTCAGTGGGTGGATGGAGCTGACTGTCTGTCTGTCTTTGTACTTTCGTTTTGAGCTGTAAAGTTGCTTAGTGGCTCTGTTTTTCATTTTGCTTTGAGTTGGAGCGCTGTATTAAAAGCAAGCAGATGTGTGTATTGATCTTTCTCTCTGCAAGCTAAAGAATGTCTCAGATCACTTGATAATTTCAAAGTAATACCTGTTTCTGTAAGGAATGCAAACCTACTGTCTTTGTTAAAAAAGGGTTTAACTTATGGATGTTGCTAGGAAAGGTATTAAGGGTTACCTATAGAGTATTGTATCTGTAGGGTTACATGTGTTGGTAGCTGAAAGGTGTTTACTGTGTTTGGAAAATGTTAACTGGATTCATAGAATAAACATTGTTTTGTTTTAAAAATACTTAAGGTCTCTGTTGCGTAACACCTTGTGCTCCCCATAACCAAAATCTATTAAAAGTCATGGGTCAGGTGAACTCCATGATACACTTCGGAGTTTTCTAAACTCTGGCCCATAACAGTAACTTTTATTTTTTTCCACGTGTTTCTATTCACCCGCATGTGTTTAGTTTGTTATTTACTTTTAGTAGAATACTTGTTCCTTGTGCTTCATTAAAGTCAATTTTAAATATTTCCCATTGCTGTTCTGCATTGTTGTTTGTTAATATAATTACCCATTTTCTTTTTCCGAGTCCTATTCCCCTAATCCCTCAAAATAAGCTATTCTCCAATTTATTAACCCAGTTTTCATCCTAATTATGCCGTAATTTTCATCTAAACTGCATTAAATTATGATCACTATTGCCTTGATGTCCCTACTTTTACTTGAATTATTAGGTCTGGTTCATTTTCCATGATAAAATTCAACAGTGAATCTTCCCTCTTGATCTTTTTACATAATAGGTTAGAAAGGAGTCCAGATCACATTGTAGGGACTCCTTACCCATACCTCTTTACCTACCCCTTCTGTCCAATACATATCAGAGTAGTTGAAATCCCCCATGATAATTATTCTAAACTTTCACTCAATTGCCTAACTTGTCTGCGTGTTCGATCCACCATTTCCTATTCCCAATTAGGTACTCTGCAGAACTACACCTAGTTCCTTTATTACCTTTTATCTCTACCCACATGGATTCTATTTTTATCTTGTCAATAAGTGCACCCCTTTTCTCTACTACTATTATGACATTTCTAACAAGAACAGCTACTCCATGTAGCACGGTAGCATGGTGGTTAGCATAAATGCTTCACAGCTCCAGGGTCCCAGGTTCAATTCCCGGCTGGGTCACTGTCTGTGCGGAGTCTGCACGTCCTCCCTGTCTGTGCGTGGGTTTCCTCCGGGTGCTCCGGTTTCCTCCCACAGTCCAAAGATGTGCGGGTTAGGTGGATTGGCCATGCTAAATTGCCCGTAGTGTCCTAAAAAGTAAGGTTAAGGGGGGGTTGTTGGGTTACAGGTACAGGGTGAATACGTGGGTTTGAGTAGGGTGATCATTGCTCGGCACAACATCGAGGGCCGAAGGGCCTGTTCTGTGCTGTACTGTTCTATGTTCTATGTTCTATGATGCCACTATCCGTCCCTATCATTTCTAAATATGTTATACTCTGCAATGTTTAATTCCCAGTCCTGGTTTTTCTGTAGCCATGCCCCAGTAATCCTTGCTATATTCTTCCCAACCCATGATTGCCTCCAACTCCCCTGTTTTATTATTGTCACTGTATAGAAATGTCCACTTAATAGGCTATCCTCTCATGTTACATGCAAGCATCTTTTTAGATGGTTCTATAATACTATCTATTTAATTCACATCAATGTTCTCCCTTTATTTTTTTTCAATGTAGCCCTGCCTGGCTTTGTTTTATTTAAGCTGTTTACATTTTCTTTAGATCCCTCCATCCCCCATCCTACTAGTTTAAGGCCTTTTCTGCTACCCCATTACCCTTTCCACTAGGACATGGGTTCCATTCTGGGTTATGAGGAGTTCATCCCAGCAATACACTCTGCAGCACGGTAGCATGGTGGTTAGCATAAATGCTTCACAGCTCCAGGGTCCCAGGTTCAGTTCCCGGCTGGGTCACTGTCTTGCAGAGTCTGCACGTCCTCCCCGTGTGTGCGTGGGTTTCCTCCGGGTGCTCTGGTTTCCTCCCACAGTCCAAAGATGTGTGGGTTAGGTGGATTGGCCATGCTAAATTGCCCGTAGTGTCCTAAAAACTAAGGTTGGGGGGGGTTGTTGGGTTACGGGTATAGGGTGGATACGTGGGTTTGAATAGGGTGATCATTGCTCGGCAAAACATCGAGGGCCGAAGGGGCTGTACTGTTCTATGTTCTATCTGTTCCAGATCCTATTCCAATATCTCATGAAAAGGAACTTCACTTTCCCACAACTGCCCTTTAGCCACATGCTAACTCTTCTGATCTGTCTGGTTCAATGGCAAGTCGCATGTGACTTGAGCAATAATTCAGAGATTATTATCCTCAGGGTCCTGGTTTTATTTTATAACTAACTCCCAATGCTCGTTCAGCAGGACATCCTCCCTGTCTCAACTTATGTTATTAGTTACAACATGTAGCATGGCAACTTACTTCCTCCTCACCTGCTGTGAAACATGTCTCACCATGTCACCAAGTAGGCTGCACACCTTTCAGAGTTATTGTCCAAAGGACATTATCTATGCCACTAATTAGAGAGCCCTATGACTACAACATTTTTATTGTGCTCTTCCCAACCCGCCCAATTCGGCATAAAATCCAGTCCCGTGTATTCACTGGAACCATCTCTTCTATATAAGTTCTCAAGATTATATCAGATGTTTTTTTTTAATTTAGATTACCCAATAATTTTTTCCAATTAAGGGGCAATTTAGCATGGCCAATCCACCTACTCTGCACATTTTTGGGTTGTGGGGGCGAAACCCACGCAGACACGGGGAGAATGGGCAAACTCCACACTGACAGTGACCAGGGCCGGGATTGAACCTGGGACCTCAGTGCCGTGAGGCAGCTGTGCTAACCACTAGGCCACTGTGCTGCCCATATCAGATGGTTTTAATGGTACGTTCTCGAGCTTTGGGTTTTTTAGAGAGAAGAGATATAAAACCGCTCTCGTATCTACTTCCATGTTAATTTAGTTCCCATTTAGTTTCGGATAGACCCCCAAATCTCTGTGTATTGCCTTGCACCGATAATACACCGAGTTTTAGCTCTTTCTCTCCATAGGCATTTTGTCTTCCTGGGAAATGTTATTGTCTTCAGTCATTCTGTAGATTCTTTTTGTGGATTTGGGTGCATTCTTGCATTTACCCATCTGCGGGGTTTGAGGATTTAGTCTAACCCAGCACATCTTTGTCCTGTGATCTTTCTTGCCACAATCACGGCATTTTTTTTTTGGTACCAACATTCCTGTGGAGCATACCCCACTTAAAATGCTTGTGTGTTGAGAGATCTTCTTTTCTCAGCATTAATCTTATTTATTTTGCCGCCTGCTGCAATTTTGGAATCTTCTATTGCTGCCAATTCCACAGACGCTGCTATTTCAATAGCAAGTTTGACTGTCATAGAACTTTATGTCAGCGATCGTCTCTGGATTGTCTTATATCTCAAACCGCACACAAGTCTGTCTCGTAGCATGTCACTCTCTTCTTGACTACGTCGATGAAATCTGAATCTCTGCTATGATTAATAGAACATAGAACATAGAACGATACAGCGCAGTACAGGCCCTTCGGCCCTCGATGTTGCACCGACATGGAAAACATCTAAAGGCCATCTAACCTACACTATGCCCTTATCATCCATATGCTTATCCAATAAATTTTTAAATGCCCTCAATGTTGGCATGTTCACTACTGTTGCAGGTAGGGCATTCAACGGCCTCACCACTCTTTGCGTAAAAAACCCACCTCTGACCTCTGTCCAATATCTATTACCCCTCAATTTAAGGCTATGTCCCCTCGTGCTAGCCACCTCCATCCGCGGGAGAAGGCTCTCGCTGTCCACCCTATCTAACCCTCTGATCATTTTGTATGCCTCTATTAAGTCACCTCTTAACCTTCTTCTCTCTAACGAAAACAACCTCAAGTCCATCAGCCTTTCCTCATAAGATTTTCCCTCCATACCAGGCAACATCCTGGTAAATCTCCTCTGCGCCCGTTCCAAAGCTTCCACGTCCTTCCTATAATGAGGCGACCAGAACTGTACGCAATACTCCAAATGCGGCCGTACTAGAGTTTTGTACAACTGCAACATGACCTCATGGCTCCGGAACTCAATCCCTCTACCAATAAAGGCCAACACACCATAGGCCTTCTTCACAACCCTATCAACCTGGGTGGCAACTTTCAGGGATCTATGTACATGGACACCGAGATCCCTCTGCTCATCCACACTACCAAGAATTTTACCATTAGCCAAATATTCCGCATTTCTGTTATTCTTTCCAAAGTGAATCACCTCACACTTCTCCACATTAAACTCCATTTGCCACCTCTCAGCCCAGCACTGCAGCTTATCTATGTCCCTCTGTAACCTGCAACATCCTTCCGCACTGTCTACAACTCCACCGACTTTAGTGTCGTCTGCAAATTTACTCACCCATCCTTCTGCGCCCTCCTCTAGGTCATTTATAAAAATGACAAACAGCAACGGCCCCAGAACAGATCCTTGTGGTACGCCACTCGTAACTGAACTCCATTCTGAACATTTCCCATCAACTACCACTCTCTGTCTTCTTTCAACTAGCCAATTTCTGATCCACATCTCTAAATCACCCTCAATCCCCAGCCTCCGTATTTTCTGCAATAGACGACCGTGGGGAACCTTATCAAACGCTTTACTGAAATCCATATACACCACATCAACTGCTCTACCCTCGTCTACCTGTTCAGTCACCTTCTCAAAGAACTCGATAAGGTTTGTGAGGCATGACCTACCCTTCACAAAACCATGCTGACTGTCCCTAATCATATTATTCCTATCTAGATGATTATAAATCGTATCTTTTATAATCCTCTCCAAGACTTTACCCACCACAGACGTTAGGCTCACCGGCCTATAGTTACCGGGGTTATCTCTACTCCCCTTCTTGAACAAAGGGACCACATTTGCTATCCTCCAGTCCTCTGGCACTATTCCTGTAGCCAATGATGACCTAAAAATCAAAGCCAAAGGCTCAGCAATCTCTTCCCTGGCTTCCCAGAGAATCCTAGGATAAATCCCATCCGGCCCCGGGGACTTATCTATTTTCACCTTGTCCAGAATTGCCAACACTTCTTCCCTACGCACCTCAATGCCATCTATTCTAATAGCCTGGGTCTCAGCATTCTCCTCCACAATATTATCTTTTTCTTGAGTGAATACTGACGAAAAGTATTCATTTAGTATCTCGCTGATCTCCTCAGCCTCCACACACAACTTCCCACCACTGTCCTTGACTGGCCCTACTCTTACCCTAGTCATTCTTTTATTCCTGACATACCTATAGAAAGCTTTTGGGTTTTCCTTGATCCTACCTGCCAAAGACTTCTCATGTCCCCTCCTTGCTCGTCTCAGCTCTCTCTTTTTTTTTTTTTTTTTTTTTTTTTTTAGCAGTCTTTTTTTTTTTATAAATGTTTTTATTCAGTTTTCATGTTTTATATTGGACAAATTACAAATTGTTAGGAGAGAAAAAGAACAAAAAAAAAAAACAACAAACAAACACGCAAAAATTAACATACATATTTACAGGTAAGCATCTTCGTAGTAGTAACTGCGCCCGCCCCCCCCCCCCCCCCCCCCCCCAACATGTTTATTTAGTTTGGTTTTGGGCCTTAGCTAGCCATCGAACCCCCGTACCGAACCTGTAGCCCCTCCCGCTACCTTCCCCCGACTATTCTTCCTCTTGTACATTGGCCACAAATAGGTCCCGGAACAGTTGCATGAATGGCTCCCACGTTCTGTGGAAGCCGTCGTCCGACCCTCGGATGGCAAATTTGATTTTCTCCATTTGGAGAGATTCCGAGAGGTCGGACAGCCAGTCCGCAGCTCTGGGCGGTGCTGCTGACCGCCAGCCAAACAGGATTCTACGGCGGGCGATCAGGGAGGCAAAGGCAAGGGCGTCCGCCCTCCTCCCCAGGAATAGATCTGGCTGTTCTGAAACCCCGAAGACCGCCACTATCGGGCATGGCTCCACCCTCACTCCCACCACTTTGGACATAACCTCGAAGAAGGCTGTCCAGTACTCCACGAGTCTGGGGCAAGACCAGAACATGTGGGCGTGGTTGGCCGGGCCTCTTTGGCACCGTTCACATCTGTCTTCCACCTCCGGGAAGAACCTACTCATACGGGTTCTTGTTAAGTGGGCTCTATGTACCACTTTTAGTTGCGTCAGGCTGAGCCTTGCGCACGTGGAGGTGGAGTTGACCCTATGCAGTGCTTCGCTCCAGAGTCCCCACCCTATCTCCATCCCCAGGTCGTCCTCCCATTTCCTTCTTGTTGCGTCCAGTACGGTGTCGTCCCTATCTACCAGTCGGTCATACATGTCACTACAGTTCCCTTTCTCTAGGATACTTGCGTCCAGTAGGTCTTCCAGTAGTGTCTGTCGTGGCGGTTGTGGGTACGTCCTTGTCTCCTTTCGTAGGAAGTTTTTGAGCTGCAGGTACCGTAGCTCGTTCCCCCCAGCTAGCTGAAACTTCTCTGTCAGTTCGTCCAGTGTTGCGATCCTGTCGTCCGTGTATAGGTCCCTGACTGTCAGTGTCCCCCCGTCCTGCCTCCACCTTTTGAAGGTGGCGTCAGTCAGTGCTGGTGTGAACCTATGGTTGTTGCAGATGGGAGCCCTGTTCGACATTTTGGTCAGGCCAAGTTGCTGCCGCAGTTGGTTCCAGGATTGGAGGGTGGCTGTCACCACTGGGCTGCTGGAGTGTTTTTTGGGTGGGGATGGGAGTGCTGCCGTGGCGAGGGCCCGGAGGGAGGTTCCCATGCAGGAGGCCTCCTCCGCACGCACCCACTCAGCCTCTGGCTCCTGGATCCATCCCCTTACTCGCTCGGCTGTTGCTGCCCAGTGGTAGAATTGTAGATTCGGGAGGGCTAGCCCTCCCCTGGTTTTTGTTTTTTGTAAGACCTTCTTTGGGATCCTAGCATTTTTACCCCCCCCATACGAACGCCATGATGAGTTTGTCCAGCGCTTTGAAAAAGGCCTTGGGGATGTAGATCGGAATGGATCTAAACAGGAAGAGGAACCTGGGCAGTACGTTCATTTTGATCGTCTGAACTCTCCCCGCGAGGGAGAGCGGGAGTGTGTTCCATCTTTGCAGGTCCTTTTTAACTTCCTCCGTCAGGCTGGTGAGGTTCCATTTGTGGATCCCTTTCCAGTCATGGGCTATTTGGATCCCCAGGTAGCGGAATTTATGTCGGGCTTGATTGAACGGCAGCCCCTTTAGTGCTGCCCCCCCCCCCCCCTTGCGGGTGTACTGGGAAGATCTCACTTTTGCTCATGTTGAGTTTGTAGCCCGAGAAGGCTCCAAACTCTTTCAGGAGCGCGATGATTCCGTCCATGCTGCTTTGTGGGTCCGAGATATAGAGGAGCAGATCATCCGCATAGAGTGAGACTCTGTGCTCTCTACCTCCCCTTCGGATCCCCCTCCAATTTTTTGCTGCCCTGAGCGCGATTGCTAGCGGTTCAATTGCTAGTGCGAACAGCAGCGGGGACAGTGGGCATCCTTGTCTGGTGCCCCTGTGCAGCTGGAAGTATTGGGAGTTGGTATTGTTGGTCTGTACACTCGCCATGGGTGCGTTGTACAGGAGCTTTACCCAAGCGGTGAACCCTGTTCCAAGCCCGAACCGCTCCAGTACCTCTATGAGGTATTTCCACTCGACTCTGTCGAAGGCCTTTTCTGCGTCCAGGGAGACGATCACCTCTTGTGTTCTCTCCCCGGAGGGGGTCATTATCACGTTCAGCAGGCGCCTGATGTTCGCGGTAAGCTGTCTACCTTTGACAAAGCCCGTCTGGTCCTCTGTGACCACCTCAGGTACACAGTCTTCTAGCCTCTTGGCTAGGATTTTGGCCAGTATTTTGGCGTCTGCATTCAGCAGAGATATGGGTCTGTATGACCCACATTCCGTTGGGTCTTTGTCTTTCTTAGGTATCAGCGAGATTGAGGCCTGTGCTAACGTGGGTGGCAATGTGCCCCTAGCTAGCGAGTCTGTGAACATCTCCCGCAGGTGCGGGGCCAGCGCTGTCGCAAATTTTTTGTAGAAGTCCGCCGGGAATCCGTCCGGTCCCGGCGCCTTCCCCGCCTGCATGGAGCTAATGCTGTCCATGATCTCTCCCAGTGCTAGTGGTGCTTCCAGATCCCGTTTTCTGCCCTCTCCCACAACTGGTATGTCCAGTCCGTCAAGAAACCGGTTCATCCCAGCCTTCCCCGTTGGGGGCTCTGAGGTGTACAGCTCTTGGTAGAAGGCCTTGAAGGTTTTGTTAATCCTCTCTGGTTCTGTTTCCAACGTGCCTCTGGTATCTCTGATTTGCGCAATTTCTCTGCTGGCTGCCTGCTTTCTCAGCTGGTGGGCCAACAGGCGGCTGGCTTTGTCTCCGTGTTCGTATAGGGCCCCGCGTGCCTGGCGGAGTTGGTGTACTGCTTTCCTGGTGGAGAGCAGGTCAAAGTTCCTTTGTAATTCTTTCCTCTCCGCCAGGAGTTCTACGGTCGGGGCCTCGGAGTATTTATGGTCTACCTCCAGTATGGAGTCGACCAGCTTCTGCCTAGCCACCCTTTCCTCCCTATCTCTTTGCGCTTTGTAGGCTATGATTTCCCCTCTTAGTACGGCCTTAAGCGCTTCCCAGAACGTGGAGGGTGAGACCTCCCCGTTTTGGTTGATCTCAGTGTACTCCGCTATGGCCCGCGCTATCCTTTCGCTGAAGGCCTTGTCAGCTAGTAAGGCACCGTCCAACCTCCATTTGGGGCGCTGGGCCCTTCCCGTCTCTAGCCGCACATCCATGTAGTGTGGGGCGTGGTCTGATATCACAATTGCGGAGTATTCCACCTTGTCTATCTCTGGAAGCACCGTTTTCCCCACCACAAAGAAGTCAATTCTGGTGTACACGTTGTGTACTGGGGAGAAGAAAGAGAATTCTTTCTCCCCCGGGTGGGCGAATCTCCAGGGGTCTACTGCTCCCATCTGCTCCATATAGTGACTGAGTTCCCTTGCCATGTTTGAGGTTTTCCCCGTTCTGGGGTTTGATCTGTCCGTCGTTGGGTCCTGTACACAGTTGAAGTCCCCCCCCATGATTAGTCGGTGCGTCGCTATGTCCGGGATTTCTGCCATGGTCTTTTGGATGAAGCTCGTGTCGTCCCAGTTGGGCGCATACACGTTAACTAGGACTACCGGCGCCCCATCCAGGGCCCCGCTGACCATGACATATCGTCCCCCTGGGTCCGTAACCGTCTTTGTCGCCCTAAACATTGTCCTCTTGCCAATCAGGATCGCCACCCCCCCTGGCCCTTGCCCCATAACAGGAATGATAGGTTTGTCCCACCCAGCCCTTTCTTACCCGCAGTTGGTCCTGCTCCCTCAAGTGCGTCTCTTGGAGGAAGACTATGTCGGCCCTCATGTTTCTAAGGTGGGTGAGGACTCTAGATCTCTTCACTGGGCCATTAAGTCCCCTTACGTTCCAGGTGACTATTCTGGTGGGGGGCTTCTGCCCCCTTGCTCCTGTGGGGTTAACCATATTTGTCCGGTGGACGCGCCCCTGCCCTCTGGGGTTTCCCTTTGTTAGGGGGCTGTCCAGGATGTCCACTATCACTGCTCTCCCCATGCGGTCGGGTCCCTGCGCTCCGGGGTTCCCCCTTGTCCCGGGGACACCCGCCATGGCCGTCCACTGTGTGTCCGCCACGCGGGTAGCCCCCTGCACTCCGGGGGGCCCCTTCACCCACAGACCGTACTGGGTGGGTGTTTGCAGCAGTTCCCTGTTTCGAGCCCTTGTCTGTGGCACTTTGTGGCCCTATTCCCTTTCTGGCCTCTTTTGTCCCTTCGTCCCTGCATTTCCCCTCCCTGGTCTCTCGCCCCCCGAGTGCCCCCCCCCCCCCCCGCTCTATCCCTTTCGGGGATACCCCTGTGTACCCCTCCATTGCCCCTCTCTCCCCCATTCCTGTCCCCATTTGCTCTCCCACCTTTGATGGGTGATCCCCCCCCTCCCCTGCCTGGCGCCTTCCCCCCTGTTGGGGGTGCGCTGCGGCCCTGCTCTGTTGCGCGCCCCCTTCGCTAGCTTTCCTGCTAGCACGGTGGCTCCCCGCTCGGAGGTTGCTGTCCCCCTTCCCCTCTCCCCTCTCCAGTACTCCCGTTCCCTCGTGCCGGGGCCTGGCCTCCCACCTGGAGCGGGCCCTTGGGCATTGGGTTGTTTTTCCTGGGTGCTCCTGCCAGGGGGGAGGGGGCTGGCTTTGCCTCGCCCCTCCCCACCCCCCCGTCGGCATGACGTATCTCCTTGCCATGGGCCCCTCGTCCCTACTTCCCATGGCGTTTTTCCAGCCCGTGCTCCTCAACGAATCTATTCGCCTCGGCAGGGGCTGTAAAGAAATATTCCTTGTGTTGGTATGTGACCCAGAGTTTTGCTGGGTACAGCATACCAAAACGTACTTTGTTCTTATAGAGAGCTGCTTTCGCTCTGTTGAACTCCGCCCGTCTCTTAGCTATGTCCGCTCCAAAATCCTCGTAGATTCTGATGGCGTGCCCGTCCCAATTGCAGGCTCTATTCTCCTTGGCCCAGCGCAGGATTGTCTCCCTATCCCGGTACCGGTGCAGTCTGGCTATAACTGCTCTCGGTTTTTCCCCTTCCTTGGGCTTCGGGCGCAGTGACCGATGAGCTCTGTCCATTTCCGGTGGGGTGGGAAAAGTTTCCCGCCCCACTAAGGAGCCCAGCATCGCAGCCACGAATGTTGTGGGATTTCTACCCTCTATCCCCTCTGGCAGGCCCACTATCTGTCTCAGCTCTCTCTTTAGATCCTTCCTCGCTTCCTTGTAAATATCAAGCGCCCCAACTGAAACTTCACGCCTCATCTTCACATAGGCCTCCTTCTTCCTCTTAACAAGAGATTCCACTTCTTTGGTAAACCACGGTTCCCTCGCTCGACCCCTTCCTCCCTGCCTGACTGGTACGTACTTATCAAGAACATGCAATAGCTGTTCCTTGAACAAGCTCCACATATCCAGTGTGCCCAACCCTTGCAGCCTACTTCTCCAACCAACACATCCTAAGTCATGTCTAATGGCATCATAATTGCCCTTCCCCCAGCTATAACTCTTGCCCTGCGGGGTATACTTATCCCTTTCCATCACTAACGTAAAGGTCACCGAATTGTGGTCACTGTTTCCAAAGTGCTCACCTACCTCCAGATCTAACACCTGGCCTGGTTCATTACCCAAAACCAAATCCAATGTGGCCTCGCCTCTTGTTGGCCTGTCAACATATTGTGTCAGGAAACCCTCCTGCACACATTGTACAAAGAATGACCCATCTAATGTACTCGAACTATATCTTTTCCAGTCAATATTTGGAAAGTTAAAGTCTCCCATAACAACTACCCTGTTACTTTCGCTCTTTTCCAGAATCATCTTCGCTATCCTTTCCTCTACATCCCTAGAACTATTAGGTGGCCTATAGAAAACTCCCAACAGGGTGACCTCTCCTTTCCTGTTTCTAACCTCAGCCCATACTACCTCAGAAGAAGAGTCCCCATCTAGCATCCTTTCCGCCACCGTAATACTGTCCTTGACTAGCAGCGCCACACCTCCCCCTCTTTTGCCCCCTTCTCTGAGCTTACTAAAACACCTAAACCCCGGAACCTGCAACAACCATTCCTGTCCCTGCTCTATCCATGTCTCTGAAATGGCCACAACATCGAAGTCCCAGGTACCAACCCATGCTGCCAGTTCCCCTACCTTATTTCGTATACTCCTGGCATTGAAGTAGACACACTTCAAACCACCTTCCTGAACACTGGCACCCTCCTGCGAAGTCAAATCTGTGCTCCTGACCTCTATACTCTCAATCTCCTGTACCCTAAAACTACAATCCAGGTTCCCATGCCCCTGCTGAATTAGTTTAAACCCCCCCAAAGAGCACTAACAAATCTGCCCCCCAGGATATTGGTGCCCCTCAGGTTCAGATGTAGACCATCCTGTCTATAGAGGTCCCACCTTCCCCAGAAAGAGCCCCAGTTATCCAGAAATCTGAATCCCTCCCGCCTGCACCATCCCTGTAGCCACGTGTTTAATTGCTCTCTCTCCCTATTCCTCATCTCACTATCACGTGGCACGGGCAACAACCCAGAGATAACAACTCTGTTTGTTCTCGCTCTGAGCTTCCATCCTAGCTCCCTAAAGGCCTGCCTGACATCCTTGTCCCCTTTCCTACCTATGTCGTTAGTGCCAATGTGGACTACGACTTGGGGCTGCTCCCCTCCCCCTTAAGGACCCGGAAAACACGATCCGAGACATCACGTACCCTTGCACCTGGGAGGCAACATACCAAACGTGAGTCTCTCTCGCTCCCACAAAATCTCCTATCTGTGCCCCTGACTATTGAGTCCCCAATTACTAATGTTCTACTCCTTTCCCCCCTTCCCTTCTGAGCAACAGGGACAGACTCCGTGCCTGAGGCCCGTACCCCATGGCTTACCCCTGGTAAGTCGTCCCCCCCACAAGTATCCAAAACGGTATACTTGTTACTCAGGGGAACGACCGCAGGGGGTCCCTGCACTGACTGCTTCTTCCCAGTCCCTCTTACAGTTACCCATCTATCTCCAGTCTTTGGTGTAACTATTTCCCTGAAGCTCCTGTCTATGACCCCCTCTGCCTCCCGAATGATCCGAAGTTCATCCAGCTCAAGCTCCAGGTCCCTAACACGGTTTTTGAGGAGCTGGAGTTGGGTGCACTTCCCACAGATGAAATCAGCAGGGACACTGACGGCGTCCCTCACCTCAAACATTCTGCAGGAGGAGCATTGTACTGCCTTCCCTGACATCACCTCTAGATTTAAAAAAAAAACAAGAAAAAGAAAAAGAAAGGAAGAGCTTACCTGATATTACCTCAAACCCTGCTCCCGCTCAAAGGTAAGCAAATTTAAAGGCACTCACTCACCTTCACGACAGGCCCCTGCTCCCGCTTCCCAACCACCGTGGGGTGGGGGGGTTGGCTAGAGGAGGAGGTAGGGTGGGAAACACTCACGAAGTGTTTCGGGTTTAACTGTCACTTGCCAACAGCCTCTCCACAAACCACCTTCAACTTAGGTTGACCGCACTGCACGTATGCAAATTTCTCCAGAACAGCTGATCAGTAGCTCTGCTCTGCTGGATGATTGCCTTCACTCAAACTCCTCGGGTCCCCTTCGCAGATTCACCTTCAACTTAGGCTGACCGCACTGCACGTATGCAAATTTCCCCAGAACAGCTGATCAGTAGCTCTGCTCTGCTGCCCTCTGCTGGATGATTGCCTTCACTCAAACTCCTCGGGTCCCCTTCGCAGATTCACCTTCAACTTAGGCTGACCGCACCGCACGTATGCAAATTTCCCCAGAACAGCTGATCAGTAGCTCTGCTCTGCTGCCCTCTGCTGGATGATTGCCTTCACTCAAACTCCTCAGGTCCCCTTCGCAGATTCACCTTCAACTTAGGCTGACCGCACTGCACGTATGCAAATTTCCCCAGAACAGCTGATCAGTAGCTCTGCTCTGCTGCCCTCTGCTGGATGATTGCCTTCACTCAAACTCCTCGGGTCCCCTTCGCAGATTCACCTTCAACTTAGGCTGACCGCACTGCACGTATGCAAATTTCCCCAGAACAGCTGATCAGTAGCTCTGCTCTGCTGCCCTCTGCTGGATGATTGCCTTCACTCAAACTCCTCGGGTCCCCTTCGCAGATTCACCTTCAACTTAGGCTGACCGCACTGCACGTATGCAAATTTCCCCAGAACAGCTGATCAGTAGCTCTGCTCTGCTGCCCTCTGCTGGATGATTGCCTTCACTCAAACTCCTCGGGTCCCCTTCGCAGATTCACCTTCAACTTAGGCTGACCGCACTGCACGTATGCAAATTTCCCCAGAACAGCTGATCAGTAGCTCTGCTCTGCTGCCCTCTGCTGGATGATTGCCTTCACTCAAACTCCTCGGATCCCCTTCGCAGATTCACCTTCAATTTAGGCTGACCGCACTGCACGTATGCAAATTTCCCCAGAACAGCTGATCAGTAGCTCTGCTCTGCTGCCCTCTGCTGGATGATTGCCTTCACTCAAACGCCTCGGGTCCCCTTCGCAGATTCACCTTCAACTTAGGCTGACCGCACTGCACGTATGCAAATTTCCCCAGAACAGCTGATCAGTAGCTCTGCTCTGCTGCCCTCTGCTGGATGATTGCCTTCACTCAAACTCCTCGGGTCCCCTTCGCAGATTCACCTTCAACTTAGGCTGACCGCACTGCACGTATGCAAATTTCCCCAGAACAGCTGATCAGTAGCTCTGCTCTGCTGCCCTCTGCTGGATCTGGTTTGGGTGAGAAATGATCTTCAAGCGTCTTAGTTAATTCCTTGTAAGTTATTGTGCCAGGCTTTGCAGGATGGACATAACTTTGTAATAGGGTGGATGTTTTCTGTCCTATTACACTCAAGAAAGAAGCTACTTTAAATTCATCCAGGATCCTGTTTGCAGCAAGGTTGTATGGAATCGCTCTGCATAGGAAATCCAAGTTTCCATATTATCAACAAATTATTCCATCTTGATAATATGGAAACTTGGATTTCCTATGCAGAGCGATTCCAATACCACCTTGCTGCAAACAATTATTCCATCTTTTCCTGGCATCATAGTTACAAGTTCTTAAGTTGTAGTACTTTCTTTAACGTTTTCTCCCCTCTAATTTCCGTTTTTTAATTTGTCTTATGTATTTTGTTTTTCTTTTAATAATGTTCTTTTCTTAGTTGGACTTTGACCTCAGGAATTTCTTTTTGGCAAACATCAATCTGTTTTAAAAACAGGAAATTCCAGCTGTAATTCATTTAATCTTGATTACTATTGCGTTATTTTTCCTCGTTGACCAGTTGCTTTTCCCAAAAGCAGGCCTCTCTCTCTCACTCTCTGAGTTGAAGGATCTAATATTGTAGCTGAAGGTGCTCAGCTGGAAAAACCCTCCAGCACGATAAATAACATGTTTCTTTTCAGCCCATCCCCTTATTTCCTAGCTTTCTCTTTTCGAGGAGGTTTCCACTTTCTCTGAGCCCACACTTGTGCTCTGTCCAATAAATCTTCTCCTTTCCTGCCTCTGACTCAACAAGAATCCTGAGGACTTTCCTTCACCTCCAATATTAATATGTGTTCCTAGCACGGATAAAAACCCTGTCCCTAATAGCTTGTTTTACTGTACATTTCTAAATGGTGGAGTGTTCTCCCGAGACTTGAGTGCCAGGTCTGAGTTGTTGTAGTTTCTTCGGACAACTACGGGAAATATATCCTCATCGCCAGCTTTGTTTTTTAATAATGTTATGTTTTCGGGGTTTTGCTTTTACTCACAAGTTGCCAAACTGTTGGTTACTTAACCAATTGTCAGAGTTTATTTATAGAAATGTTAATTGCTCACTGTCTAAGATGGAAGTGAGGGAAATATCCCAATTGCCTCTGATGATGTCTCCATGTCATCATGTGACATACTAGACAGAGAGGCATTAGAACATAGAACATACAGTGTAGAAGGAGGCCATTCGGCCCATCGAGTCTGCACCGACTAACTTAAGCCCTCACCCACCCTATGATCGTAACCCAATAACCCCTCCTAATCTTTTTTTTGGACACTAAGGGACAATTTTAGCATGGCCAATCCACCTAACCTGCAAGTCTTTGGACTGTGGGAGGAAACTGGAGCCCCCGGAGGAAACCCACGCAGACCCAGGGAGAACGTGCAGACTCCTAGCCGGGAATCAAACCTGGGACCCTGGTGCTGTGAAGCCACAGTGCTAACCACTATGCTACCGTGCTGCCCTTGGGTACAATATGTAACAGTTATCCAGTTGCGTATGTTAAAAATTAACTTTTACATTCTGCAATGATAGTAGTAATGTATTTACCATTCAGGAATTATGTTATAAAGTCGGTGAACTACTAGAAAACCCTCAAACATTAGAGAAATTGTGCACTGAGTTAATTTTTGTAATGTCCAATTTCATAGGATCCTTGCAGTGCTAAAGGTCATTCAGCCCATCAGGTCTTCCCCGACCCCCCAAAGGAACGCTCTACTCAGGTCCAAGCCCCTCCCTATTCCCATAACCCTGTAGCCCCACCTAACCGTTGGACACTAAGGGACAATTTAGCAAGGCTAATTCACCTGACCTGCACATAGAACATAGAACATAGAACAGTACAGCACAGAACAGGCCCTTCGGCCCTCGATGTTGTGCCGAGCAATGATTACCCTACTTAACCACGTAACCCGTATACCCGTAACCCAACAAACCCCCCATTAACCTTACACTACGGGCAATTTAGCATGGCTAATCCACCTAACCCGCACATCTTTGGACTGTGGGAGGAAACCGGAGCACCCGGAGGAAACCCACGCACACACAGGGAGGACGTGCAGACTCCACACAGACAGTGACCCAGCCGGGAATCGAACCTGGGACCCTGGAGCTGTGAAGCATTGATGCTAACCACCATGCTACCGTGAGGCCCCGTCCATCGGAGCCTCCATCGGAGAAACCGGAACACCTGGACGAAGCAAACATAGACACAGGGAGAACATGGAAACTCCACACAGGCAGTCACCCCAAGATTGCTTATGTGTTGACAGCTATTTTCTTCCTCTGAGTGTAGCATTTGTTATAATGGCACAGTGAGGGGTATCAGCATGTATCTCCGCAGCCCAGCAACTACTGGGACAGGAGAGATGGGGATCGTGCCCTTGTCGTAGTGTTGTGTTCGTTGCTCAAACTTCTAACAGTTTGTTCTTTGTAATGATTATAATACTTTTGTGTAGCACACAGCTTTCCTACTATGACAGACCTTTTGAGGAGTACCACCGCTCCTGCTTCAATGATTATAAATAGAACATTTGTTAACTGTTTCTATGTAAACATCTTTTTGTACTGACAGCATTGAAATTACACATTGTTTATTCACAAAATGCTCATCTTCAAGATTATTTGCATGCTTGAGATGTTTCTTTCCAATCTCCACTATAAAATTTCTACACTGGGTTACATTCTCTTCTGGCAGCAGAGGTTGATGTCAGAAATCACTTGAAGGTTTAAAGTCAAACGTCTATTGCTCTGATTTCCGCCTCCTAACAGAGCAGTTTCCAATATACATATCTTGGGGCAAGAACTTTAAGCTGCCTTGGTCCATTTTCAAATCACTTTGCAAATAGACCGTCATACATCTTGTACTGTCTTGTACAGGCATCCAGCCCCACCCTACTCTGGTCCATCAGTGCTGTCATGCCCCAGGATTTACAAATTACCCTCGCTAAAACTATGAAGGTAAAAGTAGGGCGGCACGGTAGCACAGTGGTTAGCACTGCTGCTTCACAGCCCAAGAGTCCGGGATTGATTCTCGGCTTGGGTCACAGTCTGTGTGAAGTCTGCACGCTCTCCCCGTGTCTGTGTGAGTTTCCTCCGGGTGCTCCGGTTTCCATCCAAACGCCCCGAAAGACGTGCTGTTGATAGACAGGTAAATGAACGGGGAATGGAGGGATACAAATCGTTTGGGCAATAGGTAGTAGGTGTAAATAAGGAATCTGAATCAGCACAGGCTTGGTGGGCTGAAGGGCCTTTTTCTGTGCTGTTTGTTCTTTGCTCTTTATTTGAAGACACATAATACATACCCTCTGTGGTGTAACAATTCCTGTGAGCAAGCAGCATGGTCCATGTGATTTGCAAGTGGCGACAGAAAGGTTGTTGCACTGTGTGGCACGTGCCATCATTGTGGGATTGAGGATTTCTGGGTTGCCTTACATTAGTAAATGTTCTAATGATTATAGCCTTTTTTAACCCTAAACTGCATCCAGCTCCTCTGAATGTTGGATGGTATAACTCCCGCTTCTGAAAATTGCTCCAATAACTTCCACACCGCCCTGTGGTAGGCATCACACCTTTCAAGCAATTTCTGATAATGGAAGTTACCAGGTTTTCCTGCCTTCTACTTCCTTTGAGCAAAGAGCGAAAAAAAGAACGAGTGCAAGTTTTATATCCAGCTGCAGCCCTTTACACACTCCCTCCTCCCCTCTCCCAAATGAGTGGGAGTTAAGTGCACACTTGTGGCCCATCTGGGGGTGACTGCTTGTGAAACATCTGAACACTTGGTTTGTAATGTTCCAGTCTCAAATACCAGGGCCAGAAAATGTAACTGCTGATTTGCATTGTGTGTGAATTTAAAATGGAAGCCCCACATATTTATTGAATGCGAACATGTCATCAACCGGCAGCTGTCAGGAAATTTATGTGAAATGCAAAGGAAAAGGAATGAGAATACGTTCCTAAATACCCAAATTCCCAGTTCCACTTGCATAATTTCCGCTGCACTTTTGCCAGCAAAACATTTGCATATTTTGTGCCTGGGCCCATTAGAAACTGGTTCGAAATAGCCCACATTTCTTTCAGATTAAATATTTCAATCAGAGGAAGAAAGGCATTCATCCCGTTAGTCTGGGTGAGGTTCAGACACGGGCCCAGAACTATATTTTTGACAAACATATCACACAGTCACAGTCGTTTTGACAAAAGACCTTTTTACCTCCTTTTGTTTGTCAACCTTCCATTAAGAAATATATGAAAACATTGGCATAACATCCAAAGATGTGCAGGCTAGGCTGATTGGCCATGCTAAATTGCCCCTGAGTTTCCAAAGGCTAGGTGAGGTTATGGGGTTTGCAGGGATTGGGTGGAGGAGTGGGTCCAGGTAAGGTGCGCTTTGAATGAGTCGGTGTAGACTGGATGGGCAGAATGGCCCCCTCTGCACTGCAGGGTTTCTACGATTCTATTCCATGTTGAACTTTTCAGGTTATAAATTCCAAAGCATAAAATTGAAATTATTATCCAAGACTGGTAGCAAAAGGTAACCTAATCATTGAAAATCGATTATTTTTAAAATATTTTTATTCTGAAGACTAGGAAAGCTAATATTATGAGGGGCAGCAGGGTAGCATGGTGGTTAGCATAAATGCTTCACAGCTCCAGGGTCCCAGGTTCGATTCCCGGCTGGGTCACTGTCTGTGTGGAGTCTGCACGTCCTCCCCCTGTGTGCGTGGGTTTCCTCCGGGTGCTCCAGTTTCCTCCCACAGTCCAAAGATGTGCGGGTTAGGTGGATTGGCCATGCTAAATTGCCCGTAGTGTCCTAATAAAAGTAAGGTTAAGGGGGGGTTGTTGGGTTACGGGTATAGGGTGGATACGTGGGTTGAGTAGGGTGATCATGGCTCGGCACAACATTGAGGGCCGAAGGGCCTGTTCTGTACTGTACTGTACTGTTCTATTTGACTTTACCTATTTGCCCTTTCGAATACGGTGCTGAGTCAATTTCTAGAACTGCGTGGAATACCCATATTTCCATTGGCAGTGCCACAAATTTGGCCCTGTGATTATAAAGGAACAGCGAGATTAGCAATCCAGAGACTCAGGTTAATGCTTTGGGTTCAGTGCTTAAATCCCATCGTGGCAGGTGGTGAAATTGGAATTCAATAAAATAATCCAGAATTAAAAATCTAATGATCAGGAAACCATTGTCGATTGTAATAGAAACTCATCTGGTTCACTGATGTCCTTTAGGGAAGGAACTCTGCCATCTTTACCCTGTCTGGCCGACATGTGACACCAGACCCACAGCAATGCAGTTGTTTCTTAACTGATCTCTGAAATGGCCCAGGAAAACACTCAATTCAAGGCTGATTTGGGATGGGCGATAAATACTGGCCCAGCTACATCCCCTGAGCGAATAAACAAAAATGGCCAATTTAACATGGTTTGATGAAGGGGAATTACTACAGTCCAACCTCTCAATAATATTTTACACCAAAGCCCAGTGTGCCAGTGACAGATGGAGTGGACATTTAAAATAATGGATGGGATGCTAATCGGTAGACCTCTTTGTCGCATTTGGTCGTGAACTTCTTGAGTACTATTATAGCAGCACCCACCCAGGTTAGAAAAGCTCATGAGATCAAGAAGGTGATCCATTCAGAGGTTTATTTCTAGCCAAAATAAAAGACCGCAGTGCAGCATATAGCACATAGGTCCCAACCGGGACGACCGATCATCTGGTCTCAATCCAGGCCGCCTTTTAAGGGTTGATTTTGTGAGCACATCAGCGGTGGAGCTCCACGGGGAGATCACTTGGGTCATCCCCATGGGTCTCGGTAATAAGCAGGTCTTTCACACTATTGTCTTACGTTCTGTGGGGGCGGTCTGGTCAGTTGATGAGACATCTGTCACAGAATTCTCAACCTCTGGCCTATTCTAGTGACCACAGCATAGAACATAGAACAGTACAGCACAGAACAGGCCCTTCGGCCCTCGATGTTGTGCCGAACAATGATCACCCTACTCAACCCCACGTATCCACCCTATACCCGTAACCCAACAACCCCCCCCCCAACCTACGGGCAATTTAGCATGGCCAATCCACCTAACCCGCACATCTTTGGACTGTGGGGGGAAACCGGAGCACCCGGAGGAAACCCACGTACACACGGGGAGGACGTGCAGACTCCGCACAGACAGTGACCCAGCCGGGAACCGAACCTGGGACCCTGGGGCTGTGAAGCATTTATGCTAACCACCATGCTACCTTGCTGCCCAACACGGAGAGAATGTGCAAACTCCACACGGACAGTGACCCAGAGCCGGGATCGAACCTGGAACCTAGACACCGTGAGGCAGCAGGGCTACCCCGCTGCGCCACTGGCTGCCTTGGGATTTCCTTTCTCGAATGTCACCACCCCGCTGCCAATGAAGAAATGGGTTTCCAGCAATGAAAGGTCAGGAACCCCATTGCCGTTCATTGAAATATCATTAGCCAGCTCCTCCACTGCATTATGAAATAAAAATCGCTTATTGTCACGAGTAGGCTTCAATGAAGTTACTATGAAAAGCCCCTAGTCGCCACATTCCGGCGCCTGAAAATTATTATAAACTCCCCGTTGGGGAATTGAACCCCGGTCTCCCGCGTGACAGGCGGGGATACTGACCACTATATTGCACTTACAGCACTTACGTTGCAGTAATTATTTTCTTTATTTGAAGTGAGTTTGAGTGGGGTGATCATTGCTCGGCACAACATCGAGGGCCGAAGGGCCTGTTCTGTGCTTTACTGTTCTAAATCTTCTAAATCTATTTGTTGAATTAAAGCAAAGAAGCAGGAAAGGTATCTGATTGTCGAACTGTTGCAACGATTTGGGATGAAGCGGGTAAGGGTTCCTTTATGATCCAATTAGAGAGTGAGTATTCATCCTCCGTACCCTGATGCTGGCCAGAAGCCTGTATTGGAAATCTGGCCGTGTGGCAGTAATCATTCACTTAATTCACTGCAGCCACCAAGTGTACCAGCCTCCCCGGACAGGCGCCGGAATGTGGCGACTAGGGGCTTTTCACAGTAACTTCATTGAAGCCTACTCGTGACAATAAGCGATTTTCATTTTCATTTTTTTTTCAAATGTGCCAGAGTGTGGACTGCAAGGTCTTGGCGCCAAAAAAAAACAGGGGCAGAGCTGAAAAATGTTTGAAAGACAAATTCCCATAAAAGGATGATCACCAATAGGGTGCACCTCACTAAAAGAAGCGTGCAGCAAGGATTTGTCAGGGTGCTGCCAGGAATAGAAAACGGGAGGTATGAAAAGAGAGTACAGATGTGATAACTATATTCATTGGAGCTGAGAAGGCTATGAGGAAAATTAATGGAGGTTTTGTTCAATTATGAAGGGTTTTAATTTGATGGTGCAAAGAAGGAAGATCATTTTATCTGCTGGGATTTTCTTTGAGAACGGGTCATCATTTGTAGGATAGGTTTACACAATTTGTAAAGGGTTTTTAATGGAGCACGGAATGATAGAGGGAATGAAGCGGAAGCAAAACGTGTTTTAAGCAAAAACAGGGTAAATATTTGAGGTTGTGGAAGATACATGGTTTTTGAGAGAGTGGAGGCTGATGCATTAGGTGGATTGGTTTGACGTAGACTGCAACTGGATGCAGGGAAGCTAGAAACAAACGTCTAACACCGGAGATGATCCAACACGGTTTTATTTAAACTATGAATGGCTGTACATGTTCAGCTGTGGGTTGACACTCTACTAATCCTACTGGCGACCTCTTACTGGTTCTACCAGACTTACTAGCTACCACATGGCAATAATGTCCATTGACTTGTGCACTCTGACTGTCTCAGTGTCTGGGTCCTGAAATGCCCTGTCAGCTTTATAGTGGTGGTGTCTTGTCTGGTGATTGGTTGTTCTGTGTTGTGTGTTCATTGGTCATCCCTATGTGTCAATCACTGCCTGTCTGCGTCTCATTATATACATGAGTGGGTATTATGACAGAGGCTACTGGGATTATTTTGGATGACTCCAGCAAAAAAAAATGACACAAACCCAGTGGGCTGGATAACTTGCTTCTGGGTGTTATATATCCATAACTCTGCCGTGCTTGTCAGATTCTTCAATTGTCCATACCATGTGCAACTTCCCAACCATCAGTAACAATGAGACTTGAAGGGGCTGAAAGAACTGATCTATTTGTTCCTCTATCCGTCTATCCTCTCTACCTTCTCTTGGGTGCAGTCACTTTCTAAAAGGGCTGAAAAAATATACCTTAAATCAGTTGTTAATTTTGGACAACAGCATATGTTTACAACCCCATCCATAGCCAGCCTGAAAATCAAGTACATTATCCACACAAAGCTTGTCATAGAATTTACAGTGCAGAAGGAGGCCATTCGGCCCATCGAGTCTGCACCAGCTCTTGGAAAGAGCACCCGACCCAAAAGGTCCACGCCTCCACCCTATCCCCATAACCCAGTAACCCCACCCAACACTAAGGGCAATTTAGCATGCCAATCCACCTAACCTGCACATCTTTGGACTGTGGGAGGAAACCGGAGCACCCGGAGGAAACTCACGCACACACGGGGAGGATGTGCAGACAGTGACCCAAGCTGGGAATCGAACCGGGGACCCTGGAGCTGTGAAGCAATTGTGCTATCCACAATTCTACCGTGCTGCCCTATTGGTTGGGAGGTTGGGAGAATGTATAAGCTGAAGAAGTGCATTGGAATTGTCAGCTGTCTTGTAGGTTGTCTTCAATCTTTCACAACTGCATAATCCAAGGTTATTTTGTGATCCTGCTGGACTAATTCTGAATCTGACCTGATAGATTACTTTGTGTTAAATGTTTACTTCATGTAGCCCATTATATCTGCACCTAGGCTCTCCCCTACTCACTTGCTTTCCCCATCACCCTGCTATTAAATCTCCTCCAAGTACTAGATCCAATTCTTTTTGAACGTTACTATCGAATCTGCTTCCTCCACAATAAACAGTACATTCCAGATCATGATACTCACTGTGTAAGAAAGAAAGACCTGCTTTATACAGCTTGCTCCATGACCACCTCAAAGTTTTTTACGATCAATGAAGTATTTTTTCAATTGCAGTCACTGTTGTAATTCAGGATAGGTGGCAACCAATTTCCCCTCACAAACAACAAAGTGATAATGACTTGACAACCTGTTTCTTCTGTGAAGTTGATTGAGGGATAAATATTGACCAGTTAGGGCTCCAGAGAGACATCCCCCCACTCGTCTTCAAGAAATAGTGCCACAGGATCCTTTACGGATTAACTGGCAGATGAGTCGTTGGTTTAACATCTCGTCAGAAAAATGGCACCTCTAACGCTGCAATGCTGCCTCAGCACTGAAATGGAGAGTCGGCCTTGACTGTTATCCGCAAGTCTGGTGGGACTTGAACCTAGAAACTTGTGAGTCAGAGACCAGATGAATACTAAAACGAGAATGATGACATCCCAAAAAACCTACTTTATCTCCTCGCTAGTTTGGCAATTATTTAAAATCTGTGTCCTTTGCTGATATTTTACAGGATCACTTTGAGATTGTACTTTAAGGTACCCAGAAAGCTTACTGCCCTTTCCACATCAGTGACTGCTTTGGCTCAGTGATAGCACTTGCAAATCTGAATCAGAAAGACATGGCTTGGAAACGCAAGCTAGCCGGAGATTCCACTCCGACACTGAGGGCATGCTGTTTTACAGCAACTTCATTGCAGTGTTAATGTAAGCCTACTTGTGACACTAATAAAGATTAATATTATTATTTCAGCAGCGGTGTAACTTTTGGATGAAAATTTAAACCTGTGATGCACTATCAATTACAAGAAGACGAGAGTAGAATGTAATCGAGGCTTTATTACACTGAGATGTGGGGCCTCCTACAGCAGCTGACGAAATGGGGAGCACACATATTAATACTCCGCCTACTGGGTGGAGCCAGCAGGCAGGGATCTACCCCCATACCTGTAGTACAGGGGCCTTACCGTAAAACACATATATATATATAGTATACACCAGTGGTGACTACCACATTCACCCCCTGTTAAAAAATGAGTCCAGCGGGGGTGGTGGAAATTAAATGAAAATCGCTTATTGTCACAAGTAGGCTTCAAATGAAGTTACTGTGAAAAGTCCCTAGTCGTCACTTTCCGGCATCTGTTCGGGGAGACTGGTACGGGAACTATATATAAAGTTGTGTTTAAAATTACAGATATTATTACAAATTCAGGCGGTCCGGTACCTTGATCTGCCGTCGTGAGCGCCGTAGTGCTGGTGACGACTCAGGCGGCGGCTTGGTCTTCGGTGACTCCGGGAACGTGTCAAAATCCTCTTCATCCCCGGGTGGGAGCAAGGGGAGGACGGATTGTCCCGGAGCGGGGGCTGCAGTGGGGTGCGCTGGGAGAAGGGAGGGTGGTGCCGGGACAGAGGAGGGGGGTGTGGAACCAGCTGGTGCCAGGTCCCTGAGGGAGACTGTGTCGGGGTACACTACGTAAGCGTACTGCGGGTTGGCGTGGAGTAGCTGTACCCTCTCAGCCAACGGGTCCACCTTGTGGAGTCGCACGTGTCCACAGAGGAGAACGGGTCCTGGAGCTGTAGCCATGTTGGGAGCGAAACCCCGGAAGTGGACTTCCTAGGGAAGGCAAAGAGACGTTCATGGGGGGTTTCATTAGTCGCGGTGCACAGGGGCGACCGGATGGATTGAAGGCCGTCGGGGAGGACCTCCTGCCAGAGGGAGGCCGGGAGATCTCTGGACCGTAGGGCCAGCTGGATGGCCCTCCAGACCGTCCCATTCTCCCGCTCCACCTGCCCGTTTCCCCTGGGGTTGTAGCTGGTCGTCCTGCTCGAGGCAATGCCCCTGTTGAGCAGGTACTGGCGCAGCTCATCGCTCATAAATGAGAATCCCCGGTCGCTGTGGACGTAGGCGGGGAAGCCGAACAGAGCGAAGATGGTGTTGAGGGCTTTGATGACGGTGGCAGACATCATGTCGGGGCATGGGATGGCAAAGGGGAATCGGGAATATTCATCGACCACACTGAGGAAGTATGTGTTCCGGTCGGTGGAGGGGAGGGGACCTTTGAAGTCCACGCTGAGGCGTTCAAAGGTGCGGGTGGCCCTCACCAGGCGCGCACGATCTGGCCGGTAGAAGTGCGGTTTACACTCCGCGCAGACCTGGCAGTCTCTGGTGATCGCCCTGACTTCCTCAATGGAGTAAGGCAGATTGCGGGCCTTGATGAAATGGTAAAAACGGGTGACCCCTGGGTGACAGATTGTCGTGCAGGGTCCGGAGACGGTCCACTTGTGCACTGGCACATGTACCTCGGGATAGGGCAATGGGGGGCTCGTTGAGTGGTCATCAGGGGGCCGAGCACCCGCGCCCATAGTAATCGACCCTGAGGATCTTGCAATAATGGCAGAAGAAGCTAATTGACCTCATGGGAGTGGTCAAGGTCATTGAATGCATCTTAAAATGACACCCTTTGCACTACACATCCAACCTCTCATGTTGTTCAATACACCACAGCCTCAGCACTGACCCATCAATAGACCTCGCACTACCAGCCTAACATCTGGTACACATCATAGATGTTCCAATGATGTCAACCTCACAGGCAAGTCCCATTGCTCCCATATACTCCCAGTTATTCAGCTATGTTAGGCACATTATGGGGCCTCACGGTAGCATGGTGGTTAGCATCAATGCTTCACAGCTCCAGGGTCCCAGGTTCGATTCCCGGCTGGGTCACTGTCTGTGTGGAGTCTGCACGTTCTCCCCGTGTGTGCGTGGGTTTCCTCCGGGTGCTCCGGTTTCCTCCCACAGTCCAAAGATGTGCAGGTTAGGTGGATTGGCCATGCTAAATTGCCCGTAGTGTAAGGTTAATGGGGGGATTGTTGGGATACGGGTCACGTGGGTTTAAGTAGGGTGATCATTGCTCGGCACAACATCGAGGGCCGAAGGGCCTGTTCTGTGCTGTACTGTTCTATGTTCTATGTTCTATTACTCAAATGCACAATTATTGACATTCTTCCTCCTCTCTTAAGGCAAGCTTGCCCATAACTACCAGGAGAGAAAAGAACCAATCTCCTGCACTCAGCAGCGGAGGTTATTCTCGTGGAAACCATTGAGGATGATGTTATTTTCCTGCCTTTTGCCCCTTCACAACACCCAGCTAGCCTTGCCACATGGGCTGCTATTGAACCTTTTGCTTTCCACCCCACCCTATTCCCTTCTCCCTAACCTTCCCCTTCCAATTGTCTGCTTTCAGATGCCCAAACATGGTCACCTGTCCAACCAGAACTACCCCAGGAGGAGGAGAAAAAGCAATAACATAGCATTGATGAAGAGGCCTTTTCACTTGATGTGATAATTCACAGCCATCAGCTCAGATAGTGGCTCAGCTGATAGCTGTGAAGATAGCAAAGAGTAGGAATCTTCATGCGGTGAGTCACCATGCAAACCAGCTGCAGCCAGGCGAGGGGGAAAGGACAGTTTGTTTACCTGCTCACTGGCGAGCAAGGTCGCAGACAAGTTTTGCAACATGGAACTCAGATTAAAAGTTCGATAAGGAAAAATACAAAAGAATGTTAATGAGCATCAGCATTCCTGATGCAATGGTGATGCTAGGTGCACTGTTTGGCCAACCAGACAGCCTACAGTCAGTATCAAGGAGCATGGAGGAGTTCAGCTCCACTATGGAAGGCATCACAGAGAGCTTCTCTTCTCTGTCTCTGTCCAGCGCCCTGTCATGTTGCAGTTTCAGACACACTGCAGGCGTACATGCCCACACCTATTTCAGCCTTTATGTGGACAGATTATCAAACTCTTTGACTTCCCTGTGAGGAGGTAGTGACACACCTGGCCAAATACAGGTGCTCACCACAACCCCTCTAAAAACCACTCCATGGTACTTCCAGGAACTTTGAAACAGCATGGGTTTTCCCAAATCATCTTACAAGTTAGATGCCTGACACTTTAAATTACATGGGTGATCAGGTGCGCTTGTAGCTGTATGAATGTTCTATAGTGAGTAAAAAGCAAATAAATAAATTGTTAAAACGTGGTCCATATTTGTAAATCATGCATCAAAGCAGTCATATTGGCCAAGTCCTGAAGGAAAGATCTGCCAGTCTAGATTGCAGAAGATGGTGAGAAAACCAACAGAGGAAAACTGTACTTGATCTCACCCTCACCAATCTAACTGTCGAAGAGGAAACTGCCCATGACAGTAATACTGACCACCACACAACCCTGATAAAGTTGAAGCCCTGTCCTAACATTGCGGACACCATCCATCATGTTGTCTTGCTTTAGCACCTCATCAAACATTCAGAACAGGTCTAACAGCACAAACCTGGCTTCCACAATGTTCTGTGGGCCCTCAGAAACCAAATTGTATTCAGCCGCAATCTGTAACCTCTTGGCTTGTCATATTCCTCACTCCACCATCAAGCCAGCATCCAACGCTGGTTCAATGAGGTGCATAGGAGAGCAAGTCAGGGCGGCCCATCAGGAATACCTAAAAATAAGACTCCAAGCTGATGAAGTAATATGCTTACTAAGCAGGAAAGCAGCATGCTATCAACTGAGCTAAGTGGCCCCACAACCAACAGATCGGATCCAAGCTCTTAAATCCTGTCATATCCAGTCACAAACACAGATGGATGATTTAATAACTAACACAAGGACGAAGCTCATGAACATCCTCACCCTTAATGATGGCCACATCGCGCACCGGTCTGCAAAAGACTAGAATGCTAGAGCATTCACAACCTATCAGTCAAAAATGGAGGTTGATGATTTGCCTTGGAATCCTCCTGAGCTCCCTAAAATGAAGAATATCAGTTTTGTCTCATTAGTTTCATTGCACAAGACCAGGAAATGACATTGGGCGCTTGATACATCAAAGATTACAGCAACAGTAATATCCCTGGTATGAAGCTGAAGAGTTGCTTTTTTTAGAACTATTCACTCCTCTGTCCAAGTTGACAATGTGGAAAATTACCCAGGTATGTCCAGGCACACATTGTCGGACAAATCCAGTTCAGCCAATCACTTCTCCATCAGCCTACTCTCAATCATCAGCAAAATAATACAAGTTATTGTAGTCAGTGCGTTCAAATGGCACTTGCTCAACAATAACCTGCTCACCAACACTCCACTTAGGCTCCACCAGAACCACTCAGTTCCAAACCTTGCTATAACCTTGGGTCAAACATGGACAACAGAGCTGAACTCAAGAGCTGAGGTGAGAGGGACTGTCCTTGAGATATAATCATAGAATCATAGAATTTACAGTGCAGAAGGAGGCTATTAGTCCCTCGAGTCTGCACCGGCTCTTGGAAAGTGCACCTTACATAAGCCAATGCCTTCACCCTATCCCCGGAACCCAGTAACCCCAGATAACCTTTTTTTTTTACACTAAAGGCAATTTATCATGGCCAATCCACCTGCACATCTTTGGACTGTGGGAGGAAACCGGAGCATGCGGAGGAAACCCACGCAGACACGGGGAAACTCCGCACAGACAGTGACCTAAGCCAGGAATTAAACCTGGGACCCTGCAGCTGTGAAGCAACTGTGCTAACCAGTGTGCTACCGTGCTGCCCATAGAATCCCTACAGTGCAGAAGGAGGCCATTTGGCCCATCGGGGCTGCACAAACCCTCTGAAACAGCACCCTAGCTCGGCAACCCCCCTACAATCCCATAACCCCACCTAACCCTTTGCACATTAAGGGGAAATTTAGCATGTCAACCAACCTAATTTGCACATCTTTGGACTGTGGGAGGAAACCGGAGCACCAGGAGGAAACCCAAGCAGACATGGGGAGAAGGTGCAGACTCCACCGAAATTGAACACGGGTGCCTGGCATTGTGAGGCAGTGGGACTAACCATTGTGCCACTGTACCACCTTAATCAATGCAATGTTTGACTGACGGTAACATCAAGGGTCCCCAGTAAACACAAAGCCAATGGGAATCAAGGAGAAAACTTGCCAGTGAATAAAGCCGTACTGACCACTGAGTAAGATGTTTGTTGGATGGTGTGGTGGTTCGAGGCAATATCAGGGAGACTTCCAGTATAACGGAACAAGGGTTTATTGGCAACAGTAAAGGTAAACCATACACAGGCACAGAGTCACTAAACAGATCTTCACTCATAAGATGAAAAATGCAGATGTTCATTGATGATTGAAGAATGTTCAGTACTATTCATAACTCATCAACTCATGAAGCAGTTGTATCATGTTGTCATACAGCAAGTCCTGGACAATGTTCAGTGCTGATAGGTGATAAGTAACATTCGCATCACACTAGTGGTAGTTGATGACCATCTCCAATGAGGAGATATTAAGCACCTTGTTCAGTGGTATTAACATCACTGTATTCCCCCAACATCAACCTCCTGGGGTAACTGTTGACCAGAAACCACATAAATGCTCTGGTTAAAAGGGCAGGCCAGAGGCTGGAAATTCTGCAGTGAGTAACTCACCCTCTGACTCCCGCTAAGCCTGTCCACTATCCACAAGGAACAATTTGGCAGTGTGATGAAATTCTCTCCACTTGTCGATGTGCTGCAACAATTCACCAAGGCTCCTTTGTCATTATCGTCTAAATCTAGAACTTTTAACACCTAGGGTAGCCGATATATGAAAACACTACCACTGACAGAACTCCCTCTGATAGCATTGTGGGTGTCCCTACACCTCAAGGATTGCAATGGTTTAGGATGATGTCTTACCAATATGTTTTTCAGAACAACGAAGGTTGGGCCATAAATGTTGACCCTGTCAGCTGTGCTCACATCCAATGAATGAATTTTGAAAAAAAAAATAGACCTTGTCATGATGATGATGGAAAATTATGACTGAGTGAGATTTACCTATAAATTCACCATTAAAAGATTAAACTGTTGAAAGAGGGATTTATTTTTTCAAAACCCAAGAAATGAGAATGACCAAAGGTGGCTACCTCCACTCACACAATGCCTGATATTGTAAATTGACCAGTTTCTGGAAAGTGCCTGGGTGGATTGCTCTGCAGGCCTGCCCTGACATGTTGCATAGCATTTCACACCTGGGAGGTGTCATCGACCATTTTAAAAAGGGGGCTCTTGAAAGGAAGCAATAAAATGCAAAGTGCTGCATTTTAATCAACAGTAAAACAATGGGAATTGCTGACAAACTAGTTGCACTCAAACCCCCTGTGGAGGATGAAATACCCGCGTCTTCTGTTGATTTCTACTATCTTGAAATCTGTGAAATGAAAGAGATGAAAGATCAGAAATGTAATTACTTATACTCCAACAATGACTACAGGGCAGCACGGTAGTATTGTGGATAGCACAATTGCTTCACAGCTCCAGGGTCCCAGGTTCAATTCTGGCTTGGGTCACTGTCTGTGCAGAGTCTGCACATTCTCCCCGTGTGTGCGTGGGTTTCCTCTGTGTGCCCCGGTTTCCTCCCACAGTCCAAAGATGTGCAGGTTAGGTGGATTGGCCATGATAAATTGCCCTTAGTGTACAAAATTGCCTTTAGCGTTGGGTGAGGTTACTGGGTTATGCAGATAGGGTAGAGGTGTTGACCTTGGGTAGGGTGCCCTTTCCGGGAGCCGGTGCAGACTCGATGGGCCGAATGGCCTCCTTCTGCACTGTAAATTCTATGACAATCAAGATTATTTCCAGGAATATACAGACAGGAGGTTTAAGGATTGATTTTGTCAAACCAAAAGCAGAGAAAAGTTGTCTGGAAAAGCCGCTGAAGAGAGCAACAAGGAATCTCTCTGAAGTGAGGTGTTATTCCAGCAAAGTGCAGTTACCTGAATTACAATTGAACTCCTGGATTTTAGAGGAGCAGTTAACTTCAAAGGGTCATTTTCAACAATTTACACCTCAAGGACAAGAAAAACACTTGCATAATTGTATATTTTTATAGCTTTAATTAGCATTTTTAATTTTTCTTATTTCTGAGATTTTTGGGCATGCATCATCACATAGACATAGAACAGTACAGCACAGAACAGGCCCTTCGGCCCTCGATGTTGTGCCGAGCAATGATCACCCTACTCAAGCCAACGTATCCACCCTATACCAGTAACCCCCCCCCCCCTTTCTTTGACTCAAGAAATCCTAGTTTGATTCACTCCGTATTAAAAATTAAATGCATTTGGATTGGGAAAGGTATTTACAGGAAAAATAAATAATTAAAAATATTGTTTCAACCAAATGAAGGGGCTGAATAAGGAGAGAAATTCATTCCTACTCCGACCTGCAATATCTCAGGTATCTAAGGACGGCACAGTGGTTCGCACTGCTGTCTCATAGGGCCAGGGACCCGGGCTCAATTCCAGCCTCGGATGACTGTCTGTATGGAGGCTGCACTTTCTCCCTGTGTCTGTGTGGGTTTCCTCCCACAGTCCAAAAATATGCAGGTTACGTTGCTAAATGCTAAATTACCCTTTAGTGCCCAAAAAGATTAGGTTGGATTACTGGCTTACGAGGATAGGATAGGGGCATGTGCCTAGGTAGGGTACTCTTTCCCAGGGTTGGTGCAGTCTCAATGGGCCGACTGGCCTCCTTCTGCATTGTAGAGATTCTATGATTCTTCAATATCTCTCTGAATCTCTCAACATTTAGATTAGTTTCTTCATTATCCTTTCTGACAGAATGGACCATCTCACATCTGCCCACATCAAACTGTATTTGCCAAATCATTGCCCATTCATTTAACTCATCCATGTCGCTTTGTCGTTTCTTTATGTCCTCTTCACAACTTACTCTCCTACTTATTGAAGTTTCGGCTAGTGTAGACTTGAGAGATGAACAGACACTTCCAACACTGATGAAGGTTCAACTCAATTTTATTAACTATTTCTAGCTAACTAACACACAATGACTGTGGGTCTAAATGATGCTAACTAAAACTAGAGACCTAGTCCGAACCAGTTGATTCTCTCAGCACGTGTTGTGAGTCTGTGCTGGGCTGGATGAGTTCTTGTTACACTCAGAGGCAGCACCCAGAATGAGCGGGAACCGTGGTGCCCTCTGCCTTTAAAGTGTGTGTATTCTAACTGGTGATTGGCTGCGGTGTTTGTACATGTTGATTGGTCCCTGTGTGTGTCCATCAGTGTGTGTCTGCACCATGATATACTGGTATATATTATGACACCTATCTTGTGTAGTCAGCAAATTTAACAAAGGTATCTTCGATCTGGTCATCTGAATCAATGATATAAATTGCAACATGTTGAGGCACCCAGGCACTGCTCCCTGCGGCACACCACTCATTACATCCTACCAACCTGAAAATGATCCATTTACGCCAATACTCTTTTCTGTATGCTCGGCAATCTTTTACCCCTGCCAATGTGTTATTCTGAGAGTAATCCTGAGATTGCAGCACTTGAGGATTTGATTTTTAACATCCTTCGCAACTGCTCAAATCTGCTTTCAGACCTCATCTGTGGAACACGGGCTCTGGCTTTTCACCCTCCTCCAGAAAGATATCCTTTATCTGGCCTGTTACATCCTTGACTTTGACAGTAAGGAGGCACCACATCGTCTTGGAGTTCCTTTTTACAACTGCAGAAACATGTGTCTGATCTCCTGACTATGAAATTTACTATCTTTCTTGCTCTTCCACTCTACTTCTTCCACTTTACCGTGGGCAGCACGGTAGCACAGTGGGAAGCATGGTAGCACAGTGGGAAGCATGGTAGCACAGTGGGCAGCACGGTAGCACAGTGGGAAGTACAGTAGCACAAGTGGATAGCACTGTGGATTCACAGTGTCAGGGTACCAGGTTCGATTCCCCGCTGGGTCACTATCTGTGCGGAGTCTGCACATTCTCCCCGATTTTGCTTGTGTTTCCTCTGGGTGCTCCGGTTTCCTCCCACAGTCCAAAGATGTGCAGGTTAGGTGGACTGGCCATGATAAATTGCCCTTAGTGACCAAAAAGGTTAGGAGGGGTTATTGGGTTACGCGGATAGGGTGGAAGTGAGGGCTTAAATGGGTCGGTGCAGACTCGATGGGCCGACTGGCCTCCTTCTGCACTGTATTTTTTATGTTCTATGTTCTACTCATATTCAACTCATGGTGTCATAGGCTTGGCTCTGGCTGCACTCCCCTCCAGAAACATCACCCTCTCCATCATCTAAAGTTGAAAATGAACTTGCAAGCAAGGTAGCGTAACTGCCTGGTTTTCTTAGACTGCCTGGTGAGCACACATTCCTTCCCTGCCATCACACTCCTAATCTGCACTGTGACCACCTCCCTAAATCTACTATCAACATAGTTCTCTGTCTTGAAGATGCACTGCTCGAGCCACTGCTCGAGTTCTGAAACCTGGAACTCAAGATTCTGCAGCCAGAGGCACTTCCTGCAGATGTGTTCTTCTGGGAGCAAATGGTGGATCCATAACTTCCCACAGACTGCAGGATGTACATTCCATTCTCCCAAGCTGAGCTGCCATACCGTAACTTTGAAAACTATTGATCACAATTAAAATTGGTGAGATAGTGCAGGTGAGGGAGGGTTTAGATTCTTGAGGCATTGGGACTGATTCTGGGGAAGATCAGACCTGTACAAGCTGGGTGGGTTACATTCCAACAGGACCAGGGCCAATAGCCTCATAGGGGTATTTGCCAGTGCTTTTGGGGAGGGTTTAAACTGGAGTGGCATGGAGATGGAAATCTGAGTGGGAAGATAGAAGGGCGGTAACCAAATATAGAAATGAAAGACAGAAAGCAGAAAGTAAAAGTGGAAGACAGAGGAATCTAGCTGCAAATGAGGGTCATGGCACAAAAAAAATTTTTAAAGTATAAAAGTATTAAAAAAGACAAGTCTAACAGTATTGTATCTGAATGCATAGAGCATTCACAATAAGGTAGATGAATTAAAAATGCAAATTGATACACATGGATACGATATGATTGCGAGTATGAAGGCATAGCTGCAGAGGGACCAAGATGAGGATCATAATATCCAAGGATATTCAATATTTAGGAAGGATAGACAAAAAGGGACAGGAGCTGGTGTAGTGTTGTTAGTTCAGGATGAAATAAGTGCAACAGTGAGAGGGGATATTGGTTCAGAAAACCTAGTTGCAGAATCAGCATATCTCCAACAAAATATCTCCTGCTCCACCAGAGGTGCAAACACCCTGGACCACTGCTACACGAGCATCACAGGAGCCTACCGCTCCATTCCCTGACCTCAATTTGGCAAATCCGACCACAAGTCGGTATTCCTACTTCCGGCTTACAAAGAGCAACTCAAGCGTGCTGAGCCAGTCAAGAAAACCATACAGTGCTGGTGCGAGGAAACTGAGGACATCCTCAACGACTGCCTGGAGACTGTGTACTGATCCACATTCAAGGCCGCGGCAGCTAACCTGGACAAGTACGCAACCACCGTCACAGACTTCATCAGTAAGTGTGTCGAGGACTGTGTACCAAAGAAGACAATACGGGTATTCCCCAATCAGAAACCCTGGCTCAACCAAATGGTTCACTCACTGCTGAAGTTCCGGATGGATGCGTTTAAGTCTGACAACCCTGACCTATATAAGAAATCCAGCTGGCAAGTGTACTCTCAGATATCTTCACCACCTCACTCCTCCGCTCTGAGGTCCCCACCTCCGTCAAGAAGACCACCATAATACCAGTACCAAAGAAGAACAAGGTAGCCTGCCTTAACAACTGCCGATCGGTGGCCCTGACGTCTGTTATCATGAAATGTTTCAAGCCATCAGGGATGCAAAAAGATAATACTGCATCAAACTAGAGTCGCAGGCCAACGGCACTAACCCACAGCGACTATGGCATGGCCTACACGAGATTACAGGCTATAAAGCAAGGCCAGGCGGAATATCTGGGGCTGGAGCATCCCTACCCATTGATTGAACAAGTTCTATGCCCACTTTGAGCAGTCAGTCAATGTATCAGTGCCATCCGCCCCAACAGCCTTGGGCACACCCATACCCACTATTACAGCCTCAGAGGTAGGAGCTGCCTTCTTGAAAGTGAATCCGCGGAAAGCGACGGGTCCCGACGGAGTCCCTGGGCGAGCACTCAGAGCCTGCGCAGACCAGCTGGCAAGTGTATTCACAGATATCTTCAACACCTCACTCCTCCTCTCTAAGGTCCCCACCTCCTTCAAAAAGACCACCATAATACCAGCACCAAAGAAGAATAAGGTAGCCTGCCTTAACAACTGCCGATCGGTGGCCCTGACGTCTGTTATCATGAAATGTTTCAAGCGGCTAGTCATTAGACGGATCACTGCCAGCCTCCCAGATGGTCTCGATCCACAGCAGTTTGCCTATCACCGCAGCCGGTCCACAGCAGATACTATCTCCCTTGCTCTAAAATCAACACTCAAACACCTCGACAACAAGGACACCTATGTAAGACTGTTGTTCATCGACTACAGTTCCGCCTTTAACACTATTATCCAAACAAGACCAATAACCAAACTCCGCAATCTTGGACTTGACCCCTCCCTGTGCAGCGGATCCTCGACTTCCCCACCAAAGGACCGCAATCTGTCAGGATAAGCAACAGCACCTCCCCCACAATAGTCCTCAACACCGGAGCCCCACAAGGATGTGTGCTCAGTCCTCTACTGTACTCCCTATACACACATGACTGTGTGGCGAGATTTAACTCCAGCTCAGGGCAGCACGGTGGCACAGTGGTTAGCATTGCTGCCTACAGCGCTGAGGATTTGGGTTCGAATCCCGGTCCTGGGTCACTGTCCGTATGGAGTTTGCACATTCTCCCTGTGTCTGCACAACCCAAAAATGTGCAGGATAGACGGATTGGCCATGCTAAATGGCCTTTTAATTGGAAAAAATAATTGGGTACTCTAAATTTTTTTTTTTTTAAATTTAACTCCAACTCAATCTAGACGTTTGTGGATGATACCACTGTGGTGGGCCGTATTTCAAACAATGACGAATCAGACCACAGGAGGGAGATAAATCACTTGGTTGTATGGTGTACCGAAAACACCCTCTCTCTGAATGTTGGACAGACCCAGGAACTTCATCCATCAACTTCAGGAAGCGTAGCACGACACAGACTCCCGTCTGCATCAATGGCTTCGAAGTGGAGATGGTCGATAGCTTTAAGTTCCTGGGGGTCACCATCACCAACAGTCTGTCCCGGTCCACTCACATTGATGCAACAGTCAAGAAAGCCCAACAACGTCTCTACTTCCTATGGAAGCTGAAGAAATTTGGCATGTCTGCATCGACTCTCATAAACCTCGACAGATGTGCGATAGAGAGTATCCTATCCGGCTGCATCACAGCCTGGTATGGCAACTGCTCGGTCCAAGATCGCAAGAAACGGCAGAGCGTGGTGAACTCAGCTGGAAGCATCACACAAGATTGCCACCCCCACATTGATTCTGTTTACACCTCCCGCTGCCTTAGGAAGGCAGACAGCATTATCAGAGACCCCTCCCACCCAGGCATTGCCTTCTTCCAGACCCTTCCATCAGGCAGAAGGTACAGAAGTCTGAAGACTCGCACATCCAGACATAGGAACAGTTTCTTCCCCACAGCTACTAGACTCCTCAAGACTCTCCCTCGGTCTGATCTGTTCCCTGTAAGAACATTATTCATCTATTTGCTTTGTTTGGCCCCTTGTTTCGCACTGTAACCAATCACAGTTTGTCGATGTACCGTTTGTCAATGTTCTCTGTTGATTGTTCTTTCGTCTACTATGTACGTACTGTGTACGTTCCCTTGGCCGCAGAAAAATACTTTTCACTGTATTTCGATACATGTGACAATAAATCGAATCAATCAATCAATCAGTCAGTCTGAGTGGAGCTAAGTAGCATGTGGAGCTAAGGTGTGGAAAACATTAGGAGGAGCTGTCTATAGGCCTGGACACAGTAGCGATGAGGTCGAGAATGGCATTAAACAGGAAGTTAGAGATGTAACAAAGTGCTATGGTAATCATGGGTGACTTTAATCTACATATAGACTGGTATAGACTGGGTAACCAAATTAGCAAAAATATTATGGTAGATAAATTCTTGTAGTCTGTGTGAGATGGTTTATTTAGATCAGGATGTTGAGGAACTAACTAAGGAATATGTTATCCCAGATTTGCAATTACGCAATGAGAAGGGGTTAATTAATAATCTTATTGTGCAGGGTCCTTTGAGGAACAGTGATCATCACATGATATATGATGGATTGATTAGGCTGGAATGTGACAATGTTTGATGTGAAACTAGGGTCCTAAATCTAAACAAAGGAAACCAGAAAGTGTGAGTTGTGAGTTGGCTAAGATAGATTGGGGAAGTTGATTAAAAGGCATGACAGTGGTTGGCAATGACTCATATTTATTGAATTAATGTATGTAATGCAACAGTTATACATTCTTTTCTGGTTTAAAAATTCCAAAAAAGCGACCGAACCATGGCTTACAAAATAAATTAAGGATAGTATTAGAATGAAAGAAGAGCCACATAAATTTGCTCAAAGAAATTGCAAGCCTGAGGATTGGGAGTTGTTCAGTATTCAGCAAAGGAGGACAAAGATTGTTGAAGAGGGGAAAATAGAATATGACAGTAAATTTGCAAGTAATGTAAAAGCAGGCTGTAAAAACTCCATAAGTATATAAAAACAAAAAGATTATTGAAGACAGTCTGAAACAAGAGAATATATAACAGAGAACAAGAAAATGGCTGAACAATTAAACAACTATTTTAGTTCCATCTTCACAGAGAATGACACAAATAACTTCCCAGAAATATAAGGAATCAAGTGTCAAGTGAGAAGGAGGAATTGAAGGAAATTTCTATCACTCAAAAAATACTTTTGGAAAAATTAATGGGACTGGAAGCTGATAAATCCCCAAGGCCTGATAATCTACACTCTCGGGTAGAAAAGCAGGTAGCCATGGAAATAGTGGAGGTGTTGGCTATTATCTTAAAAATTCTGTCGACACTGGAACATCCCTGGTTGATTGAAGGGTGGCAAATGTAACCCAGCTATTTCAAAAAGGAGGGCGGGAGAAACATGACTCGTTACCTGAACATCAACAGCCGGACAAATTCTAGTGTCTATTACAAAGGATGAATGAACAGGACTCTTGGAATATCAACAGGATTAGACAAAGTCAACATTGATTTATGAAAGGAAAAACATGTTTGAAAAACCTATTGGAGTTTTCTTGGAGATGTAACAAGTATAATAGAGGGCAAGTCCCCAGGACCAGATGCGATCTATCCCAGGTTACTGAGGGAAATGAGGGACGAAATAGCTGGGGATTTAACAGACATCTTTGCAGCATCCTTGAGCATAGGTGAGATCCCGAAGGACTGGAGAATTGCTAATGTTGTCCCTTTGTTTAAGAAGGGTAGCAGGGATAATCCATGGAATTATAGACCTGTGAGCTTGACGTCAGTGGTAGGCAAACTGTTGGAGAAGATACTGAGGGATAGGATCTATTCATATTTGGAAGAAAATTGACTTATCAGTGATAGGCAGCATGGTTTTGTGCAGGGAAGGTCATGTCTTACAAACCTAATAGAATTCTTTGAGGAAGTGACAAAGTTAATTGATGAGGGAAGGGCTGTAGATGTCATATATATGGACTTCAGTAAGGCGTTTGATAAAGTTTCCCATGGCAGGTTGATGGAAAAAGTGAAGTAGTATGGGGTTCAGGGCGTACTAGCTAGATGGATAAAGAACTGGCTGGGCAAAAGGAGACAGAGAGTAGTGGTGGAAGGGAGTGTCTCAAAATGGAGAAAGGTGACTAGTGGTGTTCCACAGGGATCCGTGCTCGGACCACTGTTGTTTGTGATATACATAAATGATCTGGACAAAGGTATAGGTGGTCTGATGTGCAAGTTTGCAGATGATACTAAGATTGATGGAGTTGCAGATAGCGAGGGGGACTGTCAGAGAATACAGCAAAATATAGATAGATTGGAGAGTTGGGCAGAGAATTGGCAGATGGCGTTCAATCCAGGCAAATGCGAGGTGATGCATTTTGTAAGATCTAATTCAAGAGCGGACTATATGGTCAATGGAAAAGTCCTGGGGAAAATTGATGTACAGAGAGATCTGGGAGTTCAGGCCCATTGTACCCTGAAGGTGGCAACGCAGGTCAATAGAGTGGTCAAGAAGGCATACAGCATGCTTGTCTTCATCGAACGGGGTATTGAGTACAAGAGTCGGCAGGTCATGTTATAGTTGTATAGGACTTTGGTTAGGCCACATTTGGAATACTGCGTGCAGTTCTGGTCGCCACATTACCAGAAGGATGTGGATGCTTTAGAGAGGGTGCAGAGGAGGTTCACCAGGATGTTGCCTGGTATGGAGGGTGCTAGCTATGAAGAAAGGTTGAGTAGATTAGGATTGTTTTCGTTGGAAAGATGGAGGTTGAGGAGGGACCTGATTGAGGTCTACAAAATTATGAGAGGTATGGACAGGGTGGATAGCAACAAGCTTTTTCCAAGAGTGGGGGTGTCAATTACAAGGGGTCACAATTTCAAGGTGAGAGGGGGAAAGTTTAAGGGAGATGTGCGTGGAAAGTTTTTTACGCAGAGGGTGATGGGTGCCTGGAATGCTTTGCCAGCGGAGGTGGTAGAGGTGGGCACGATCGCATCATTTAAGATGCATCTGGACAGATATATGAACGGGCAGGGAACAGAGGGAAGTAGATCCTTAAAAAATAGGCAACAGGTTTAGATAAAGGATCTGGATCGGCGCAGGCTGGGAGGGCTGAAGGGCCTGTTCCTGTGCTGTAATTTTCTTTGTTCTTGTTCTTGTGAGTGGTGAGCCATGTCTGACTAATCTATTAAGCTATCTGACTAATTTATTGAGGAGATCACTAACATGCTAGATGGAAACTATCTACGACTCAGTTACAGGGCATTTAATAAGATTCTGACCCACAGATTATGAGTAGAAATTAAAGTCCATATAATTTTGTGATCTGGGTTGTTAATTGTTGCAAGGTAGGAGACAGAGAGCATGGACATAGAGAATGTATCTGATTTGCAGGATGTGACACGTGACATTGTTTAAAATAAGATCGGTTAGGAGAAGTGGAGGAGTGAAGAGTTTTCTGAGTCAATTCGCTGAAACTATTAAAAGCTAGTACAGGTGAGCAAAAGGTATTAAAATGGCTAAGTAATTGAACGTTGTTTATTTCTCTCAAAAGGATTGAAATAAAAAAGTGAGAAAGTTTTGCTATCATTGAGCAAAGCCTTAGTCAGACCTTAGTTGCAATAATGTGTTTGGTTTTTGACCCCAACGGAAGGATATACAGACCTTGGAGAAGAAAAATGTTCACCGGGGTGTCATTGAGTTTTAAAGGGTTAAATAAACTTTTCTTCTATTGCCTTGGCTTTAGAAAGTTAAGGGATAGCTAATTAAAGCCTCTGAAATTATGAAGGGATTTGGTAGGGTAAGTACACTGAGGCTTCTTTCTTTGATTCATGGGCAGCATGGTAGCACAGTGGGTAGCACTGTTGCTTCACAGCTCCAAAGTCCCAGGTTCGATTCCTGGCTTGGGTCATTGTCTGTGTGGAGGCTGCACGTTCTCCCTGTGTCTGTGTGGGTTTTCTCTGGTGCTCCGGTTAACTCCCACGTCCAGAAAGATGAGCTGTTCGGTGAAATGGACATTCTAAATTCTCCCTCTGTGTACCCAAACAGGCGCAGGAATGTGGCAACTAGGGGATTTTCACAGTAACTTCATTGTAGTTTTCATGTAAGCCCACATGTGACATGTGGCATTAGATTATAATGCAGAGATTAAATCTTTGAAATGAGGGCTGGTCCATACAGAAAGCTCTTTTACAAAAAGGGCAACAGGAATTTGAAACTCTCTCCAAAACGATTGTAAATGCTTGCTCAATTGGACTTGACAGATCTCTGTTAGGTAAGAGTATAAGGGAATATGGAAAAAGTATGGACACAAAGAATTGAGTCCAAAGAAGGGTCGGTTAGGTAGGGTTACAGAGAATGGGGTGGGGGTGTAGGCCTAGGTAGGTTGTTCTTTCAAAGGGTCGGTGCAGACCCTATGGGCTGAACAGCCTACTTATGTCAGCTATGATATAATTGAATGACAAGGTGAGCTCAAGTGGCTGAATGTCCTTATTAGGACACAAACTATGCTATAACATTGGCCTTGGCTTTGAGCTCATGTGTATGTAGCTTGCGAAAGGATGATTGAGAATTATTTCTCTTCCAGCAATCCTGTGAGATGTATATTAATGGGTTCCAGTGCAGTTTTTCATACTATAAGTTGGTCCTAACAAAACAGTGCATGTCTTGAAATATTCAGACCCTACCTGCAGTAATTATTCATTCACCATTGCCACTGTACATTCTCCCAAGAGAAGCCATGCATTGAAAATCATAGTCTAATACTGAACTCAGCCGGTGAAACGTCCATAATTAGTGTTTCTGCATTTGAAGTTTCCCAGAGAAACCATTTGTTGATTGAATGGGAGAACAAAATTAAGTGTTTATAGAGAAGCACTCTTCTATAAATGTTCTTAAGTGAATGCAAATGTAGGCCACACAATTTATTTCAACTATACTTACCATTATCTATGTCACTGAAGCTTACATTTGATTTGGGGCGACATGAAGCCGCAGTGGTTAGCACTGCTGCTTCATGGCGGCGAGGATCCGGGTTCGACCCCAGCCCTGGGTCACTCTCCGTGTGGAGTTTACACATTCTTCCTGTGTCTGCGTGGTCTCTCCCCCACAAACCCAAAGATGTGCAGCGTAGATAGATTGGCCACGCTAAATTGCCCCCTTAATTGGAAAAAAATGAATTCGGTATATTATGGGTCAGGGTTCAGAAAATTGCAAAGTATAGCATGGAGTTCACCTGACCCACGATTTTTCATAGATTTTGGTTATGGGGAGCACAAGAGTCCACACTCCAGATGTTATGCAACAGAGACCTTAAGTATTTTTAAAACAAAAACAATGTTTATTCTATGAACCCAGTTAACATTTTATAAATACACAGTAAATATCTTATCAACCACCAACACACATAACCCCACAGTACAATACTCTATAGGTAACCCTTAATACTTTTCCTAGCAACATCCATAAGTTAAACCCTTTTTAACAAAGACAGCAGTTTTAAATTCTCTCCAGAAACAGGTATTACTTTGAAATCATCAAGTGATCTGGAGACATTCCTTAGAGAGAGAGATATATACAGCTTCTTGTTTGAGTGCAGCTCTCCAACTGAAAACAAAACCAAAAACAGAGCCACAAAGCAGCTTTTCAGCTCAAAATGAAAGTAAAAGATAGACAGGCAGCCCAGCTCCACCCACACACTAACATCACTACAGCTATTTGATAAACACCCATTTCTTAAAGGTATATCCACCTGACAGGTACTCGAAGTTTAAAAAAAACTTATATTAGATTTAAAGATCAACATCCTAATTTTAATGACCTGTTCTTTTTGAGTTGCTAGATACATTTAAGATCAGAACAGTTGGTATTACTTAGCGTGAAGATGGGGAATTGGGATGGGTAGGACCAAGTACCAATGGATCCAGATAGAATATTGAGCTTTCAACATTTCTATGCTAACAGAACACATGGAAGCAATAGTTCAGCTTTTGCACTTTTAGGTTTAGTATCGTGGAACAAGGAGACAGATGGTACCCCACAGATATTTGAATTAATCTGTATTTCAGGTTTGGATTTGAGGATTCAAACATGGAATTCCAAATTACATTTTCAGCTCCTATTAATTTCCATTGTCTTTTTAGGTCTCATGCAGATGACTCATCAGAATGTTCCAAGTGTAGTTAAACAGAATCTTCTGCCGTATCATGTAGGGAATATACAGTGAATGGTAGAACCCTCAAGAGTATTGACAGTCAGAGAGATCTAGGTGTACAGGTCCACAGATCACTGAAAGGGGCAACACAGGTGAAGAAGATAGTCAAGAAGGCATACGGCATGCTTGCCTTCATTGGCCGGGGCATTGAGTATAAAAATTGGCAAGGCATGTTGCAGCTGTATAGAACCTTAGTTTGGCCACACTTGGAGTATCGAGTTCAATTCTGGTCGCCACACTACCAGAAGGATGTGGAGGTTTTAGTGAGGGTGCAGAAGAGATTTACCAGGGTGTTGCCTGGTATGGAGGGAATTAGCTATGAGGTAGGATGCCTCGGTGAAGAAGTGGCACCTCCACCATTCCCTATTGAATAAACTCGGTTTGATCTCATTGGAACAAAGGAGGTTGAGGGCGACCTGATAGAGGTCTACATAATTATGAGGGGCATAGACAGAGTGGATAGTCAGAGACTTTTTCCCAGGGTTGAGGGGCCAATTACTAGGGGGCATAGGTTTAAGATGTGAGGGGCAAGGTTTAGAGGAGATGTACGAGGCAAGCTTTTTACTCAGAGGGTAGTGGGTGCCTGGAACTCTCTGCCGGAGGAGGTGGAGGAGGCAGGGAAGATAATGACTTTTAAGGAGCATCTTGACAAATACATGAATAGGATGGGAATAGATGGATACGGACCCGGAAGTGTAGACGATTTTAGTTTAGACGGGCGGCATGGTCGGCGCAGGTTTGGAGGGCCGAAGGGCCTGTTCCTGTGCTGTACATTTCTTTGTTCTTTGTTCTTTGTATCACATGGCTTAGTAATAGCATTTGTGTTTGAATCACAAACTTATGAGCTCAAGCAACTTTGTGTAATCTTGGTTGACATTTCAATGCCAGACAAAGGGAATGGTGGAGGTGCCACTTCTTCACCGAGGCATCCTACCTCAGCCAACTACCCCACCCTATCCCAAAAACCCACCTAAATTGCACATCTTTGGACACTAAGGGACAATTTAACATGGTCAATCTACCTAACCTGCACATCGTTGAACTGTGGGAGGAAACCGGAGCACCGAGAGGAAACGCACGTAGACAAGGGGAAAATGTGCAAACATCATACAGACAGTCACCCAAGGTCAGAATTGAACCTGGCTCCCTGGTGCTGTGAGGTAGCAGTGCTAACCACTGTGCCGCCGTGCTGCCAATGGAGAAACTATCAGGAAAATAGAAACAAAAATCCTGTGATTTTTCTCAACATATCGGCATAAAATTGGATGTTACGTAGGAGAATTGACACCACTCCTATCAGCTCCTTAATACATCTTCGGTCAATGGCAACAATCATCTCTGAGATGGAGATTTGAACAGAGAAACAATCATAGAATCATAGAATTTACAGTGCAGATGGAGGCCATTCAGCCCATCGAGTCTGCACCGGCTCTTGGAAAGAGCACCCTACCCAAGGTCAACAACTCCACCCTATCCCCATAGCCCAGTAACCCACCCAACACTAAGTCCAATTTTGGACACTAAGGGCAATTTATCATGGCCAATCCACCTAACCTGCATATCTTTGGACTGTGGGAGGAAACCGGAGCACCCGGAGGAAACCCACGCACACACGGAGAGGATGTGCAGACTCCGCATAGACAGTGACCCAAGCCAGAATCGAACCTGGGACCTTGGAGCTGTGAAGCGATTGTGCTATCCACAATGCAACCGTGCTGCCCCAATAATTGGTACTGAAGAAGTGCTGAAGTATCAGAGGTGCTCTCCGGTTGCTCTCTCAGATGGATGTAATAGATCCCATTTGAAGAACAGCAGCGCAGTTCTCCTGGACAACAGTGATCCCAGTACTAGCATCACTGAAAAAGTTCATTATTGCTGTTTATAAAATGTTGCTGCATGTAAAATGGTTACATATATTGTAAGAGTGGCCAATCTTTGGAATAAATCACTTTATTAGCTCCAAAACATTTTGTGATATAATGAGGATGTGATAGAAGGTTTGTAAAAATATTCGTACGTAAGTTCTTGCTTTGCCCTTTAATATAATTTCTAACCACAAAACATTGGATATATTAAACAAACAGTTTTCGAAACATTGTTCTAAAAGTAATTACTTGCTGAATGACTGTACGTGTAAGTTATTCCAAATGTGACTTCATGCACCAATGACTTGCTGCTGAATATCATTTTTAAAATGTAGTTGAAGTTTCACAACCAAAAATAACTATTCCAAACATGTTATGCACTAACTTTGGTGACCTGCAAATTGCCACTTAATGAGATATCAAGATTTCTAGTGCCTCTGGGCACTAGTAATCTCCCACAAATGGTGTGAATGCTACCCTGCATTAATAGTGACTTTCAATAAGAGACAATGACTATGCTCACATGAAAATGGTCCCAACATCGAAAGCTAGGAATTACAGCTTTATTCTGCTTTGAAGTATTTCAGACCATGGTTGAATCTTTCTGTTGGATTCATATAAAACTATTGGACAATATTTCCTGTGCAAACCACTGAGCAGAAAGTTGACCTGTCAAATCATACTGTCGGGTGTGATGGATATGACATTTCACCTCAACAGTTCAGCTTTATTACCCTGTTTGTCCATGTTTTGGCCAAAGTTGTAATGAGACCTGAAGCCGAGTGATCCTGGCAGAGCCCAGCACGGTGTGCAGATTACGGATGAGTTGCGTAATAGCACCATCAATAACTTCTTGCACTTTGTTGATGATTGAGTAGAGTGATTAGGCAGTAAATTACCAATTGGATTTCCCTCCTTTTTGTGGATAGGACATTGAGTAGACCCAGTGTTGTTACTGTACTAGAATAGATCAGCTAGAGATGTGGCTGGTTCTGAAGCACAAGTCTTCAGTGTTACTCCTGGGGTATTGTTGGGATCGTAGCCTTTGCAGTATCCATTGCACTCAGCCATTTCTTGATATCAAGGGGGGTAAATCAAATTGGCTGAAGACTGACATCAGCAATATTGGGGACCACAGGAGGAGGCCAATACGGAATATCCAATTGGCACTTCTGTTGCAACGATGAGGTTCATAGATTATTATGTTCGGTTACGATGGGCGGTATTCTCCCCCCCCCCCCCCCCCCCCCCACCCCACCCCACGCCGGGTGGGAGAATCGCCAGGGCGCCGCACGAGTCACGCCATGCCTCCCCGGCACCCGCACGCGATTCTCCCACAGCCCCCCCCCCCAAAACCAGCGGCACAAGAATCGCGGCGGGTCGCTCGGAGAATCGCCGCAAACAGCGAGAGGCGATTCTCCCGCTCGGACGGGCCGAGCGACCAGCTAAAAAAATGACAGTCCCGCCGGCGTCGTTTACCCCTGGTTGTTGCCGGCAGGAACTGTGCGGGAACGCTCGGGGGGGTGGGGGGGGGGCTGTGGGGGGGGGGGGGGGGCTGTGGGGGGGGGGCAGGGGGGCTCCTTTATCGGGAGGGGCCTCTGATGGGGTCTGGCCCGCGATCGGGGCCCACCGATCGGCGGGCCGGCCTCTCCCCCTCCCCGGGCCTACTTCCTTCCACAGCCAGCCCCAGAACCCCAGCGCCATGTTGATGACGGGCCGGCATCCGTAAGAAGTTCCCTGCGCATGCACAGGATGGCGCGGCCCAACTGCGTATGCGCACGAATGAGCTGCCCCAACTGTGCATACGCTGGTTGGCGTGGCGCCCATTTGGCGCCACGTAAGGAGGCTGGAGTGGTGTGAACCGTTCCAGCGCCGTGCTGGCCCCCTATGGGGGCCAGAATAGGTCGTGCCCGGGCCCTGTTTGCGCTGTCGTGAAACGCAACGGGGTTCACGACGGCGCAAACACTTGGCCTCAATTTCGGAGAATCTCGCCTGTAAGATTTAAATTTAGGTTAAATGAATATGGTCATGCTATTTATTCTGCAGTATGCTGATGGTAAGCCTGAATGCTTTGATTGTTAGAGATCAAAAAAGGAACGGGATTCGGTGGCGCGATGGCACTGAGTGGCACTGGGTGGCACGGTGGCACAGGGATTAGCACTGCTGTCTCACAGCACCAGGGACCCGGGTTCAATTCCAACCTTGGGTGTCTGTCATTATGGAGTTTGCACTTTCTCCCCGTGTCCAGTGGGTTTCCTCTGGGTGCTCCGGTTTCCTCCCTCAGTCCAGAGATGTGCAGGTTAGGTGGATTGACCATGCTAAATTAAAGGTTAGATGGGGATACAGGGATAGGGAGGGGCTGTGGGCCTGGGTCACGTGCTTTTTCGGAGCGTCGGTGCAGGAATTCTATGATTCTATGATTATTTTACTGCAAAGGTACAAGGTATTCACACTTGGAGACAAAGGTAGCATTCTCTGAGTATATCATGAGTAGAGTTTGAGTCTCCCTACATTCCAGGAAGGTGTTGGGAAATAAACAGTTGTGATGTATCTTATTTATAAGATGAAAATAAATTGGGTCAAAAATAGCTTATTAGCCTTCTTACTTAGGTCGTTTCACAGTACCACAGGAGGTCTTGTGGCACAGCGGGTAGCCTCATTTGTTGTGAGCCAGAAACTCCAGGTTCAAGTCACACCCCAGGACCTGATGGCTCAGGAAGATGCATTAATAGCATGTCAAACAGGTTGAGTATCAACCTTCAAAATCCTTCCAGCATGCCAGTGGCGGATGGTAAGAGCGGGCGGGTCTCCTACTCAGCCATGCTTGATGTTAAGTAGTGTCCCCTCTGGATACAGGCTTAATGAGCTGCTCCAGGAAATAACTCGCAATGGGAATAGATGAAAGTCTGCTTTGTGTACCATTAGGTTCAGGAAGAGAAACACCAACAGTGCCTTGGGGAAGAGGGATTTATTTGGGATCAGGTTATGGGTTTCCCTATGAATCAATGAATATCACAACCCAACAGCAGCTTTCATTTGAGAGGGTACAGGGGACAGGCAACCAACCCTGCAAGCAAATCTGAAAAAATGCTGACTCTATTGTTCATCTCACAGAATCTAGATGAACGCTCTTGCTCAGCCTGTAGAGACTGAGATCATGAGGATTTAGAGGCTTGAAGGACTGCCTTGTTTCTGCTAGAAGATAGGAATCTCCAGTATAACCCTCAAAGTGAAAGTCAGGTCTGGGACATGAAGCAAGCCACTGGCAGCAGAGAGTAATTTTAGACTGGTTCTGGAATGGTGAAGTGTCCGCTTGAGGATCAGTGTAATAAATAATTAAAGTGGGAGCTTTTTTAATCATGCTAAAAGTTAAATTGGGAATCTATTTGATGTTGTTTAAAATATATGCTGTCTACAAAAGGAAAATTGTGTTTTGCTCAGAGTGATTTTTAGTCATTAGTTACAGTAGAAGTTATATGATGCAAAATATTGATGTGTCATTCTTTCAGCTGTTAAATGGAAGTTTAATTGCACTTTAAAAGTTATCAGTCTCTATGGCAATCATAAAAGTTCTGTCTGAGGTTGTTGGCAAATGCTTCAACCTTATTTATTGCACTGATGTACTGACACCGCCATTATCATTTAGAATGGAGTCTCCTCCTCCTGTTAGTTGTTTAGTAATCAAAGACTATTCATGCCTGGATGTGACAGGACTGCAGAGCTTTGATCTGATCCATTGATTGTGGAATAGCTTGGCTCTGCCTGCAGTATGCTACATCTCCTGTTTCACATATAACATGTAGCTTCACCAGTTGGCACCTCATTTTTAGGCTTGCCTGCTGTTTGCTCTTGCTATGCTCTCTGACACTCCTCATTAAACCAGCATTGGTCCCTTGTCTTCATACTAATTGTAGAGTGAAGGAGGTTCCAACCCATGATATTAGAGATAAGGGTGGAATACAATCCTGCTACTAGCCTACATGGCTCATGGATGCAGTTTTGGGTCTGTTCAAAATTTGTCCCATATAACATGGTGGAAGAGAAACACAACACAATGGAGGGTGTCCTCAATATGAAGACATGATGCATGCGACAATCTCTCCTGCCAATATCATGGATCAATGTATCTGCCACAGGTGAATTGTTGGCAATGAATTTAAATGTTCCTTTCATGTTGGTTTTCTCACCACCTGTTGCAGCCCCAGTTATGTCCTTTAAGTCATAATTAGTAGTTGTACTACTGAGCCGTACATGGTGATGGATTACAGACTGGAGAAATCAGAATGGCAAAGATAGTCCAGGAGCTGAGTTTGTAGAATGTGTTCTTGTCAGTATCCTCAAGCAACACATTGAATCATAGAATCCCTACAGTTCAGAAGGTGGCCATTCAGCCTGCTCGGTCTGCACCGACCCTCTGAAAGAGCACTCTACCTTGGTCACTCCCCCGTGCCATGCCTGCAACCTAACCTACACTACTTTGGGCACTAAGGGGCAACTAATTACGGCTAAAGCTATTTTCTATCTAGCGTTGTGTAATGAGGCCCAGTTAATTAATAATCTCATATTAAAAGATCAGCTGGGAAGCAATGATCGTTATACAAATGAATTCTACTTTAATTTTGAAACTCAAACAAAAATCTTAAACTTAAACAAAACTAATTATAGAGACATGAGTGGAAGAGATGGCTAAAGTTTGGGATACCTTCCAGTTGGCTGGCGGTGACTCGTGGAGTGAGATAAGGAATCAGTGTTCGGGCGACAACTATTTTTTTTTTAAATTTAGAGTGTCCAATTATTTTTTCCAATTGAGGGGCAATTTAGCGTGGCCAATCTACCTACCCTGCACATCTTTGTGTTGTGGGGGCGAAACCCACGCAGACACGGGGAGAATGTGCAAACTCCTCACAGACAGTGACCCAGGGCCTGGATTCGAACCCGGTTCCTCAGCGCCGTAGGCAGCAATGCTAACCACTGTGCCACCGTGCTGCCCCGGGAGACAACTATTTTTCCAGTTCATATGAATGACTTTGATGAAGAGACATAGGGCGAGATTTACCACGCAACCTGCCGCAAAAATGTGATGGCGGGAAGCGGCCTGCCATTTGCTGGCAGCGGGATCATCTGGTCCCGCCTTGTCAATGGGGCTGTCCATTGAACACACCCCTCATCACCGGGAAACCCATGGCGGGGGTGCACCGCCGACGGGGCTGGAACATTCCGCCAGCGTGAAAGGCTGGAAAGTTTTAGCCATGGAGTTTCCCGGTGATGAGGGGTGTGTTTCCATGGACACAAATCTAAGTGGGCAATCCAGTTGAGAGTGGATTACAAAGAGGCAGAAAAGAGGTTTAGATTGATTAAGTGAGCACAGACTGGGAAATATGGAGATGCGTGAAGTCATTCACTTTGATCAGAAAAAGTCTGGCAAAAATGGTACAGGGCTTCAGTAAGACCACTGCTGGATTATTTGTAGATTTGGGGCTGGATTCTCTGCAGCCCCACGCCCAAATCGCGTTTGGCGCGGAGGCGGAGAATCGATGTTTCCACCCGAATCGGGCTCGCCGCCACTCCTGCGATTCTCTGGTCCCCTGGAGAAACGCTCGCACACGAATTACGCGGTGCAGCTGGGGGGGGGGGGGGGGGGGGGGCATTGCCAGAGGCCCTCCCAGCAATGCTCTGGTCCTCATCGGCCGAATTCCCAACCACGTGGTTCTAACCACGTCTCGCCGGTCGGGAGTCACATACGGTGACTGCGGACTCAGTCTGCGTCCGCCCTCGTGGGGGGCAGTGGGATCAAATACCGGTGGAGGGGCCTTATGGGCGACCGGGGCAGCAATCAGGCGGGTTAGATCGAGCGGCACAGGGCAGATCGTTGGGACCTTCTTTGTTGGTCTAGGTGCGCTGACTGTGTCCACCTTGAGTTCGGCTCAGCCGCTGCAGGCCACCGTCATGACTCGCAACCGGAATACCGGGGCCCGTTCGCACAGCTGAAGCAGCGAGAAGCACTCCGGGACCTCCCAGTCCTCTACAGGTAGGAGAATCGCTGTAAATTGTTTTATGGAAAGTCTGGTGTGAAACGCCAGCATTTTTACCCTGGCGTGGGGACATAGCCCCATTTTTGGAGAATCCAGCTCTCTATATTTAAGAATTGATATACTTATATTGGAGCCAGTACAATGCAGGTTCACTAGATTGACCCTTGGGCTGAGAGGGTTGTCCGATGATGATCGGTTGAGTAAATTGTATTTGTATTCATTGTAGATTATAATAATGAGAGATGATCTCATTGAAGCATTCAGGATTCTTAAGGGGATTGACAGGGGCTAGATACTGATAAGATTTTATCAGCTCGGCTGAGGAATCTAAAACACAGGGGTACATGTTTTGGATGTTGGTTACATCCTGGTAGATTTAAATGAAATCTTTGCAATCTGAAGTAGGTTAACACTTTAAGTACTAGAACTCTCTACAAAGACATAATAAACAGCACATGCGAGGAGCTGCCTTCCTGCAAGAAACTGCACAGAACTCTATCCAACACCACATAAATCCTTGGTGTAAGTATGCGCTCCTGACATCACTCTGTGGGCAGTACTGTACTCAGTCTCACATTAACCCTATCTGTGACAGACCCTTACACAACACCCCAAGTACTTAACCAACGTATTTGTCATGATATGCAGACACACACATAATGATATATAGACAAGCAGTTAATGGACACAGAGAAACCTGCAAGGCCGCGGATTCTGCGTCTGACATTCACCTTGCGCTGCTTACATACAGGTCGACCCCACTGTCCACTGGCATGTCGCCGGCTCAACTCCTGATGAACAGGGACCTGCGAAGGCTTCCAGCCATAGATGTGCCCAACCTGGATCACCTCCCGGTGCTGCAGAAGGTGCAGCAACTCCGAGACCGGCAAAAGCAGGACTATGATGCTCATGCCACCGATTTGCCTGTGTTATCCCCATTAAACACTGTTTGGGTCAAGGTCCCTGATGGAGGCTGGTCAGCTCCAGCTGCCGTTGTTCGACACGCTTCCCCCCCCCCCCCCCCCCCCCCCCCCCCCGCCCCCGCTCGTATGTTGTGCGTCTGGCTGATGGTTCTGTTGTGCGACGAAACTGACGGGCGCTGCGCAAAGTTGCCTGCCCGCAACCACATTCTTCTCCGTTTTCTTCTGTTGTTTTTCCACCTCCTGATACCTCAACTCAGAAGGCCACCAATCAGGCTTCAATCCCACCCATCAAGGCACTGTTATCCCCACCACCCACCACCTCTCCGGCGGTCGACCAGGACCAGATGCAAGCCACAGAGACTGGAGTTATGAACATTTGTTCTGTTTGCTATGTTCTGTGTTCTTGCATTAGACAGCTGTTTTCACATGTCCATATGTTCACATCCACTGCATGTATATATGTTAATATTAGCCTATTCTTGGAAATACGTTCACATATGTCATCCAAACATAAAAAAAAGGAAGATGTCATGATATGCAGACACACACATAATAATATACAGACAAGCAGCCAATGGACACAGAGAACAGAACATGACCAATAAGCAGGTAGGACACTCAGGGGGCGATCTGACTATAAAAGACACAAGGCACTGACACTCCACCTCTTTCCACTGATGAACATCTAGAAAGTCAGTCAAGAGTGTTGTTACAATCTCACACCTCCACCATGTGGCTAAGAGCTGGTCAGGTTCAGTCAGACAGAGTAATCACACTTAAGTTAGCAGAGAGTCGAACTCACAGAGAACTGTGCTAACTGTGCTATTAGTTCGATAAAGCTGATTGAACTAACTTCAAGGTCTGGAGTATCTTTCTGATCTAAACTGCATCCAGTTGCAGCCAGTGTTAGACCAGTGTACCTAACACGACAGTATTTAGTGTTATTATTTAGTATCATTATTCAGTATTTACTATTTAGGCATGGTGGCACAGTGATTAGCACTGCTGCCTCACAGCTCCGGGGTCCCGGGTTCAACCCCAGCCTCATGTAACTGTCTTTCTGGAGTTTGCCCCTCAGTGTCAAAAAAGGGTAAGGTGGGGTACTGGGTTACAGGGGTAGGGTGGACTTGTGGGCTTAAGTATGTAAAACATTGGCAACAGTTGCTTAACATTGTGCACCTTGGTGAAAGCTTGGAAAGTCACTTGTTAGAATGGTTATTAGCTCTTCCAGTGTCACCGTCACCTTGTTTATACGAAAACACAGTATTTCACTCATTTCACATGGAAGTTTTCATTGCAAATGAAAAATATTGGTAGAAGCCTGCCGTAATTTGAAAAAAAAATCCTGATTCAGCTTAGTTAATGGAATAATGTACTTTGAAATGTTAAAAAATGATAAATGAGTGAAAGTTATTGTAAACTGTCGACTGAACTTTGTAGGTATTTCTATTGTATTAAATCTATATTCATGTATAATATGTGAAGTGGTATTTAAAGTGGTAAGACGTTTCCCTGCCATGGACCTATTCTCTTCCACTATAGTTGGGAAATTGCCAACACTCAAAACATTAGACCCTGAATGTTGGTTATTATCACAAAATAAACTTAATTTGTGGTGCTTGATCTCAACAAAAATGGTCACTTAATTTACAGTGAAATCTGGTTGCATTCAAAAGGTGGAATGAACAAAAACCTCTTGATTGTAGGTTACTTTCAGCAATCCTGTGTTCCCTGTTTGGAATACTCCTTGTCAGTAACTTGTCTCACAGATTGGTCCTTATTAAGGGCTCATATGAATCTTTGTTTAGGAAACGCAGTTTTGGTGAATTCTTCTTCTCTTTGAATCAGACTATTTTGAATAATAGTTTGCATTGTTTGGTTTGAAACAGATAATCAAATCATCTTGGATTATCTTTGAATGTTGTGTCTTATTTCACAAGTGACACATGTTTAAGGATTGACAATCAATGTGGGTGACATTTTCTGAGATCATAGTCTGAAAAAGGGGCGGGATTCTCCAATCCCGCGGCAGAGTGTCCATGCTGTCGTATACGCCATCCCAGGACTAATTCTGGCCCCAAAGGGGGCCAGCACGGCGCTGGAGCGGTTTGCGCCGCTCCAGCTGTCGATCCCAGCGTGAACTGTGCGCCGCGGGATCCGTACATGCTCAGTTGCGCCGGTGCCAACGCGTGCATGCGCAGTGGCCTCCTTCACCACGCTGGACCCGTGCAACATGGCGCAGGACTTACAGGGGCCAGCGTGTAGGAAAGGAGGCCCCCAGTCACAGAGGTCGGCCCGCCGATCGGTGGGCCCTGATCGCGGTACAGGCCACATAGGAGGCCCCCCGGGGGTCGCACCCCACCTAGACCCACATGCCGCCACCCGACCCTTCAACACCGAGGTCCCACTGGCCGAGAGCAGGTTAGAACGGTGCCAGCGGGACTCAGTTCTTTTCTTACGGCCTTTCGGCCCATCCAGGCCAGACAATCGGTAGGCTGCGTAGAGCGCCCCCCGTCCGGCACCACGCCACCCACGCCGGCGCCAATGGCCCTGATTCTCCGCTCTGCGAAGAATCACGTGCCGGTGTCAGGGCAGCTTGGCCAGTTCACGGGGATTCTCAGGCCCGGCCCAGGGCTGGGAGAATCCCGCCCAGGATCTCAGTCACATTGGAATAGCCTGCTATTGTCCACTCACTGATGGAAAGCTGGGTGTAGTGCACCCACAGTTGTCTGCTAAGCTTCCTGATAGATTCCAGGCCCAAGGTATTTCCCCTTTAATCTCTTTGGTTGCAAAAGTCTGTTGCATATTGTCAAGATTTCTGAACTATAGGTGTCAATTTGGGTCTAAAATGGTGTCCACATTCCACTTGTATGCTTCTTGTGCTGGCCACGCCAGGTAATATTTGATGACGTTGTTAGCACAAGGCACTGGGAGTTGGAAATATGCAGAGTACACAGATAGCGGTACCAATCAGCATGTAACACTGATTTGAAGTGAGTGGTGCCATTTGCCATTTCACTGGTCTGGTTAGCTCCTTTTCTTAACCTTGTGCCACTGAACATGCATTCAGAGCAGGAATGAACCCCACCATCATCAACACTATCTCAAGGGATAATCAACCACTTTCAGATTACGTAATCTTATTTAAGTGGCTTGCTTGCCCCTTGAGTAGAGGGAAAACAACATCATCGCCGATGGCACAAGTGGTAGGTGTTCTTTGAAATTTTGGTGTTGTGAAATAACTGTCAGGTAAGTTAAGCGCACCAGCCATTTTCTATTTGTGGCCAGGGAGAGGAAGTAAATCTTTCTCACTGTGGGAAAGCTCATGGAGCTTCATTTCCTGCTTAGATAATGGGACTTTTGCAAACCACATAAAACTATGCAAGTCTACCTCTGCAGCCTATAATTTGCGAATTAATGAACCTGTCTCCCCACAAAAACAACTATGACAGGCAGCCCTGGGAAGTGAACCTTCAACCAGCTGTGTGGGTGGTAGGTGATGTACCACCTGCATTGCCATGCAGCCTAATCACTTCCCTTGCTTGAAATGGCTGCTCAGCTCAGAATTACTCCATTGCACCTTAGGGAGATCAGCCACTTTAAAAACTATTCTTCTGTATCACTGTAGGTTGCACTTTCATTATTCAGACACAAGAAATTAGACCTGCTTTGGAACGCAATAGCACCATGACCTGTGTGACACAAGGGAGAATGCGCAAAACGATTACAGTTTCAATTATTTTGTTCAGCAACTGGCTTCAGAAATATTTAATGTGTTGAAGACATTAGCATTTCTGCATGGCATTAAAATATATTCAGGTGAGAATTATTCACATCTATCAGCGACACTATTAATGAATAAATGTTCTTTCATTCTGGAGTGTCATTCACCAGTAAAGTAGCAGAGATGATTTCCTTCCACTAAAGTACAAAGTTTTCTCACAAGAAGAATGGACGATTGCTCAGTTTGGGAAATATTTTTGAGGTGTTGTTTATAGATTCCACGAGATTGTTGTTTTGTGTGCACTCTCATTTTGTTTTCCAACATAATACTTTGGCTGTCAGCATGATCACCCGTGAAATCTTGTTTGTTGTCTTCTACCTCATGGCTTAATCAGAGCAGCAGATTCTGAAATGATTATACAATTGCAATGTGTATTTATTGTATGTCCTATGCTTTTTCGTGCATGGAATGATCTGCCTGGATTGTCCGCAGAACAATACTTTTCACTGTACCTTGTAGCCACCTAAAATGGACGCTGAGCTACAAAATACGCCAAGCGCTAAGACTGCTGGGAAACAGACAGTTTAGCCAGAACAGCAGTCTGCAAAGAGAGCATTTTTGCATTCTGCAGCAGCAGAAACCAGTTTGGGCTCAGGTGAGAAGACCTTAGCTAGGTGCAAATGGCAAAACGCTTTGCATGCTAATGAGGCAATCAGACCTGAACACCCACACAATAGATACATTTGATTCTGAATGGACACATTTTAATCAAGGCCCAGACATCGAGGCACCAGAAACCTCCAAACAAAAGGGCATAAGAAACGCCCCCCCCATCACGGAGACCCCCTCGCATTGGGGAATTAAAACAGTATCGATGAGGAATTGACCCAATAGGTAGAGCCCGCCCAAGAAGAGGGAAGGACAATGGAACCCCTATAAAAGATAGGGACCTCGTGTTGTCCGGTCTGTTTTTCCGTGCTCCGGCTCAACTTCGGTCAAGGTCTGCTTTTCCGTGCTCCGGCTCTGACCACGACCTTGAAGATCCACTCTGACTCCAGCCGTTGAGCACCAGCCGCCGAACCGTAAGTGCCAGTACGACGCTCGCTACGCGAACTAAGCCCGCTAGAACCCCCAGTGACCAGAACGCTTGCTGAAGGTTGCAGCCCAAGACCAGGACGAAGGCCTCGCTCCCTGACCTTGCCTGTTCCTGTTAGATAAGTATTCTGATTACTTTAGTTTAGTCATAGCTTAGTCTCTTAGTGTGTGCATGAATATTTATTATTACTGTATAATAAATATTATCGTTTGGACCTTACTAATCGGTGTATCGTCTTTATTACTTTGAACTTGACCTTGGAATACTAGTGACGTTGTCTATACGGCAACTGGCGACTCCTAAAGCTGAATAAATACATAAGACAGCCTAGTGGTGTTAAGCACTTGGAAGTTAATACACCCCAATAAACGCGTTTTACGCCCATAGTAAAACGTGCAACATTTAGTGGCGACTCCGCCGGGACACGGTTGTAAGTGGAAACCCCACACCGTCCAGGACCCAGAAATTTGAATTGGAACTCCAAATTACAGAGAAAGTAAGAAAGTAAAGAAAATCACAAGTATTCAAGGTGTTCAAACTAATAAGCGTAATTCGGAAGTGTGTTTAGTGCATGCGTACTAACAGGGCTGTAAGGTAAAACTGAAAGCATTTTTGTTGCGACAAACGTTCGGCAGTTTTGTGAACGGAACATAGTGTAAGCCGTACCCGTTTCTTGAAACACAACCCCAGCAACCCCCTGTTCCAAATTAACTAAAAGAGAGTCAGAGAAAATGGCCATGCAGGCAATGGAACGTCTGATGGATCCAGAAAAGTGTGTGGTCGCAGCGACCAGCAACAGTAGCAGGGTAGGCCAGTGTCCCACGTGGGAGCTGGAACTCCGCAAATATTTACAAGGAAAGGGATGGCCCCTTTGGAAAGAGTTTTGTTTGAATGAGGAGACAGGTCCCGGAAGTATAGGACATACTTGGTGGGAGAACCTCTCTCAAATTCACAAAAAGAACCTCAGTAAAGCACGCAAGCCGATGGCGATTGTGTCCTGTTTGGCACAATTGCGAGGCACAGAGGAGGTCGTCAGGACGCTCCGGGCAGAATTAGAAGAAAGGAACCGAATGAGTAAGGTCGATGTCAGGGACATTGAGAAAGAGAATCTGGATCTAAGAGGGAAGTTGGTAGAGAAAGGTAGAGAGGTGGATGATGCCAAGAGGGCACATCAGTCTTGTCTAGCCCATCTTAGCAGTTCCCAGACCCAGTACGAAAAGGCTTATCAGGACGTGCAATGTGCCGTTCTGATAAGAGAGGAATCAGAGAAGCAGGTGGAGGCATTGCAGAGGCAATGCTCTGATCTCAAAGCAGCTTTGAGAGCACTCCATGCTGCAACCACAGAGCAAAGGCAAAGTACTGTGGATCACGCGAAATGCAGGAAACAGATTGCAGAGCTGCAATCGCTGCTTTCGGTGCAAAATGGGTTCCAAAGCACCTTTGGAACCCAGTTAGATGGAGAAAATGCCCCAGATTGGCAAGAATTAAGTGAAACAGCACAGCGATATGTTCAGGGAACATGTGCGCCAGCAGCGCAACAGAAAAGGCAGGCACCCCCACCCCCCACAGATCAGATCATAACCGCACCCATGAATCCCGTAACCACGCAGAGAAAAGCCATAACAGAAGGCGCACCAGATATAACCTACACCACCCCCTTAACTGTAACCCAGCTCAGGGACGCATGTGAGAAGATCACTCCGTTCCTCCCCACCGCAGACCCCCACCAGTTCTTCGCTAAAGTAAAACAGCAGGCTACCATGTACGGCCTGGATGAGAGAGAGCAGGTTAAGCTCACCGTGCTGAGCTTAGACCAGTCAGTAGTAGCAGCCCTCCCCGACCCACAGAACGTTGCCGGAGGCACCCTAGAAGAGATGCACACCTCCATTTTAGATGCCATCGGGTATAATCGAGGTGACCCCGTAGAAGGTCTTAATAAGTGCCGGCAGAAAAGATCCGAACACCCCACAGCATTCGCAGGAAGGCTGTGGATTCATTTCAATGCAGTTTTCGGCGAGTTAAACAGAGCGCATTTGAACCGGGAAAATATGGTCAAATGGACGCGAACCATAATCTCACACGCAACAGAGGCAGGACAGAGCGCTTGCAACAGTTATGACCCCTCAGAAGAGGCCCATAATGAGAAATGGGTCCTGAAAAGGTTGTCCCGCGCATGGGAGCAATCAATTCAGGCAAAAAGTAAGGTTCAATCCCCAGAAGAGGCTCAGGCTGCCGCAGATATTCAGGCAGTGAGAGAGCATCAGAAACCCGCATGGGTCAATGAAGGGAAGAACAGCCCACAGCAGAAAGGCCAGGAATGCTATAACTGTGGACAGTTAGGGCATTGGGCAAAAGAATGCCAAGCACCCCAGCGATCTCAGAGAGGCCAGCAGACAGGCACTCTGAACCGCAGTAAGGCAAAACCCATCCACAATGTAGCAGTACAGTCAGGACCCACCAATGTGGACGAGACGAACTGACGGTGTTCGGGCTCCCCCACTTGGGTCTGTGACACACTATGGGACTCATCAGGGAGACCCGTAGTCACAGCGAGAGTAAAAGGGAAGCCCATAGAGTTACTGTGGGACACAGGAGGCTCCCGCACCACCATTAACTCTACGATCACGGCACACGCAGACACGTGGCCGACCACCTCCACCATTACACTTAGCGGGTTCACCGGACACTCGCAGCAGGGACATATCACAGCACCCGTAGCGATCCAGCTAGGGAACATCTCAACCAAACATCCCGTAGTTCTAGTAAATCTTCCCCGGACAGCAGAGCACATCCTGGGGATAGACTTTATGAACGCTCATAGCTTGTCGTTCGACCCAGTGAACCAGTGTGTCTGGCGAATGGCTAGATCAGACAGAGCACCAGCCACCCTCACAGTAGGCGACTACGCTAATCGGATTAGCGCAGTGGGAGAGTACTCATTCGACCTGACTACACTCCACACCGACAGACAAATAAAAGCCCTACTGAACAAACACAGGACAGCATTTGCAAGTCACCGTCATGACTGTGGCAGAATGACTGGACCAGTTCACGTTACCGGACAGGACCCCCGACCACAGAAACAGTATAGATTTCCCCTGGAAGCAGAGGTGGAAATAGAAAAGGTGATAGGAAGCTTATTGGAGCAAGGTGTCCTCAGAACGGTAGCCTCGACCAATAATGCCCCTATTTGGCCAGTGAGGAAGCCCGATGGATCATGGCGTCTGACCATCGATTATCGGGAACTCAACAAAGTCACCCCCGCAGTAGCCCCAACGGTAGCTACTAGTCCCGAGACCATGCTCAAGCAGGGACTCAACTCCAAATACTTCACGGTATTGGACATCAGTAACGGATTCTGGTCAATACCATTGGCAAAAGCGTGCCAGTACAAATTTGCCTTCACTTTTAAAACACAGCAGTATACGTGGACATGCCTTCCACAAGGATTCCACAATTCCCCCTCCATTTTCCACCGACAGTTGGCAAGTGGTTTAGAGAAATTCTCCCGCCCCGAATGTCTGGTACAGTATGTAGACGACCTACTACTGCAGACAGACACAAAGGCAGAGCACATTACGCTTCTGGCCGAACTCCTGGAACTGTTGACTTCAATTGGATGTAAAGTTAACCCAAGAAAGGCCCAGATTTTGGAAAGTAAAGTGATGTATTTGGGAACAGTCATGACACACGGCAAACGCGAGATCGAATTCAAAAGAATTGATTCGATTGTCAAATTGCCCCTTCCCCAAAATGTTTCGGCCCTCCGGTCGTTTTTAGGACTGGTTGGCTATTGTCGGAACCACATCGACGGATTCGCGACAAAAGCCGCCCCACTCTCAGACCTCCTTAAGAAAGGAGCCCCCTGGGAATGGCTTCCGCAGCATACAGGGGCTGTGGAGGAGTTAAAACGAGCCCTTAGTGCAGCACCCGCGCTGCTAGTCCCAGACCAACTTTCACCCTATGCAATAGAGGTAGCGAGCACCGATCTGACCCTCTCGGCCGTTTTGCTTCAGGAACGGCACGAGCAGCTAAGACCAGTGGCTTATGCCTCCCGACTGTTAGACCCGGTAGAACAAGGATTCTCTGCCTGTGAGAGGCACCTCCTTGCTGTCTTCTGGGCAGTGCAATATTTCTCATACATTACCGGACTCAACCCCATTACTATTCTGACCGAACACACACCCACACAGCTACTCCTAGACGGTCGACTGAAGGACGGTTCAGTTAGCCAGATTAGGGCAGCTAGATGGACACTACTGTTACAAGGACGGGACATTACAGTAAAACGGACCCGCACACACACATATTTAGCAGACAACCTCCAATACCCCGGACAGCCCCATGACTGTGAAATTGTAGCTCCCCTGCATAACACAGGACCCTTTATAGCAAAAACAGCCCCCAGGAAGATAGGGAACCCAAAACAAAGTCCCCAACCCACAGACACGTGTGGACCCCTGAGGATTTACGTGGACGGTTCATCCACAGTTTTAAATGGTGAGCGTATCACAGGATGCGGCATCTATGTAGAGGACGCGCAGGGGCGCGCTCTCGAAGAAATCGCTCTAAAACTACCAGGTCACTTAGGCGCGCAGGCAGCAGAGCTCGCGGCCATAGCGTATATAGTGGACCACCCCGCTTCTTTCCCCAGCCCAGCAGACATATATTCAGACAGCTTATATGTCTGTAATAGCTTGACAGATTTTCTGCCCCTGTGGAGGACACGAGGTTTTGTCTCCGCAGACGGGAAACCCCTTCCATCAGCCCCTTTACTCCAGCATATTTTAGAAAAAGCGAAGGACAGGACCTTCGGAATAATAAAGGTACGAAGTCACCATAGGTCATCCCCCCCTGGGAATGTAAAAGCCGCCGCACTGGCTAAGGCAGGTTCCAGGCGAGGACACTTATGGACCCCCCCAGCTAGCGCACCAGCTAGCGCCCCTGTGAGCGCAGTCCAAATCTCACAGACAGATATTAAAGATCTTGTAGCAGCACAAAAACAGGATAAGGACCTCAGGGAGGTTTTTAAAGGCAACTTTGTGCCAGAGTACGAGAGCTTTAAACACGCACTGACCACACATGAGGGTGTGATCATAAAGGAACAACTTTATGTGGTCCCGCAGCAGGACAGGAATGCAATGATTGCTTTATTCCATGATAACCACGGGCATCAGGGAATTGATGCAACAACGAGGCACCTCAGGCAACTCTGTTGGTGGCCTAATCTCAGGACTGATGTCACGCATTACATAGAGAATTGCCTTATTTGTGCTCAGAATAACCCGGAGAGGTATTCTAAGAAAGCACAACTTCGGCATACTCGCCCAGTTAACGGCCCCTGGACAAACCTCCAGATCGATTTTCTAGAACCATTGCCCCCTTGCAGGAATGGCTATAAATACGTTCTGGTGGTCATCGACACCTTTACCAAATGGGTAGAGGCATTCCCCTCTAAAACAAATACAGCAAAGACAGCTGCAAAGATCCTGACCCACCACATCTTCACGAGATGGGGTTTACCCCGAAGTATCGATTCGGACCAGGGATCTCACTTTACAGGACGGGTCATGAGGAACGTCCTGACAATATTTGGAATAAAACAAAATTTTCATATTGCGTATCATCCACAGTCCAGCGGGATTGTGGAGCGCATGAATCGGACTCTAAAAACTACCCTTAGGAAAATGGTTCAGGAGAATAACTCCACATGGGATTCAGTGCTCCCATTTGCACTCATGTTCATAAGGAACACTGTTTCCACTTCCACAGGCTACACACCACACACACTCATGACCGGACGCCCTATGAAAGGGACAGAATTCCTTTTAGGACTGGACATGACCAGCCCCGAGGTGACAGCCCTCACACACGAAAAGACGGTTAGAGACTTGGTTGAGACTGTGAGGTCTGCACAGATTGCAGCCGCAGTTCAGCTAGGCAAACGCCGCCAACAACGCACAGCTTGTTTTAATAAGACCGTACACCCCACAGAATTCCAGGTTGGGCAACAGGTAATGTTATCTGTTTACAACCCCAGCAGTTTTTTGGCTCCAAAATATTCCGGTCCCTACTCAATTTCGGATAAAATTAGCCCCTCAGTTTACAGGGTAAAATATCCTAATGGGAAGACCGCGTGGTTCCATATTAACCAGCTTAAAGCATATGGGACACAGTCTAACCATGCTCATCATGTACTGCTAGATGCAGCAGAACACTTCACCCCGCCCACTAGAGACACTTTTCCACCATCCCCCTCACAGACCAGTTCATCAACGGACTCGCCCACGACTCCGCCCACAGACCACGACAGACCACGCCCCGAAACGCCCACAAGCTGCCACAGCAGAGACAGCAGGATAGACACTGACTCTGAGGACAGCGACAGCACACAGCCATACAGCCCACACTGCACCAACTACGACCCCGACTCCAGTGACCCCATGGAAGTCACTTACCTTAAAAACCCAGAACCACCACCCGACCCCGACTACCCCGACAACACACTTGACACAACACTATGGCACAGGGACAATTCATACAGACTTGTCCGCAATGACGAAAGTGACCCCCGGTCACACAATTCGAAAATAGCATGCCTGATCCACACAAGGGTGTGGGATCCGGGAGAGCAGGACGACACGGTGTCTGAATCCCGACACGGCAACCCCTTTGTGACCCTGTTCACAGAGACAGAGGAAAAGTGAGGTGTCCAGATGATGTAAAATAGGAATCGTTTGAGGGAAACGATGTCCTTTCTGATGGAACTTGCACGTATGTTTGTCTATCGTTTTATGTTTGTATTGTCTCAGTACTATAAATGGTTCAGCTGGAGGATGGACATCTTCTTTTCAGCTGAAAAGATTGTGACCACCTCACATACACGTTAGCTTGTCCGCCGATACCTTTGAGAACTTCGGTTCCAAAAACCCAGTTTGATTGGAGATCTTTTCAAAGTTGTAAGACTTGTGACAGCCTTACACACCCAATAGTTTCTCTGCCGAAACCTCTGAGAACTTCCATGGTGAGCAGCTCACCTTATCAGCTAAATTGTCTGAAGCCCTGCTCAATTTTCAGACGGAGCATCTTGGCTCCCTTGTTTTTAGGTGCCCCTCTATTCGGCGAATAGAGGCTGCAAGTCACGGTTAACACATTCGTACCCGTTTTAATCCAGGTTACTCAGGCAGTGGACAAACGGCACTGAGGACCCGCCCTGTCTGAGAACCAACCTTGGTCAGCCAAGCTCGGGTATGGCACAGCACGCCCTACCCGGGGATCACATCCAACTCGTACCCGTAGCGGCCCATACGCAACTCATTCGGACGTTTCTTTCAAAATTTTGTTTCATTTTTCATTAGGCAGCCCTTCGGCCGCCATCCCACATGCTATTTACATCCAGGAACATTTGGATGGTAAACTAGCAAAGCCTGTGAGACGGCTCGCAGGAGAAGGATTGTTAGGTGTATTCTGGTCTTCAAATTCGCTTTTGAAAAAAAAAAAAATGAGGGGAGTCACAGGGTGTGACTTGGCCAGTCATTTTTAAAGGGTCAATCGGAATATAAAAGACAGATGCACTAACAGGTAAAGATCTTAAACTGTGTATTGACAGATACTGTGCTTGATCCCATAGCTTTCGAAGGACGAGACAGGGATCGAAGCAAGGATTGTCCATACAGGAGGAAGAAAGAAGAAAACCAAGATAAAGATGATGGAAGCTCACCTATTGTTGTTAACTGTTATATCTGTTTGTGTGGAAACAAGACACGTTTCCCCCACAACCCCCACAGTAAATGTTTCCCTTACAACCACTCCCCAGTGCTCAGCTCTGATCAGTGAGGTTCAGACCTGGTGCACTAAATTTATGACATGGTACTCCATGTCATACGTAATCGAATCACTACTGGTGATTGCGATCCTCGTTATCCTTGTACAGACCCTCAGGTTGAGGAAGTGGAAGAGGAGAGCCTCCCGTTCTTGCCCTTCCGTCTATGGAGTTCGATCTCCGATTTTCCGATTTCATCAATCCCCTCTGCCCCATGATGAATAAAGAACTGTGTAATGAATAAAAAAAATTCGACCCTGTATTGTATTGTCCTATACTCGACTGCCGAGTTAGGAAATGGGATGTTGTGGTGTGAATGGTTAAGGTTTTAGAGTGTGAGGAAATGTTTAAGTAAAGTTAGGGATAATTGTGATAGGTAGAGGTTCCCAGTTTATGGTAATGCATGTCCCCTTTGACATAGTGCCAAGTAGAGATGTTAGGTAAAAAAATTTTCTTCCCATAGTTTAAGATAGAGTAGCCCAGGAACTGGCAAGAGGTCAGGGGACACAAAGAGGGCAACCCAGATGCACTCAAGGCGACATACATTGTGATCCTTCACAATATTTTGATTGTGAGGATCACAAGGAGGGAATGTAGCCACCTAAAATGGACGCTGAGCTACAAAATACGCCAAGCGCTAAGACTGCTGGGAAACAGACAGTTTAGCCAGAACAGCAGTCTGCAAAGAGAGCATTTTTGCATTCTGCAGCAGCAGAAACCAGTTTGGGCTCAGGTGAGAAGACCTTAGCTAGGTGCAAATGGCAAAACGCTTTGCATGCTAATGAGGCAATCAGACCTGAACACCCACACAATAGATACATTTGATTCTGAATGGACACATTTTAATCAAGGCCCAGACATCGAGGCACCAGAAACCTCCAAACAAAAGGGCATAAGAAACGCCCCCCCCATCACGGAGACCCCCTCGCATTGGGGAATTAAAACAGTATCGATGAGGAATTGACCCAATAGGTAGAGCCCGCCCAAGAAGAGGGAAGGACAATGGAACCCCTATAAAAGATAGGGACCTCGTGTTGTCCGGTCTGTTTTTTCCGTGCTCCGGCTCAACTTCGGTCAAGGTCTGCTTTTCCGTGCTCCGGCTCTGACCACGACCTTGAAGATCCACTCTGACTCCAGCCGTTGAGCACCAGCCGCCGAACCGTAAGTGCCAGTACGACGCTCGCTACGCGAACTAAGCCCGCTAGAACCCCCAGTGACCAGAACGCTTGCTGAAGGTTGCAGCCCAAGACCAGGACGAAGGCCTCGCTCCCTGACCTTGCCTGTTCCTGTTAGATAAGTATTCTGATTACTTTAGTTTAGTCATAGCTTAGTCTCTTAGTGTGTGCATGAATATTTATTATTACTGTATAATAAATATTATCGTTTGGACCTTACTAATCGGTGTATCGTCTTTATTACTTTGAACTTGACCTTGGAATACTAGTGACGTTGTCTATACGGCAACTGGCGACTCCTAAAGCGGAATAAATACATAAGACAGAGCCTAGTGGTGTTAAGCACTTGGAAGTTAATACACCCCAATAAACGCGTTTTACGCCCATAGTAAAACGTGCAACAATCTCGGTACATGTGACAGTAAATTTACATCTCACAAGGGAACAAGTGCTAAATTTAATTGAAACCCTTTCCAGGGGCTTGCTTCATAAATGGGAATAAAAGCATATTCAACATTGCTTTTAGAAAAAGAAAACTTTATTTAACACCTTTCATGACCGCAGAATGTCACCCGGCGCTTTATGCCCGATTGCGTACATTTTAAAGTTCAGCCCATGTGGTAGCAAAAGTAATGCAACAAGATCAGACAAACCAAACTGAGATAAATGATCATTTCATTTATTTGCATGGTGTTGACTTAGCGATGGAAGCTGAGTGAAGTCTTGACTCTTCTTTGTTTAACATCTCATCTGAAATACGGCATCCCTAATGGAGTATTTGTATCCCTTTGTATCACACTGGTGTATTAGTCTGGATAATGTTACCTAATATCTGCTTCACGTATAGACTCATGCTGCTTGGCATAATTAGTCCAATAGCTGGCCACACATATCGACTCATAAACAAAGTGAAATCACTGGATTCAATTTGGATTTCTCCCTCCACCTTTTGGGAAACATTGAAAGTGGTAGTACTAGGGGAAACTATTGAATTTCAAGTACATAAATAAATAAATAACCTTTATTGTCACAAGTAGGCTTACATTAACACTGAAATGAAGTTACGGTGAAAAGCCCCTAGTCGCCACATTCCGGCGCTTGTTCGGGTACACAGAGGGAGAAATCAGAATTCGCAGCTGGTATGGGAATTGAACCCCCGCTGCTGGCCTTGTTCTGCATCACAAACCAGCTGTTTAGCCCACTGAGCTAAACCAGTGGAAAAATCAGAGCGCCAACGATTGATTGATACGATTCTGTAAGTAGATTGGCCTTACTCTGTGACTCCTACCAGTGAACTCTTGGCAGAACGGAGAAAACTGCAAAGGGAAATCTTTTTAATAACAATGGGGTAGGCGGTGAATCAGCTTTGCAGAGCAAGGGATGTTTTATATGAGTATGAGGAAAGGCCTAGCTGACTGCTAGCACACCAACTACAACAATAAGTTGCCGGAAGGGAGATAATATAATTGAGGGAAGAAGGAGGAGAATTGCTGACAACACTGGAGGGTATTAATATGAAATGAAATGAAATGAAAATCACTTATTGTCACGAGTAGGCTTCAATGAAGTTACTGTGAAAAGCCCCTAGTCGCCACATTCCGGCGCCTGTCCGGGGAGGCTGGTACGGGAATCGAACCGCGCTGATGGCCTGCTTGGTCTGCTTTAAAAGCCAGCGATTTAGCCCAGTGAGCTAAACCAGCCCCTGTCAAATAAAGTATTTGAATCAATTTTTATGAGATTATGTAAGTCTGACCCCCAGAGGGAAGGGAATGAAACGAAGAGATTTTTTTGAGGGATTGGTTGTCCCAGAAACGAAACAGTAGGAAATGGAAGCTCTGCTGAAATGATAGGAAGTGATGGATGCAATTGGCACGATGTAGTTGTAGCCACCTAAGATGGACACTGGGCTAACAAGATGGAGAACTGCTAAGACTGCAGGGAAAAAGCAGTTTAGCCAAGACAAGCAGTCTGCAAAGACTGATTAGCATTTTGCACGCAGCAAAACTAGTTTCTGGCCAGGTGGAAGATCTCAACCAAAGGTGTTAATAGCAAAACGCTTTGCATATTAATGAGGCAATCCAGATCTGGGCACACACAATGGCAACATTTGGGTTTGAATAGATACTTTAAGTGGATGTCCAGACAGAGCGGCACCAAAGGTATCCACCACAAGAGACCGCCCCCTCCATCGGGGAGAGACCCTCACATTGGGGGATTCGAAAGATATCGATTGGGAGCTGATCCAATCGATACCTGAAGGTAAAAGCCCGCCCCAAAAAGGCACGGACATTGGGGCCCACTATAAAGATAGACCCCCACACATGGTCCTGTCTGTTTTCGTGCTCCGGCTTTGACTTCGACCCAGAACTTCGACTTGTATCCTGACTCCAGCCGTTGAGCACCAGCCGCCGAACCGTAAGTGACAATACGACGCTCGCTACGCGAACCAGTCCCACTAGACCCCCAGCGACCAGCACACTCTCTGAAGGTTACAGACCAAGATCGAAACGAAGGCCTCGCTCCCTGACCTTGCCTGTTCCTGTTTAGTTAAGTATTCTGATCGCTTAGTTTAGTTGTAGCTTAGTCCCTTAGCGTGTGCATGCGTATTTATTATATTTGTAATAATAAATACTAATCGTTTGGAACTTACTAATCGGTGTATCGTTTTATTACTTTGAACCTGACCTTGGAATATTTGTGAGGTGTTTATACGACACCTGGCGACTCCCGAGCTGAAAATACACATATAGAGCCTAGCAGTGTTAAGCACACGGCCTTTAAACGGAGGCGTGTTAATACACTCCAATAAACGCGAATTACACTCAAGTAAAACGTGCAACATAGTCACCAGGCCAAGATGGATTCCCGATTTCTAAACGGTTGTGACAGTATTGGCCCCACATCTCTTAAAGATGTTTTCTGATTATTTGGCACAGGAGAACTACTGACCACACTTGCTCAGGCGTCTATTTAATTAATCCCTAAGAAAGAAAAAGACCCAGTGGAATATTGACCCATGTCCTTATTAAGTATAGATGCAAACATTCTGGCTAAGGTTTAAGCACAATGGCTCGCCATGTGGTGTTTGAAGCAGGTTTTGTGAAATGGAGGTAGTTGTCTCATAATAAGAACGCCTTTCAAATGTTATTATGACATTGGGCGCACGGCAGCCTTCACGGCCACTTCCGGGGCCGATTCTCCCCCCCCCCCCCGGGCGCTGCTAGGAGCGCGGCTTTGTGCGTCACGGCGGCGCGGCCTTGACGACAGTCGTCAAGGCTGCACGTCAAGCGTCACGGCAGCTGACGCGGCCGATGACATCAGCCGCGCATGCGCAGGTTGGACAATGCCAACCCGCGCATGCGCAGTTGGCGTCTTTCTCCTCAGCCGCCTGGCAAGACGTGGCGGCTTGATTTTGCCGGGCGGCGGAGGGGAAAGAGTGCATCTGTTTTGGACGCTGGCCCGACGATCGGTGGGCACCGATCGCGGGCCTGTCCCCTCCCGAGCACAGTCGTGGTGCGCCCGTGCCAATCGGGCCTCTAGATGCCCCAAACGGGCATCCGGCGCCCGTTTCATGACGGCAGCGAGCAGGTGTCTTTGCTGCCGTGTTGAAACGGGCGTGAAAGGCCGGCCGCTTGGCCCATCAGCCTCGGAGAATCGGCGATTCGTGGCGTGGGTCGGGCGTGGGGTGGGGGGGGAGAATAGCGGGAGGGCGTGAAAAATGTCAGGAGGCCCTCCCGCTATTCTCCCACCCGGCGTGGGGGGGGGGGGAGAATCGCGCCCATTGTCTAAGAATAGGATGGTGGAGGTTGTGGTGGCTATGTATGCAGGGAAAACTTCTGATCGGGTTGAGTGGGGTTATTTGCTGGAGGTTTTGCGGAAGTTCGGATTTGCGTCAACATTCATCTCATGGGTTACATTGTTGTATAAGGCCCCCACAGCGAGTGTTTAGACTAATTTGGTTAGCTCTGGGTATTTACATCTATTTAGAGCAAGACACAGGCTGTCCGTTGTCCCCACTTTTGTTCACATTAGCAATGAACTCTCTGGCTATTGCTTCTTGGGAGTGGTCACGTATTGTCAGAAGTAGAAAACATAGAGTTTCACTATATGGGGATGATTTATTATTATGATATATATATAACGCATTGAAATATATGGATAAGATTCTGAATGTGTTGAAAAGTTTTGGATCCTCTCGGGCTACAACTTGAATATAACAAAACGTTAAATATTTTCAACAAATTCCAAAATAACTCTGGGGAGACAAACAGATTTAAGTCCCCTTCCATTTAAACTAACCAAAAATAAATTCAGGTACTTAGGTATTCAGGTGGCTCATGACTGGGGCCGCAATGTTTAAATGGAATCTGACAGGCCTGATGATGAGGAGTAAAAGAAGTTTTAAAAAGGTGGAATACCCTTCCATAAGCATTACTTGTATTAGCTGGGTGTGGTGAATGTGATTCACACCGGATTATAATCTGTATATACATGTGTCTGTATTGTAAGTGCAGTTGCACTACCTGTCCTCCAGGGGGAGTAGCTCTGGGAATGCTCGAGTTGTATGGGGCTTCTCCCTTGGCTCTGCCCAGGACTCCTCCCCCGGAAGCTCCTGTATAAAAGCTCAGTGCCACATGGTCAGCCGGCCAGTTCACCGAAAGTTCAATGGCTCACCGGCTGGCTCTGTTGCGAGTACAGTTGTCCCCCTTTATAACGCGGGTGTTGGGGTCCAAGGCAGCCACCCGCGTTGCAACCGAGCCGCGGATATCCACGATGGGGGTTTTAAATTTATTTAAAAATCTATGCTAGCGCTTCCCATTGAGAGTCTATGGGGGGCGGGGGGAGAGGTCAGACCCCCGTAGACTCACAATGGGAAGCGCTAGCATAGATTTTTAAATAAACTTAAAACCCCCATCGTGGATCCAATTAAAATTTCAGCGGCCGGCTCACTTTGATCCGGAGAAGGAAGCTGCTCTCAGTGAAATCAGCCGGCCGCTGAAATTGACACTGCCCGCTGCTCTCTCCCTCCAATCCAACTTTTAAGTTTTAATGTTTCTGATTGGAGGGAGAGAGCAGCCGGCAGTGTCAATTTCTTTTTTTTTCCTCCGGCTTGCCCCCTCTCCCCCCACATCCTCCAACTAGACCCCTCTCCCCCCACACCCTCCGCCTCGCCCCCTCTCCCCCCCAACACCCTCCGGCTCGCCCCCTCTCCCCCCACACCCTCCAGCTCGCCCCCTCTCCCCCCACACCCTCCGGCTCGACCCCTCTCCCCCCACACCCTCCGGCTCGCCCCCTCTCCCCCCACATCCTCCGGCTCGCCCCCTCCCCACACCCTCCGGCTCGCCCCCTCTCCCCCCACAGCGTCCAGCTCGCCCCCTCTCCCCCCACACCTTCCGGCTCGCTCCCTCTCCCCCACACCCTCCGGCTCGCTCCCTCTCCCCCTCTCCCCCACACCCTCCTGCTCACCCCCACAGCGTCCAGCTCGCTCCCTCTCCCCCCACACCTTCCGGCTCGCTCCCTCTCCCCCTCTCCCCCACACCCTCCTGCTCTCCCCCACAGCGTCCAGCTTGCCCCCTGTCCCCCCACACCCTCCGGCTCGCCCCCTCCCCACACCCTCTGGCTCGCCCCCTCCCCCCCTCTCCTCCCCCGTCCCCCAACACCCGCAGGGCCCCCCTCTCTCCCCCAACACCCGCAGGGCCCTCCTCTCTCCCCCAACACCCGCAGGTCCACCCTCTCTCCCCCACACCCCCAGGGGGGTCTCCCCCACACCCAGAGGGGGGTCTCCCCCACACCCGCCCCCCTCCTCTCCCCCCCAACACCCGCCCCCCTCCTCTCCCCCCCAACACCCGCCCCCCTCCTCTTCCCCCCCAACACCCGCCCCCCTCCTCTCCCCCCCAACACCCGCCCCCCTCCGCTCCCCCCCCAACACCCGCCCCCCTCCTCTCCCCCCCAACACCCGCCCCCCTCCTCTCCCCCCCCAACACCCCCCCCCCTCTTCTCCCCACCCCTTCTCCCGCCCCCCCCAACACCCGCCCCCTCCCCAACACCCGCCCCCCTCCTCTCCCCCCCCAACACCCGCCCCCTCCTCTCCCCCCCAACACCCGCCCCCCTCCTCTCCCCCCCAACACCCCCCTCTTCTCCCCCCAACACCCGCCCCCCTCCTCTCCCCCCCCAATACCCGCCCCCCCCTCTCCCCCCCCAACACCCGCCCCCCTCCTCTCCCCCCCAACACCCGCCCCCCTCCTCTCCCCCCCAACACCCGCCCCCCTCCTCTCTCCCCCAACACCCGCAGGTCCACCCTCTCTCCCCCACACCCCCAGGGGGGTCTCCCCCACACCCGCCCCCCTCCTCTCCCCCCCCAACACCCGCAGGTCCACCCTCTCTCCCCCACACCCCCAGGGGGGTCTCCCCCACACCCGCCCCCCTCCTCTCCCCCCCCAACACCCGCCCCCCCCCTCTTCTCCCCCCCCCCCCAACACCAACCTTGCTGTCATGGATGACCCTATCAGGACCAAGGAGCTCCAAACAGCATCACTTAAGGGATCAATTCAGTGCAAAAACCTCGCCATCTTGCGATCCTCTTCTCTCCCCCCCCCCCAAACACCCGCCCCCCCTCTTCTCCCCCCCCCCCCACCAACACCCGCCCCCCCCTCCAACACCCGCCCCCCCTCTTCTCCCCCCCAACACCCGCCCCCCCCTCGGCAGTGTCAATTTCAGCGGCCGGCTGATTATTTCAGTGAGAGCAGCTTCCCTCTCTGGATCAAAGTGAGCCTGCCGCTGAAATTGACACTGCCGGCTGCTCTCTCCCTCCAATCCAACTTTTAAGTTTTAATGTTTCTGATTGGAGGGAGAGAGCAGCGGGCAGTGTCAATTTCAGCGGCAGGCTCACTTTGATCCAGAGAGGGAAGCTGCTCTCACTGAAATAATCAGCCGGCCGCTGAAATTGACACAACTGACAGTTGGGGTCCATAATCCCCCCCGCGGTATATCGCGAACCGCGGTATTGCGGAGCGCGGTATAACGGGGACTACTGTATATTAAAACCGCTATTCTAATCCTACAAGCACGTGTCCGTAGAATTGTTGGTTCCAACACTGGGCGCGTGCAAACGATCAAAATGAACATCTTACCAAAATTTTTATTCATGGTTCAATCGCCCCCCAATATTTCTACCTAAGGTATTTTCTATAAAATGGCTGCAATGATTTTGGATTTCGTATGGGCTGATAAAATTCCATGAATTTGACTTGTGTTTTTACAAAGGAATCAGCAGGTGGGAGGGTAGGCCTGCCCAACCTTTTATATTATTATTGGACGGCTAATATAGAAAGGTTTCAGCAATGGTGGAAAGAGGAAGAGACGGAATGGGTGCAGGTTGAGGAAGCATCGTGTAAGGGGACTAGCTTGAAGACTTTATCTGCGACCCGACTCCCATTTACCCCGGGAAAGTTTACAGAAAGTCCCATGGTGGCATCGTCCTTTGTCAGTTGTGGTCAAGGTCACACAGAGCATTGCAATTCTTCCTCCAGTTCCTCTCGGGACATTATGGCTTCATTAAATTGCACAATTTGTTCCCCATATGTGAATCGTACAGGTGACTGATGCCTTGTTTGCCAGAGTTAGCATTTTGCTACTGATTAGGTCAGTGAGAATGAGTGGATGCTCGAATATGCTGCTCATACTGGGTTCATACATCTTTAAAGAATCATGGATTGTACAGGATTGGCAACCAAAACACTCCTAGATCACCCAGGAGCCTTCATTTGTCAAAAAGGATTTCACTTCCTCAATGTTCAGCTTGTCTGCAGCCAGCATCATGCATGTCTGCGCAAGAAACTCAGTGATGATTTCATCCTACACTCGGCAAGTCTCCCTGAGATATTCACACTTTGAAGAAGAGTTAGGGGATAGGTGCCACACTCTGATGATGTGGCTGATGACACCTGGGAAGAAGCCAAACACTGACTTCCAGGGAAGATAGAGCAGAAGCTAAGTGAGTACTAAAGTTATCATTGAGCAAACAATCAGGATGCTGAAGATGTGTTTCAGCTCCCTTTGCCAGAACCAGAGACTCCCTCTAGTATGCACCAGCCAGGCTTTCCAGGACAGTCGTGTTCAGTTGTGGCTTGCATTCCATTGTCCTGTAGCAAGGACTGGAGTTCCAGGAGAAGGAGGGTGATGAATGTGTTGCAACTTAAGGAGAAAGTGGAAGAGTGACAAGAGGACCAGGATAAAGTAGTAAACAAACTGATGACTGCAGTGTGTTACAATTAAGAGGTTTATAAAATGTTTTGGAATTGTCTTTAAATTTAAGATAAGATGAAGAGGATCATGAAGTTGTTCTGTAGTAAGCCTGGGTGAATACAATACAACACAATACAATTTGGTTGTTACATAGTAGAGCAGGTGGAGTGAGGGGTTGGACATATTTTATTGAGAAGAAAAATAAAGTTGTATAGATTTAGAGACAATGGCAGCAGTAGATGGACTATGAGACTCCAAAGTCCAAGAAAAGTATTAAGAACATTGGATTGTGTACAGTTTGTGCCTTATTCTGTCCAATTAATTCCAAGGTGAAATAGGGCTGGGCTCTCAAGGATAGCTAATAAACATATCCACCTGGATGCAAGGCCCATGCGATTCATGTTGCCATGATGATTGGCTTTGATGAGAAGATTACAGAGGAAGCTATTGTGATATTAGATTACAGGCTTTACTAAAATATCACTGAGTCTTCTGGGTCCAGGGGAGAGAGAGAGAGCAGAGGAACAGCCAAATATGGTTCACTCTTCAGGAATGCAGGTTGGAATTTGTTGTCAGATTAGAAAGACCAGATTCTGGGGAATTATAATTAGGCTGGAAGATTTTCCTAGCTTTAATTAGTAGGAGAACTCTTCAGGAAAACTCACATTGTGAAAGTAACTCCTGGAGTTAAAAGTTTCCACACTGGGAGAGGAAAAGATTGGAAGTAAACCATCAGGGGTTAAGAATAGTTTTGACATATTCTGGGAGATTTCAATGTCTATTTAAAATATACCTGATAATCGGATTTCTTGGTTGTGTTAAAAGTTCTGTTTTGTGGTTTACAGTAAAAGTTGCCTGCAAAAATAATTTAGTCAACAGTACATTTAGCCTGTTTCTTAAATCAAATGGCTTAAAACATGAAATCTTGATCCTTTCCTTTTGAACTAGAAGTTCAAATTTTTCCATGGGATGCTAACAAATGAATTATTTGGGTGTTCTGGGATCCATGGCCTCCGCCACACGACAGCACTTGGGGAACTATAGGCTAGGGTGCTTTCTGAGATTTGTAGTTTTTCATCATATATCTGTGACAGCTCTGAGAAAAACAAAAGCTCAACGTCTATGCTTTTCAAATTGGAACAGCACCCCATTGATCGCGAAGCATTGCAGTAGAATATGGACTGAGGGCTGGAGAAGAATTGGGTGATGTTTCAAAGGTGAAAATAGGTGGTCTTCATGAAAAAGAGTATGGGGCCCAGAAACTGATCTTGGGGTCAAATAGGATGCCAAGCTGATGAACAGATCGCTTCATCATGAGACAGTGGTCGGCAAGAGAGATTGAATCAATCACACTTGATAATGTTGCTCACTACAATGAAATAGCCTGCAAACACTTTCAATCTTGGTTTCCACATGAATGATGGCCATAGGAACAAGGTATTAAAACCAGAACAATAAAACATGTTCAAGCAAAGAGGGGGGAGAACACTGGCAAAAGAGAGAGCAATTTGTAATATGTGCCTTTCCAGTTACGCATTTTATTGTGTTTCACTAAACAAGTACATCATAGCTGTTGGAGCTTACAGTTGTTTAAGCAATATTTCTGCCTAATAGTGTGTGCTGTAAGGTTTGTGCTTTATAGAATTGTGATTAAATTGCAAGTGGATAAGTATTCTTGGGGGAACAGGACAGTTTGCTGTTAACAAGAGTGATGAGGGGCTTTCAACTAAAATGTTTTCTCTTTGAGTGGTTATTATGGAATCAGTAAGTGCTTCATTCACTGTTATCAATGAGTCTCATTTTTACAGCTGAATCTGAGTGATTTGCATGAGAGTCTTTAGGTCGGTTTGATAACCATCGGCTTTCTCATAAGTAGGGAGCAATGTCCCTGAGTAATTAATTAACACAGGTTCAACCGTATTCATGCCACTGAATGCGGGAGAATTCCATCTATCTTTTCTTTATAATTAAATCCTTTCTCCACCATCTTCAGGTTTTGTTTACAGCCTCTATGTTATTAGCCTGCAGATGAGGAAGACCAACTTGGAGACTTTTCTCGAAGTGCTGCCAGTGTCACTCCATGCTCAGTATTCCTGGAGGTCATTCCAAGGATTGCAGGCAATGTTCCCTGTCCAGCATTTCCTGCTTCTTGCAGGTAACACAGGTAGAATTTGCTGATATCCTCACAATATAACACTTACAGACACAACAGAGGATGCAACAACTTTTCCACAAACACCACAGGTGCGATTCAACGAACCCCATTGCTCACGGCTCAGATCTGGGCGCAATGGGTGAATCACGTGCAAGCCCCAAATTGGGATCATTTAAATGTGCAGGTGCCAGATTCAGTCACCGTCCGGGACTCAACGGCCGCACATGGGAGACAACGCCAGCGCGCCGTTAGTACTGCTTCGCACAAACGTGAACCAGGTGTAACAGCACCTGAGGGGGTCTCCAAGGCCATTGGAGAACCAGGTGGTCAGGATCAGGCCTCCCAAAATTAGGGGTTAAGGGGGGTGTCAAAAGAGCAGGGGTGGGGGGAAAGATCCGGGCAGACTTCAAAAATGGCACCCTGATCTGCGAGAAGCCTTTCTAACCAAATGCGGCCTCATTGTGGAGAATCTCCCCAAGGCCAAAATACACGGCAAAGTGCCACTGGAATATGGGATGTTTCTCGGCGCTGTCGAGAAACACCCCATTACCCGTGCCGTTCAGTGGACTGTGGAGCTCAGTCTGGTGCCCAATGTCAAGTTGGAGTTGGAATTCTACATGTTCTTTAAGAATGACAGGATGCTGCCTGGTAGGCAATCATTGTACCCAGCATCTTGTTCTGCATGATCATTTAACATTCTCTTGAATGTCACCCCAGCAAAGCCCTCATTTAAGACCAATAGAGAAGAACTCATCTGTGAATTTGCCCTTACAATGGCCTGGCACACACACTTTTCCTCTTGGCTAGATTGCAAACTACTCATCCCGAGTGACTCACCATGTGCAGAACCTAACTCAATATTAGCCAAACCATCATTAACGCATTGACCGAGGCATATAAGAGAATGGGCTCACAGACTAAACATTGGAAAGGAAAGGGGGCGGGATTCTCCGATAATCGGCACGATGGCCAGGACCCAGCGCCAAAAACGGCGTGGATCACTCCAACGTAGGGCCCCCCCCCCCAAACGTTGCGAATTCTCCGGACCCGAATGGGCTAGCAGCGGCGTGACGCCATTCGCAATGGCGTCACCCGCTGTGGACGCGGCGCGTCACTTGATGCCAGGCAGCGTAATCAACGCCGCTCAGCATCACAGCACAAATGACGGCATCACCCCCCCCCCCCCCCTCCAGAAGATCTCCAAACATGGCCATCCGCCGCGCAGCCCCGAGGTTCCAGGAGCATGACATCGAGGCGCTCCTGGATGCTGTTCAACAGAGGAGGGAGGCCCTGTACCACGGACATGGCCGCAAGGTCGCCCCACGCCTCAGCCAGCACCTGTGGAGTGAGGTGGCAGAGGCTGTCAGTGCTGTGGCTGTGACACCGAGGACAGGCACCCAGTGCCACAAGAAGGTCAGCGACCTCGTCAGGGCAGCCAGGGTGAGTCATCTCCACCCCCCCCCCCCCCCAATGAGCGGCACACCCCCATGTGCAACTAACCCTAACCCAAACCCTAACCCTAACCCTAACCCAAACCCTAACCCTAACCATAACCCTGACCCTACCCCTGACCCTGACTCTACCCGAACCCTAACCCTGACCCTACACCTGACCCTGACCCAGAACCTGACTCTACCTTAACCCTAACCCTAACGCTAACCCCAACTCTGACTCTACCCCTGACCTTGACCCTCACCCTGTCCCTGACTCTACCCTAACCCTAACCCTACCCTAACCAGGAACCTAACCCTAACCCTAACCCTAATCCTGACCCTGACCCTACCCCTGACCCTGACCCTAACCCTAACCCTACCCTAACCCTAATGTGTTGCGACCTCTGCCAATATACGCGCAACCGCTGTTGTGCAGTCATATACCTGTCTAACACTGTTGCCCTTTACCCCTGCCACCCACCCGCCCGCCCCGCACAGGAGAAGCATGCACACAAGAACAGGGAGTGTCAGAGGACTGGAGGGGGCACAGCTGATGAGAGACCACTCTCCGTCCAGAGGAAAGGGCCCTGGAACTGGCATGCGGACCTGAGGACCTGAAGGTTGCCCTACCCAGGACAGCACTACCCAGGATAGCTCTACCCAGGATAGCCCTACTCAGGATATCCTTACCCAGGACACCCCTACCCAGGACACCCCTACCCAGGACACTGCCACACATGAGACTGGACGACAGGACAGTGACACACAGCAGATGGGTGGAGACAAGGCGCCACCCCAGGGGACCATGGACTCGGAGTCTGACGATGTGCGTGCCACAACGCCACTGCTTTCTCCTACACCCTCCACCATTGCAGAGACCATCACCTCGGTTGGACACTTTAGTGATGAGGCGTCTGGTACACTCACTGGTGCGCACAACACAGCCGTATCAGTACAGCAGGTGGAGGTAGGAGCAGCTGAGGGGCCGGGAGGTCAGAGGGCATCCTGGTGCAAGCGAACATCTGACGCCCAGACGGGTCCCGGTGTTCCTGGAGTTACCACACACCCGCCCATAGACCCGATGCAGCCACCAAACCAGGGACGAAGGAAGAGGATGATGGCTGGCTTGAGGCGGTTGCAGACGCAGTTGGATGAGTCCACCCATGTCCAGGATCTGGGAGTGGTGCCAGTCATGCGTGCCACCCAGGCCGAAACCGCATGGATGGCGTCCACGGTGGAGGCAATGGGTGCGATGGTGTCAGACGTGGGGAGCAGGGTGCAAGGCCTAGGGCTTTCTGTGCAGGCGGCGTCTGTGGCCCAGGACTTGGCTTCCTTCACACAGGAAGCCATGAGCCAGTGCCAGCGGCACATGGCAGAGGCGCTCAACGCAGTGGCCCAGTCCCAGCAGGCCATGGTGCAGTCCCAGCAGGCCATGGCGCAGTCTCAGCAGGCAATGGCCCAGTTTCAGCAGGCCATGGCCCAGTCAAAGTAGGCCATGGCCCAGTCTCAGCAGGCAAAGGCCCAGTCTCAGCAGGCAAAGGCCCAGTCCCAGCAGGCCATTGCCTAGTCTCAGCAGGCCATGGCGCAGTCCCAGCAGGCCATGGCGCAGTCTCAGCAGGCCATGGCCCGGTTTCTGCAGGCCATGGCACAGTCTCTGTAGGCCATGGCTGAGGGCATTGGCGCCATTGCCCAGGTGCTGGCCGGCGTCGCCCAGACACAGACAGGGATGGCCAACTCCCTGAGCTCCATGGCTGCAAATTTACAGACCCTTGTCGATACCAGCACGGGCCTCCAGGACTGGCAGCACCAGGTGTTGGGGAGGCATCGGATGGCCGGTCCGTTCGCACCCACGACCCATGTGAAGGCCCAGGGGCCAACGGGCACCCCGAGAGAGGAGGAGGTGCTGGGGACCATCCCGGGTCCCCCTGTACGGGAGGCCCCGGAGCACCGCGACACCTCGGACTCCCCCCCTTCCGTCCCAGGTGCATCTGGTGGGCAACGGGCAGAACAGGCTGGCAGCTCGCCATCCCAGTCGCCCGAGCCGCAGCCCGGCCCATCTAGGCCAGGCCGCCCCATGAAACGGCCGCCAAAGGGATCCCGAGTCACAGGGCAGGAATCACAGGAGTCCACCTCCAGTTCTGCTGTACCGTCTGGGGAACCACCTAGTCAAGGGGCCCGTAAGGCCAAACAATTAGGCACTGAGTAAGTTGGCACGGGTGAAGGGCACAGACGAGTCTTAGGGGCTAGGGCGCATGTATGGACAGTTTGTAATTAAAATCACTTTCACACCTACAGAAGCTGCCTTTGTGTTCTATCCGAAGCGTGCGGGGGTGTCATGTATGTTGAGCGCCAGTGTGTGTGTGACGGGGGGGTTCGGACGTTGGCCCCAGGTGAGTGTGCCCCCCCTCCACCTGGGCCGCCCTCTCCATCGCCCCGGGCAGAAAATGGGACCGTGCGCTGCAGTCTCACGGCCGCAAGCAGGGATGGTCCGGGTGGATGGTGGTACTGTGGCCATGGGTCAGGTATTGACCAACGATGTGGAGCCAGGAGCTCATCGCAGACCGGGTCGTCATCATCCTCCGTGGCCTGCAATAGACACGCTTCCACCAGCTTACTGGTGAGCCCGGCCCGTCGTGCCGCAGGTGAATGTGCAATGGAGGGGTGGTGTGCATGAGGGTGGGGTGGGGGTGGTTGGGGGGGTTTAGGGTGTTGGTGCTGGGTGGGTGAGGGGGGAGGTGAGAGTAGTCGGATGTTGCCATGGTGTGCGGTATGTAGCCATACTCGCCGATTCGTATGCCCCCTAGTGAGTGACCCAGGCGGCTATCAGCCTGTCCCGTGCCCGCTGGCCCAGCCGGCAACAGTGGGCAGCTACCCACCCATGTCCAGCCTGTCTGCCCTGACCATTTCCCCCATCTCCCTCATCTGGGGTGATCTGCGCCTCTTCCTCCTGCTCCTCCACTCCCCCTTCCTCTGCCTGCGGCACATCGCCCCTCTGCTGGGCGATGTTGTGCAGGACACAGCAGACCACAATGGTGTGGCCGACCCTATCGGGCGGGTACTGGAGGGGCCCCCCAGAGATGTCCAGGCACCTGAAACGCACTTTCAGCAGCCCAAAGCACCTCTCTATCACACCCCTGGTCGCTGCATGGGCATCGTTGTAATGATTCTCCGCGTCAGTCTGTGGCCTCCGTATGGGCGTCATCATCCACGACCGCAACGGGTAACCCCTGTCACCCAGCAACCAGCCCCTCAGCAGGGGGTGGCGTCCCTCGAACATGCCAGGGATGTAAGACCACGACAACACGTATGAGTCGTGAACACTGCCCGGGTACCGGGCGCAGACGTGCAGGATCATCATGCAGTGGTCACAGACCACCTGTATGTCCATGGAATAGGTCCCCTTCCTATTGGTGAACACAGCCCTGTTCTCCGCAGGTGGCCGCACGGTGCCGTGCATCCTATCGATCACCCCCTGGACCATAGAAAACCGGCCACGGCAGCTGTGATGATATGACCTGCATACTCGTCTGCCATTGGGCCAGAACGTCGGCTTACCATTGGCCCTGGTCGGTCATGTGCCTCTCGACCGATTGGCCGAGAGGCTGAGTTAACCACGCCTCTACCAACGAGGTATAAATGCTCAGAAGCCTGACGATCGTTCCTTTCCACTGTAGACGATCGCCAGGCTGTGTTCTAGTTAATTAAAGCCTGACATTGGTAAATCACTCGCCTCGCGTGCAATTGATGGTGCATCAATTTAATTAACTACAACTTTGAAGATGGAGTTCCGCATCAAGCCCGAATGCCTCCGCATCAGCCCGCAAACTCCGAACTCTACAGAACTTTTCAAACTCTGGCTGACTTGCCTCGAAGGGTTCCTGGCATCTACAACCACCCCCCCCACCGGGGCACAGAAGCTGCACGTCCTCCACTCCAGCGTGGGTATTGCCGCTTACTCAATAATCGAAGACGAAACAGACTATGATGAAGCTATACGGAAGCTAAAAGGACAATTCCTCAAACCGATCAACAGGGTATTCGCTCGACATCTGCTGGCCACCAGAAAGCAGGTCCCCGGTGAGTCTCTAGACCAATACGCCCGGGCCCTCTGTGCCCTGGGGAGAGGTTGCGCCTGTGAAGCGGTGTCCGCTACAGAGCACATGGAGCTACTCGTCAGAGACGCTTACGTGGCTGGGATGCTGTCCCCCGTGATCCGCCAGCGGATGCTGGAAAGAGACGAACTCAGTTTAACGGAGACACTGACTCTCTCCGCCTCCCTGGAGGTCGCAGATCAAAGCGCTCGCACCTATGACCCTGGCCAGGCCGCCTCCTGGCACGCTTCCCACCAGCTACCCACCGCTCCCGGCCTCCCTCAGGCTTGTGCCGCGGGGCGCCCCGATAAATCCGCGGGGCCCCGCTGCTACTTTTGTGGATACGCTAAGCACCCTCGCTCGCGCTGCCCAGCCCGCTCCGCCCTCTGTAAGAGCTGCGGGAAGAAGGGCCACTACTCCACGGTCTGCCAGGCCAAATCGCTGGCTGCAGCGCTTCTGGAAGCTGCACAGCACTCTCCCCCCCTCCCCCAGGCCTCTGCAAACGGCCTGTGTGCCTCTCTCTCTCCTCCAGGGCCGCCCCAGCTGCTCCCGACTCGCGCCCCGCCGCCCGACATGCGCACCTCCCCGGCCCCTCCAGGCCTCTGCCTGCCCGCCGCGCACGTTTCTCCCCCCCGCCCCCGGGCCCCGGCGCCCGACCGGCTCGCCTCTCCGGGCCCCCCTGGTCCCTGCCTGCCCACAGCTGCCCTGCTTCCCTCGCTCCCGGACCCCGGCTCCCCCCACCCCCGGGCCCCAGCGCCCGACCGGCTCGCCTCTCCGGGCCCCCCGGTCCCTGCCTGCCCGCAGCGCGACTCGGCTCCCCCCGCCCCCGGCCCCCCGCACCCGGCCCGCGCGCCTTACCTCCGCCCACAGCTGATGCACCTAGCCGGCGTCCTGGAGCCGGCTTCCGCATCCCCACAGCTGATGCACCTAGCCGGCGTCCTGGAGCCGGCTTCCGCATCCCCACAGCTGATGCACCTAGCCGGCGTCCTGGAGCCGGCTTGTGCATCCCCGCAGCTGATGCCGGTCACTCACCTCTTGGAGCCGGCCTGCGCGCCTCTCCGCTCACAGCGCCGGCAACGCTAGCTCCGCCTCCAGCGGCCACGAGGGCTTCCTGGGCGCCGCCATCTTGGGGTGCCGACCCCACGTGCGGGTCCTGGGCGCCGCCATCTTGGGGCCCCTACCCCACGTGCGGGTCCTGGGCGCCGCCATCTTGGGGAACAGACCTCACCTGGGGCTCCTGGCCACCGGCTTCCACATCTGCCACGCAAGGTCCCTCCAGCATGGAATCGGACAGCGACGACGGATTTTCTCCACGGCTCGCGGCTGTTCAACTCGACCAGTCTCATCCACGCACGCTCGCCAAAACGACTACGCTGATCTACCTCAACGGCCACAAGACGGACTGCCTGCTGGACTCCGGGAGCACGGAAAGCTTCGTTCACCCTGACACGGTAAGACGCTGCGCGCTCCCTGTCCATCCCGTAACACGCAAAATCGGTTTAGCCTCAGGTTCGCACTCCGTCCACATCACCGGGTGCTGCATCGCGGACCTCACGGTCCAAGGGAAGGTTTTTAAAAATTATAAATTCCTTGTCCTCCCTGACCTTTGCGCACCGGCACTCCTAGGACTGGACTTCCAGTGCAACCTGCAGAGCTTGACTTTTCAATTCGGCGGCCCTATACCCCCCCTCACTGTCTGCAGCCTCGCGTCCCTCAAAGTGGACCCTCCCTCCCTGTTTGCTAACCTCACCCACGATTGCAAACCCGTCGCCACACGAAGCAGACGGTACAGCGCCCAGGACCGATCCTTCATCAGGTCCGAGGTCCAGAGATTGCTGACGGAAGGGGTCATCGAGGCCAGCAACAGTCCCTGGCGAGCCCAAGTGCTGGTGGTCCGGACGGGGGAGAAAAACCGGATGGTCATCGATTATAGCCAAACCATCAATCGGTTTACGCAACTGGACGCGTATCCTCTCCCCCGTATCTCTACCATGGTAAACGAGATCGCGACATACAAGGTCTTCTCCACTGTGGACCTTAAGTCCGCTTACCACCAGCTCCCCATCCGCGCGAGTGACCGACTGTACACCGCGTTCGAGGCTGACGGGCGCCTCTACCACTTCCTTAGGGTTCCATTCGGTGTCACGAATGGGGTCTCGGTCTTCCAACGGGAGATGGACCAAATGGTCGACAAGTACGGATTACAGGCTACCTTCCCGTACCTTGATAATGTCACCATCTGCGGCCACGACCAGCAGGACCATGACGCCAACCTCCAGAAATTCCTCCAAACCGCAAAACTCCTTAACCTCACATACAATAAGGATAAGTGCGTGTTTAGCACCGACCGCCTAGCCATCCTCGGATACGTAGTGCGTAACGGAGTGATAGGCCCCGACCCCGAAAGCATGCGCCCCCTGATGGAACTCCCTCTCCCCAATACCCCCAAATCCCTCAGACGCTGCCTAGGGTTTTTCGCATACTACGCCCAATGGGTTCCCAACTACGCGGACAAGGCCCGTCCCCTCATGCAAACCACGACCTTCCTGCCGTCGACGGAGGCCTGCCAGGCCTTTAGCCGCATCAAAGCGGACATCGCAAAGGCCACGATGCGTGCCATCGACGAGGCCCTCCCCTTCCAGGTCGAGAGCGACGCTTCAGAAGTAGCTCTGGCGGCCACCCTGAACCAAGCGGGCAGACCCGTGGCCTTCTTCTCCAGAACTCTCCAGGCTTCCGAACTCCGCCACCCATCTGTGGAAAAGGAAGCCCAGGCCATAGTCGAAGCCGTGCGACATTGGAGGCACTATTTGGCCGGCAGGATGTTTACCCTCCTCACAGACCAATGGTCAGTAGCCTTCATGTTTGATAATGCACAAAGGGGCAAGATCAAAAATGACAAGATTTTACGGTGGCGGATCGAGTTGTCCACGTACAACTATGATATCTTGTATCGTCCTGGGAAGCTCAATGAGCCTCCTGATGCCCTGTCCCGCGGTACCTGCGCCAGCGCGCAGATAGACCGCCTCCGCTCCCTCCACGCAGACCTCTGCCATCCAGGGGTGACCCGCCTACACCACTTCATTAAGGCCCGCAACCTGCCCTACTCCATCGAGGAAGTCAGGTCAGTAACCCGTGACTGCCACATCTGCGCCGAGTGCAAACCACACTTCTACCGCCCCGAGCGCGCACACCTGATCAAAGCATCCCGCCCCTTCGAACGTCTTAGCATTGACTTCAAGGGGCCCCTTCCCTCTAACAACCGCAACATTTACTTCCTGGCGGTTATCGACGAACACTCCCGCTTCCCCTTCGCCATTCCCTGTCCCGACATGACCACATCGACCGTCATTAAGGCCCTACTCTCCATCTTCTCACTGTTCGGCTACCCCGCGTACATTCACAGCGATCGGGGGTCCTCATTTATGAGCGACGAGCTGCGTCAATTCCTGCTCGACAGGGGCATCGCCTCTAGCAGGACGACCAGCTATAACCCCCGGGGTAACGGACAGGTCGAGCGGGAGAATGGTACCATCTGGAAGACCATACTACTAGCCCTCCGGTCTAGAAATCTCCCTATTTCCCGATGGCAAGAGGTGCTCCCCGATGCACTGCACTCTATCCGCTCACTCCTCTGTACTGCAACAAATCAGACGCCTCATGAGCGTCTTCTTGTTTTCCCCAGGAAGTCGTCCTCCGGATCCCCTCTCCCGACGTGGCTGGTCACCCCCGGACCCATCTTGCTCCGGAAGCATGTGCGGGTGCACAAGTCCGATCCGTTGGTGGAGCATGTCCAGTTACTCCACGCCAACCCGCAGTATGCGTATGTGGAGTACCCCGACGGTCGGCAGGACACGGTCTCCCTCCGGGACCTGGCACCCGCCGGCGTGCAGCCCCCCCCCACCACAGACCCCCCCTCCCCTTTTTCACCCCAGCACCCCACTCAGCTTCCCCATCCCTCATCCATGGCGTCTCCGCGGCCAGCTCAGGTGACGGAGACTACTCGAGGTCTATCGCTCCCGGACTCCAGGACATCAGCAGGACCATCAGCCGATCCGACGACACCTCCTCCACTACGGCGCTCGGCCAGGACGTCAAGGACCACCAAACGACTGATCGAATCCATCTAGAGTTCTACGGTCCCATGGACTTCCTTTTGTAAATATTGTTATGTCTGGGCCAGTGGCAAGCCCCCAAATTCGACAAGGGTACGGAGAGAAAATTATTCTCCCGACGGCTACTCATATCATCAGTTCTTCCCCCCTCCCCCCCCCCCCCCCCCGGGTCTCGTTCACCCCCCCCCCCCCCCCCCCCCCCCCCCGCCTTCCTTCTCCGTAAGGGGTGAATGTGATGATATGATCTGCATACTCGTCTGCCATTGGGCCAGAACGTCGGCTTACCATTGGCCCTGGTCGGTCATGTGCCTCTCGACCGATTGGCCGAGAGGCTGAGTTAACCACGCCTCTACCAACGAGGTATAAATGCTCAGAAGCCTGACGATCGTTCCTTTCCACTGTAGGCGATCGCCAGGCTGTGTTCTAGTTAATTAAAGCCTGACATTGGTAAATCACTCGCCTCGCGTGCAATTGATGGTGCATCAGCAGCGAAGCCCGCTGCCCGGGCATCCTGGCTGGCCCGGTCCATGGGGAACTGGATGTAGTCCGCAATGGCATATCGGGCGTCTGTCACTGCCCGGATGCACCGGTGCACCAATGTCTGCGAGATGCCGGACAAGTCCCCACTCAGCGCCTGGAATGACCCCGCGGCATAAAAGTTCAGGGCCACTGTAACCTTGACTGACACGGGGAGGGGGTGACCTCCATCAGTGCCACGCGGTGCCAGATGTGCCAGCAGGTGGCATATGTGTGCCACGGTTTCACAGCTCATCCGGAGTCTCCTCCTGCATTCCTGGTCTGTGAGTCCTGGTCCGACGAATGGGGTCGGTACACACGCGGCCTCCTCGGGCGTTTCCGTCGCCGTGGCGCCACGACGTCCTCCACCCTCTCTCCGAGCTCATCCTCTTCGTGCTCCCTCTCCTCCTCCACCTCGTCCTGTCGGGCGGTGGCCCTCCAGCCTGGGCACCTGCCGCTTTCCCCTCTGCGACATGCCCCTCTGCTGCATGCTCCTCTGCGGCAGCCTGCGCCACATCTCTGCCACGCTCCTCCTGCTCCAGGGCAACATATAGAATAGCGGCTGCCGCCACGGTGGCCAACATCGCTGGCTGATCAGGAAACATGACGGCCTGTGGAGTGGGGGGTGGGGGGGGGGGGGGGGGGGGGTGGGTGGAACAACAACATGTCATCATTGCCTGTACCCCCCCCCCCCCCCCCTCCCCCCCACACCCTCCGGGCAGCCAGGTGCCATGGGCTGCATGGGCGGGACTGTGGGAGTATGGCACCTGGCAAGGCGGACGACCTCCCTTCTCCCTCCCCCTCCCCAGCACTCGCGCACTCCCCCCCCCCAAGCACTCGCACTCTCCCCCCCCCCCCCCAGCACTCGCACTCTCCCCCCCCCTCCCCCCCCACCCGCCTCTCTGGCACTTGCACTCTCTTCCCCACCCCCCAGCACTCGCACTATTCCCCCCAACCCGCTCCCCCCCAGCACTCGCACTCTCTCCTCCCGCCACCCCCCCCCCCCCGGCACTCGCTCTCTCCTAACCCCCCCAGCACTTGCTCTCGCCACCCCTCCCAACCCCCACCCCCCCCCCCCCCCCCAACGTCATCCCGGCACTCGCTCTCGCCACACCCCCCCCTCCCCCGGGCACTCGCTCCCGCCACCCCCCCACCCCCCCCCGCTCCCCCGGCACTCGCTCCTACTCTCCCCACCGCCCCCCAACCCCCCCCCCCACCCCCCTGCCCCTCGCCACACCCCCCTCCCCCGGGCACTCGCTCCCGCCCCACCCCCCCGGCACTCGCTCTCACTCTCGCCACCGCCCCCCCAACCCCCCCACCCCCCTGCCCCCTCACCCCCCACCCACAGACTGCAGCCACGCCGTCTCTTCTCCTGTGGCCACCCCCCACGCCTGTGACGTACCTCCGCACTGAACGGCGCCAACCATCTGCACTGGCTGACGCCGTTAAATACCCGTCTCCGGCCGGGAGAATACGGGCAGCACCGGGATCCATAGCCTCCCGCCAGACCCGCCATTCTCCGAGGCGGGCGGTGGGATTGACACCTCGCTGACTTTTTGGCAGTAGGATAATTCGGGGGCAGGATTGACGCCTGCCCCCGGCAATTCTCCGACCCGGTGGGTGGTCGGAGAATCCCGCCCAGGGCCTCTACATGCCCACTCCTGCCACACAAAACTGCCCCCCAACCATCAAGTTCCACGGTGAGCCCTTGGACAATCTGGATCATTTCCCATACCTCGGGAACCTCTTCTTGGTGCGAGCAGACATTGACGCCGAAATCCAACATCAACTTCAATGCTCCAGTGCATTCTTTGGCCACCTGAGGAGCAGAGTGTTCGAAGACCGCGAACTCAAACCCAGTACCAAGCTCAGGATCTGCAAAGCATGCACTGATCCCCACCCTCCTGTATGCATGGACAATTTACAGCAGACACTTCAAATCTTTGGAGAGATATCAGCAATGCTGCCTCCGCAAAATCCTGCAAATCCACTGGCAGGATAGGCATACCAATGTGGATATCCCCTCCCAGGCCAATATCCCCAGTATCAAGGCAATGGTCAGGCTCAGATATCTCCACATCATGATCACAAGGAGGGCAGAGGAAACACTGCAAGTACACTCTGGAAGCCTCTCTAAATAAATACAACCTCCCCACCTGCACTTGGGAATCGCTTGCCTTCAAACGCACATATTGGAGAAAAGGCATCCGCAAAGGCACCAATCACCTCTCGCGTTGGAGGGTGGAGCACGCGGAGGCCAAGCGTAAACAACGGAAAGAGAGCGCAGAATCCAGAGTGTCCCACCCACCCCATCAAATACCAACTGCCAAACCTGTGGCAGACTCTGTGATCCAAGGTCGGACTATTCAGCTACCGCAGAACCCACCTCCCCGGAGTGGAAGCAAGTCATCCTCGATGCTGAGGGACTGCCCAAGAAGAAGAGGATTAGCCTCAAAAATACATACAGTGCCAATAACCAAGTTGGTGGCTGAGATCAAATGACTGTGTTCATCAGTAGGCTGGTGTTACTCTCCCTTTTCCTCCTACGACTGCAGTGGCTGGACAGACAGTGGTTGCTGATTGTCTGAAAGCAGATAATCAGAATAGGAATTAGCAGTTTAATGATAACCATGAAACAATTGTCGTAAAAACCCAACTCGTTCACTGATGTCCTCAAGGAGAGGAAATCTGTCATCCTTACCTGGTGTAGCCTGCAGTGATATTAAGGGCGCGATTCTCCGCAAATGCGGCGAGTCGTAAAGGCTGCCGTGAAACTGGCCGTGTTTCACGGCAGCCTCCACGCCCCCTCCCAGGACCCGATTCTCCCCCCCGGGCGGGGCTCGCAGCGGGGCCCCGTGAAGCACGGCATCGCGGGCTTAGCAACCGTCGCTAAGTCCGTGCGCCAAGCGTCACACCGGCTGACGCGCATGATGACGTCAGCCGCGCATGCGCGAGTTGGACAGCTCCAACCCGCGCATGCGCGGATGACGTCAATGCGCAGACGCGTCAAACCCACGCATGCGCGGGCAGTCATGCCCCTCAGCCGCCCCGCGGACTGATCCTGCGGGGCGGCGGAAGAACAAATAGTGCGCGGGTATCGGACCCGCTGCCCGCGATCGGTGCCCACTGATCGCAGGCCCATGCCACCCATGGCACGGCCGTGGTGCGGCCGTGCCAATCGATGCCATGGTTGTCCGGCAGGCACTTTACGGCCGTTTTCACGAACGGTGAGAGCAGGTGTGATCGCGTTCGTGAAAACGGCCGTAAAGGCCTGGGAACTCGGCCCATCGGCCTGGGGAGAATCGCTGTTCGCCGTAAAAAATGGCGAGCAGCGATTCGTGTCATGGGGCGGCCGTGGGGGGGGGGGGGGGAGAATAGCGGGAGGCCGTGAAGATTGTCGGGAAGGCCCTCCTGCTATTCTCCGACCCGTCGTGGGCAGCGGAGAATCGCGCCCTATGTTTGTGTTATAATTCACTGACTGACCACTAGGAGTCTCACTAGTATATAAGTGAATGTTAGAGTCAAGTGACCTCAAACTGATGAGGGAGCTGGGAGAGAGGTTGATTGTGCATGTTCACACTGTTATTGATCTGCTGCTTTGGATATATTTGACCCACAGTTAATGTTAATAATTCATTTATAGGTTTAGGTACATTTGTACATTTGTTCTTGTAATATAAATCAGGCCATTCAACAAGAACATTACATGGTACCAGGTTTGGATGGTATTAAACACTGAGAAAAAAACAAGACCGCCACGAGGTCCACAGAGAGTTGAAGATATTGCAGACTGCACGTATGAACTACATAGAACCATAGAATTTACATTGCAGAAGGAGGCCATTCACCCCTTTGAGTCTGCACCGGCCCTTGGAAAGGGCACCCCAGTTAATCTCAAGCTTCCATCCCATCCCCATAACCCCACCTAACCTTTCTTGGACACTAAGGGCAATTTAGCATAGCCAATCCACCTAACCTGCACATCTTTGCACTGTGGCAGGAAACCAGAGCACCCAGAGGAAACCCACCTAGACACGGGGAGAACGTGCAGACTCCGCACAGACAGTGACCCAAACCGGGAATCGAACCTGGGACCCTAGAGCTGTGAAGCAACTTTGCGAACCACTGTACTACCATGCTGCCAATGGAGTCGTTGAAGCCACCAATGAGTCTCAGATTTCATGGTAATGTGGAAGCAACTGGCATGTGTTTAAACAACAATTTAATATGTTTCTTACTGCAGTAAATTTAAGAGATTCATCAGATTTGCGTAAGATAGTGATGCTCCGAATAGCGGCAGGGCCCAAAGCAATTGCTGTGTTTAATACATTAAAATTTGCAAATGATGAAGATAGTAAAAATTTTAAGGAAACAATTTGAAGATTTAATGTACATTGCACCCCTAGAAACAATGGCATTTATGAACACTATTTGTTTAGATCACGTTTACAGAAGACAGGGGCATCCACAGATCATTCCATTGCTGATTTAAATTTAAAAGCTAAAACCTGTAATTTTTTTGCGATGGAATCTTCCATGATTCAGGACCAAATTGTGTTTGGTGTGAATGAAAATAAGCCAAGGGGACGGTTGCTGAGGGAATGGGAGCTGTCTTTGGAACACACAGTTATGACTTTTCAGGCTCACAGGCTAGCAGCACAGCATTCTAAAATGTTTCTCAGCAATGGGTCTTATTGGAGAAAAACAATTTTTCCAGAAAGGCGGAAAACTTCGAAAAAAAGGTGGGAAAGTTTCTGCAGCTCCTCGCACACCAATAAACAGGTTAATAGATCAGGACAAAGTATTTCTGTGTAAAATATGAGGTCAAAAGCACAAATTAAGGCAGTCCAGCATTTAGCAAGTTTTGTTCCAGGTGCAAAGGAAAAAAATCACTTTGCTCAGAATTGGTACTCCAAGCTCCCCCTCAGTTCTCACATTTTTTGACCCATCTAAGCAGATTAAAGTGTCAACAGATGCATCAAAAGATGGTCTCGGAGGAGTTCTTCTGCAACTCGAGCATGACGCTTGGAAACTAGTAGCATATGCATCACGATCTGTGACGACAACAGTGCAGTGGTACACTCAAATCGAAAGAGAATTCCTAAGTTTAGTTGTAGGCTTGGAGCAATTCCATAGCTTCGTGTATGTGCTTCCAACTGTATATCTGCATGTCAATCTTATTTCCACACTACTGCCAGTGTCAGATACACAGTGAGATCCAAGAAAGGACCAGGAAGGATGCAACTCTTCAAGAGGCAATGGGGAAAATCAACTCACACTGGCCCAGAAGTCAATGTATGAAGTTCTACAATATAAGATCTGAACTCAGTATCATTAATAGAGTGGTGCTTTGTTTAAACACTGTAGTTATACCTCACTCTCTTTGCAAGGATGTACTTCAGAGGATACTTGAAGGATATCTTGGGATTGTGAAGTGTAAACGGAGAGCTCATGACTCTGTTTACTGTCCAGGTATAAACTAGGATATTGATGGTCAGTTGTTGTGACACATGCCAGATGCATCATTGCAAGCAAACAAGAGAACTTTCTGATATCTTTTTGATAGCAAATATCTGATTTACCTACGGCACCATGGCAGAGATGAGAGAAAGATTATTTAATTACCATAGATAATTTTTCAAATTATCCCGAAATGGCTCTACTGTCAGGAATAACGGTAAACAGTGTAATACTGCATACCAAGTCAATTTTTGCTGGACATGGATTCCTCAAGTTGTCGTGCGTGCAACGGTCCTTGTTTTAGCTATAAAGTGTGGCAACACTTCGCTGTCACGTATGAGTTCAAGCACATCACGTCAAGTCTGTTGTACCCACAAGCCAATGGAAAAGCCGAAAAAGGTGTACAGATTGTCAAGCAACTGTTGAAGAAGGCAACGGACAGCCAAACTGATCTATATCTTACATTATTGAGTTAGAGAGCTACACCATTATCACATGGTAGATCGCCAAAAGAGTTACTCATGAATAAAGGGTTGCGTTCCACACTTCCATACTTGGAAAAGAAGGCAAAGAAGGCAGTAGCACTGCAGGAAATGCAAAACATTAAAACAAAACATAAGCAGTTCTACAATGGAACTTTACTACCTCTGAGTAGTGCTGACATTGTAAGAATAGATGATTCAGGCAATTGGTTGAGAAAAGCTATTTTACTTGAAGAAGTACCGCATTCCTACAATGTACAGATGAGGATGGGTTGGTTTTAAGAAGAAATCGTCGCGCACCCTTGAAAACCAGAGAAGAATTTCACAATAACGTGATGAATGACGAAGCTACGTCAGAATCAACGTCAGCTGCAGTTTCAGATAGTTCAGCAGTTCCTGAGCATGAGAATGTCATGGACAACATTGAATCTACAAGTTCTGTGCAGCAAGGTCAAAACTTTGAGAAGATCAATCAGCGTCAGAATAAAACCTTATCAACTCAATTTGTAGATTTGGACTATTTGTCCATACAATGCTTGCTGTTCTTATGTATATATATATATATATATATTTGTTAAACCAGTTTTAAAAATTTTAAAGAAAATAATCAATACTGTTAGACTCACAAGCTAATGATATCACATGTAAATATACTGATGATAATATATTAATTTATTCCTTCAAAGGAAAGGGGATGTAGTGATATGGTTGTGTTCTAATTCACTGACTAACCACCAGGGTTCTCATTAATACATAAGTGAATGTTAGTCAGGTGACCTCAGACTGACTAGGGAGTTTGAGCATGTTCATCTGTTGTTTTGTATATATTTGACCCACAGTTAATGTTAATAAATCATTTATAGCTCAAGCTACAAGTGGTCTTGTAATATAAATCAGGCCATCCGACAAGAAGATTACATGGTCTGTGATCCCAGGACCACAGCATTGTGGTTGACTCATAAATGCTCTCCGGGATGGGCAATAAATGCTGGGCCAACGGGCGATGCCAACATACCATGAACAGATTTTTTAAAAAGGTTCTTGAGGTCTTCCTGAACCTCCCCATCATCTCACTGTTCATGTCCACTAAGAACTCCGGTGCTCAATTTGTGAATCTTGGATTTCTCTCTCTTCTTTGGTGCTCCATTTGTGCAACTCGTACTGGCAGCCAGTAATAGCAGATTCCTTGGAGTGCAAGTCCCCTTTAAGAAATACTGATTGCGTTTAAGAGGAGCAAGTTGGCTGCACCATGCACGTGCTGCTCAGTCCCCTGCTGAGTGCTCAGGCAGCCAGCAGGCTGGGCCATGCTTGGACCAATGGTACAATCAGGTAAATGAACAGGTAGCACTGAGCTTGCCTGTTGCCTGTCTCAATGACAAATGGGCACAGGAAGCCAGAGAACCATGACCTTCACTCCCGCAAATGAGCCAAATTGAATTTTCTGTCCCAAATGTTTCACATTTTCTTTTCATTACGTTTTACTCTTTGTCTTAATCCAATCTTTCTGTCCAACACTATTTATTTTCTTGGATCAAACTTAATTCTAGTTCACCTACTTTAATTTATCTTCCTTCCCCATTATTCATCAAGTTCTTTCAAAATCCTTGTGCATTGTGTGTCCTTGTGCATCAGTCACTAAAAGTAAATGCGAGGTACAACCGGCAGTAAAGAAGGCAAATAATATGTTGGCCTTCATAGTGAGAGGATTTGATAATTGAGTATAGGAATAGAGATGTTTTACTGCGATTGTATAGGGCATTGGTGAGGCCACACCTGGAGTATTGTCAGTTTTGTTGTCCTTATCTGAGGAAGGATGTTCTTGCAGTGAACGTTTACTGACTGAATCCTGGGATGGTGGGACTGTCATATGAGGAGAGACTAAATTGATTAGAATTGTATTCATTGGAGTTTAGAAACGTATAAAATTCTAACAGCATTAGACAGGGTGAATTCAGAAAGAATGTTCCCGATGGTGGGGTGGCCAAAACTAAGGGTCATCGTTTGAGGATAAGCAGTAAATCTTTTCGGACTGAAGTGAGGAAAAATTGCTTCATCTAGACAATGGCGAATCTGTGGAATTCACTACCACAAAAAGTAATTGAAGCAAAACATTGTGTAGTTTCAAAAAGGAATTAGTCATAGGGTAGCACGGTAGCATTGTGGATAACACAATCGCTTCACAGCTCCAGGGTCCCAGGTTCGATTCCGGCTTGGGTCACTGTCTGTGCGGGGTCTGCACATCCTCCCCGTGTGTTCATGGGTTTCCTCCGGGTACTCCGGTTCCCTCCCACAGTCCAAAGATGTGCAGGTTAGGTTTATTGGCCATGCTAAATTGCCCTTAGTGTCCAAAATTGCCCTTTGTGTTGGATGGGGCTACTGGGTTATGGGGATAGGGTGGAGGTATTGACCTTGGGTAGGATGCTCTTTTCAAGAGCCGGTGCAGACTCGATGGGCCGAATGGCCTCCTTCCGCACTGTAAATTCTATGTATGTAAAAAAATAGCTCATGGGCTAAAGGGTTCGGAGTATGCGGGGAAGGTGGGATCAGGGTATTGAACTTGATGATCAGCCGTGGTTACAAAGCATGGCTGAGCGGATTAGACAGGCTGAATGGCCTCCTCCTGCTACTATTTTCTATGTATGTTTTTTGTGTAAATCTCAATGGGCAGGATATACAATATTGGCCCTGCTGCCCATCAGGCCCCAGATTCCCCTTTGCCCTCACCATGCTGTTCCCAACTCACACTTCTAACAACATAGGCTGTTTAGCACACCGGGCTAAATTGCTGGCTTTTAAAGCAGACCAAGGCAGGCCAGCAGCACGGTTCGATTCCCGTAACAGCCTCCCCGAACAGGCGCCAGAATGTGGCGTCTAGGGGCTTTTCACAGTAACTTCATTGAAGCCTACTCGTGACAATAAGCGATTTTCATTTCATTTTCATTTCATATGGTGTAAAACATTTCTGAGCTGAAGACTTAAGTCTAACTAACGGCATATATCATGAAATTATCTCCTCCAGAAAGATCAAATCTCCTCTGTAAAATTCAAAATTAATATCTTCTGGATTTAATTGGCAGAGAAATTTGGTGGCCCATCTATGGGCTCTTTATTCACAGATGTCTAATAGCCTTCACTCAAATGGGATGGCTTGAGCAGGCCAGGAATTTGAGCTTCGAATCTCTCCTGTTCACTTCCCATTCCTTCAGTCACAGCTGTGACCATGGAAACTCTCACTCTTCCCTGGGGCTCCAATAGTGAAGCTCCTACATGCAGATTGGTGTGGCCATCTAAAATGGCCGCCTGCAAAGGGTAATGGGAGTTGTGGTCAAGCTGGGACACAGACAGTTCACAGCCACTGTGTATTGTGCAAAGGAAAAGCCAGACCGAACTGAAACCTGCACCTGTTAAAGGTCAATCACCGATTTCCCCAGGACAATGGACTCAAATCAAGGAATAGCACAATAGCAGACACCCCGGCGCCGCTCCCCCTTATTTGGAAAGGCATACACACTTAGAACAATGACGACTAGGACCCGCCCTGCCATCAGCGCCGGCCCTAGGGTTGCTGGCGCCCCGGGCAAGCTGAACTTCGGCGCCCTTGGAGGGGGGGGGGCTGGGGGGGGGGGGGGGCTGGGCCGGGGGCGGCGGGGCCGGGGGGTGGGCCGGGGCCGAGGGGGGGGGGCCGGGGCCGAGGGGGGGGGGGCCGGGGCCGAGGGGGGGGGGCGGGGCCGAGGGGGGGCCCGGGGGCGGGGCGGGGCCGGGGGGGGCGGGGGGCGGGGCCGGGGGGGGTCCGAGAGGGGGGGGGGTGGACCCGAGGGGGGGGCTGAGCGGGGGGGGCGGGGGGGGAGCGGACCGAGCGGGGCGGACCGGGGGGGGGCGGACCGAGGGGGGGCCGCCCTGGGGGAGGGCGGCCACCGCGCATGCGCTGGTTGGCACCGGTCCAACTGCGCATGCGCGGGACCCGAGTCTCTGGCGCCCCCTAGCACATGGCGCCCCGGGCGACTGCCCGGGTTGCCGGTGCCTTGAGCCGGCCCTGCCTGCCATCAAGGTACTCGACCCTAATTAGTCGGTATCGATCAGAGTGATTGAGACTCTATCGATCCTTTGGACCCTGAGTTAACCCAACCCAAAAGGGCGCGAAAGAGAAGAAGGATAAGAAGCCCTGCACACTCAGGATCTCTTGGGACCGGCCTGTGCCACACCAATCACAGCATAACGACCAGCCAAGTTCAAGACCACGATCGCTACCTGAGAGAGAGAAACGGGCCGCAGCCGAGACAAACCTGACGATTTCCAAACGACACACATGGGGACTCAGATAAAGGCCTTATCTACCCGCACAGAGCTGGTCATCCAGAAGTTAAGTAAAGGTCATCTTAGTTGATAGGTGTAGTTTAATACGTAGCCGCGTGTATCATTGCACAGAGAGATAAAGTCTTGTGTTTAATAATAAACTGTCTTTTGAACTAACATACTGGTTGTATTGACTGGTTGTCAATGCAAGAAATATACTCGCAGCTTGTGGTTTGATAATAAAGTGGCAACACTGGCAACCAGTAGCATATTTCATCCACTGAGGGAAGCTTCCTCTTTCACGTTGCCCCGGAAGAGGAGTAGGCTGGCTGTACCACGTATGATCAACACATCATTCTCAGCCCCGTCCTGAATGCTAGGGCAGCCAGCAGTGTGGGGCTGCATGGATCACACTATAGTCAGACAAATCGATGTGTAGGTTAAATTAAAGGGGTAATGGGATCGGACGGGGGAGTGAGCTTGGGTGAAGCACTCTTTCAGAGGGTCGCTTCAGACCTGATGGGCCGAATGGCCTGCTTCTTGCACTGTAAGAATTCTATTCTATTCTAATTGAGGAGCCAGCAACAAGATGCTTGCTGCCTGTCTCAACAGCAAATGGTTGGCAGGTCATAAACTATTCCACACAGTCAAAGAGAGGCCAAAACACATTCTCAGCCCTTTCTCTTTTGCGGCCATGAAAACAGAGAAAGGAAAAACTTAAAATGTGGTTGAGGAATGCTTACCTGAGTTAACCAGCAGAACGTTCACCGTGACCTGTTGAAGTTTCCCTCCTTTATCGCTGCTGATTTTAACCCTCAGAGCCACTCAATAAGAGTCAAGTTTATATCTTTCCCCAAGCTCAAGGGGATGAATGCTGCATTAAAACAACATTTTAAATCATAGTTAAATGGTAACTTGTTTCCTGTTACATGATAAATCTTTCACCTCATTGTTAAGTGTGCCTATTTTCCATGCCAATAATTCTTTAGTATGCAATGAGAAGCTGAATTCTGTGGCAACATAAATACAGGGAGACTGGACATTAATCTTTCAGGTCCAGGGATGGCAAATTTTCAGAATACATTGAGGTGATTAAATTAATTGCATTGTATTGGTTGGCACACCAGTAAAATAATGAATCGATAGTTTTGCTACATTAGATTATTAATGTGTTTTGCTGGATGAATAACATTATTAGATTTAACAAATTGAGATCATAAATATTGCAGAACCCATAGAATATATCAACTTCAATCCTGTCCTCCTCTCACACTTTCCACTCTTAATATTTGTTATTTAAACCTGCTGGATTGGAAATTTAATATCACTGTCTACAAATTAGTAAAATTATTGCTAATAGATGAAGCTAATTTCGTTCACACATTTTCCCTGTATAGCTTTTTTCTCTTTTGTCCTACCTGTATTCATTCTCCCTCCCACTGCGCCCATTTTCTGGTGTGGTGCGCCCCCGCCAGCAGTACCATCCTCCGCCCCAGCAGCCGGTCAATGGGGTTTCCCATTGTGGGCACCCCCACGCCGTCGGGAAATCCAGGGGCGTGAGTGCGCTTCTGGCGAAACAAAAGATCCTGCCAACTGAGATGTAAGAAATATAAATGCATTAAACTCAAATTACATCTCCTTTAATTATTAACGTTGCAGTCTTACTATCAAGACTATTTGGGAAATAATATGAAGCTGGAGGTGTCAACGTAGCTCCGCACTTTCACCTCTGAATAGAAAGGTTGCAGATTCAAGTACCACAATAGAGACTGGAGCTGATGACCTTGGTTGACACATTGACAAAACACTGGATCAGTTATTGCACTGTCAGAGGTGCTAATTTTTGCTTGAGTCATTTGCCCCGGTGCTACTTTGCTACTTTGATGGAGAGCATGGGATCTCTCCCTGGCGTTCTGCCCAATATTTATGTCTCAAACAACATCACTAAAACAAATTATCTGGTTATCACACTTGTTTGTGGAACCTTGTTGTGCACAAATTGGCCGCTGTGTTACTTCTATTACAGCAATGATGATGCCTCAATAATATTTAATTGGCTGTAAAGTGCTTTGTGATGTCTTGAGGTTATGAAAGGTGCAATATAAATATAAGTATTCTGTTTTAATGTGAAGGAGGATGACCTGAAGACTGCATGGATGTGAGTGCAGAGACCATTCTTTCTATGCACTGATATATTCCCACTATGTACTCGGGTCATAATTCTCTTCATTTATCAGCAGTTGGGTGTAGGTGTAGTGCAGAAAGTAGACATCGCAAAACTGCTTGTCCCAAAACTATTCTTTAGGGTGGATAAAAGTTTGGCAAGATAATAAAGTGCACTTTGGTGTTGGAGCAATGCTGCAGATGGAGGAACATTGGAAATAATTATACTGAATGCGTCAGCATTTCTTTCAAGTAATAAAGCAATATTTTAGTTACGCCATAGTTCAAATGTATTTTGTTGGACAAACAAGATCATTGCATTCACCAAGTTGAGTTGACACGAAACAGACAGGCTAGAAGGGCCAAGTTCTAGAATATGAGTTTGTCACATGTTTTGCATCATTCTCGACTCCATGGAGAAACTTGGTGGAAGGAATGCAGTCAAAGATGGACATCGGAGTGATTCACATTTCATTCAGCCAGGCAGCATCAGAAAAACATTTTTTACATGAGACACATCCTGCGGGATTCTCTGTCGGTGAGATCCTCCGCTTCTCTGGCAGAGCACGCACACCCGCGGGTTTCCCGACGGCGTTGGGGGTAGCCACAATGGGAAACCCATTGGCCAGCTATGGGAACGGAGAATCCCGCTGCCGGCGAGGACGTGCCGCGCCAGAAAACAGGGCTAGCCGGACAGAGAATCCCGCCCATTAATCTTGTGCAAATGGTCAGTAATGGAACATTGGGCCCGCCTGGCAAGAATCCGTGTGAGCCAGTTATGTCACGGCAGTGGCCTAAATCGGGAACATCGCCTGGCGCTAAGTAGTTAGCGATATAACCGACTCACACCCATTGGCGGATTCCAGATCTCGCCAAGGCACAGCGAAAATCCAATAACCACCAATTAAGGCCAATCTCTATCTCATTAACAAGATGGTCGCCATATCTAACGGCTTCATGGGATCTAACCAGCTCGCCAGTGAGAGATCCTGTCAGCGACGATTAGTCCTTGTCCACACAAATGGGGACCAGGCAGAATGCCACCTAGGGATCTCCCAGGCAAATGAAGGTCCCTGGGTGGTCAGCGACAGGGAAGGGTGGCACTCTGGCTCTCCTCTGGCATCTGGGCACCTTGGCACTGCCTGCCTGGCACCTTGGCACTGTCAGGCTGGCAGGAGAATAGCCAAGGTGCCAGGGTGGCAGTGACAGATGTGTCCTGGTGCTGTGGGTGGCACTGTCACGGTCAGGACCTGAGGGGAGTGATGCCCCTTAAAGGAGGGGTGACGGGTGTATGGAGGTTGGGGGCTGGTGAAATTCAGGTATCAGAGACCTCCAGAAGGTTTGGTAGTAGAGGGTGAGGGTCTAAGGAAGGGGGGGATCTGAAAGGGGATGTGGGCCCACGGCAATCCCATAGCAGGGTGGTCTCACTGGGAGGGGAGGAGGTGGCGGTGTGGTGTACTGCCCATGTGTGTGGGGGTGACATTGCCCATGAGTGGGGGCATGGGAGACGGTCAATCTCACTTAGATGTCGGGGCACCCTTCAAAAATGGCGGCTCGATCTCTGAGGTGCCTATCGAGCCAGCAAGCTCAGCTCCCCAGTGATGCAAATAATTCAAAGTGTGGGCTAGCCCATAGAGAAACTTGCAAGGGCCAAAAGCATGACTAAGTGCTGTTCGATAGCAGTCAAGAGTTTGCCGACACGGCCGTCGAGGAGCTTGCGGGAAACTTGGCTCGCTATCGCACTTAGAACTTGTCCCATTAAATTGCATCTATTGTATCAAACGGTTGATATATATATTACAAACTTTGGACTGTGTCTTAATGACAAGTTAAAGCATTCTTTCAAATGGAACAAGTTTTCACATGACTGAACTATGTTTGGACTTTTCTGCAATGGTAAAAATTGCTTCCTCGCTCTTGCTCAGTCTCTCTTTTTAATGCTGCTCCTCAACTAACTATGTATGAATGATTGTGAAGAATTCTAATGTTATTAAATATTGAATACCTGCCCGGTGAAGTTAAAAGGTAGAGACCCTGATGGCTGCATGAATTTCTATGCAGGCAGAAAGTTTACAGTTCAGTTCTTGCTCTTTGGTAAACTCGTTGACATTCCATGGGAAAGCTGTCAGCTAAAATTCCCTGAAATGTCCCGAAATCAACCAGCAGTGCAAAGGTCAATGAATATGGTACACGGTAGAGATCAAAGATATGTATGTTTTTTAGTACATAATTCCTAAGAATCCGAACAATAGGTTAACATTGTTTCTTTTACAACCATGCTGACAAATTATTAATACAATTTAAAAACTTGTTACAATTGGATAAGAAAATGACCGTTATCAAACACTTCACGAGGACTTGTCACATTTCCATGTAGTGGAAAGATAATTTCTGTATTATCATCTAGTAATGGTTGTAATTAGTGTCGCACAAGCAACAGGGTGTAAAGATGGGGTAATTACAGAAAAATCCAGAACTGAGTTTACTTAATTGTTCATCGCAGGAGCTGGCATAGGGAAGATGTATGAAAATAGCTGACAACTATTAAACCCCCAGTGAGACCTTGGTTTATAACGGACCTCAACATTTTCACTTCAGTTAACTAATGGCATCTGACAATGGTTCAAAATGGGAAACTCCAGGATGCAGTCAGGCACTTATTTTGAATCTGTGGGTGAGTGAAATGATCCTCATGAGATATGTTCTTTGATAATTAACCGTTGACTGTTCTTCAAAATGATACAGACTCCTCATATTGTGTGTGTGACATTCAACTTAATTGTTTTCAGATTTTGTAAAAGACCTTAGTTTAAACTATAGCACATCCCTACTTTCTATGGGTGTACTTTTGTCACTCACTATTACAGTGTGACTTTTAGTTTTTGGCATGGTTTAGAAATGCCATGGAGAGAATTTTAACTCCTGGGTGCAAAAGGTACCTAGCAAATAACCAACATGTCTAGGAATCACAGAGCGAAGTGCAGATGAATTTAATAGACAGACCTCAATAAAAGCCACTTGTCAACCTCCCTGTCAGAACGGCTGGCAAGCACTTTGAGGTTACTGCTTTGGGCAAAGGTAAGTATGAGAACGGTAGTCAAATGTTTGGGTAGGAGGGGTCCAGGACAAAAGCTTACATGATGCTGTTGTGGGCGGGGGAAGCACATCTGCTCGTCCTGGTCCAACAAAGAAAATAAATACCTTTACCTTGAAGGACATCTTCTCTCTATGATTCACCTCTGACCTGCTTCAGCCTGAAAAAATAGCTGCTTCCCTCCCTTTCTCAGTGCTAAATGGAAGTATTTGTACATATACAACATGCTACATTAGCGTTTAGAGCCAGAATGGTGGAAACCAGAGGGAGAGCGGTTCTACAGCAAGGCCTGGTATTAGAGGCCCAACAGCACAGAGAGCACAGCAGGGACCCAAGTGCGTGGAAAGAGGGATGGAGCCCAGCGAGAGTGCTGGAGGTCTGAGAGCACGGAATGTGCAGCAGAGGCCCAAGAACGCAGAAAGAGGGGTGGAGGGTGGAGGATGGAGAGCGCAGCGAGAGCGCTGGAGGACTAAAAGCACAGGGAGTGGAGTGGAAGTCAGGAAGCAAGGCGATAGCAAAGGGGACTGGAAGCATGGCCAGAGTGCCACAGAGTTCCAAGTGCTGGATGAGATGTTATGGCCTGAGAGTAATAGAGGCCGGAGTAAGTGGACAGCAAGGTAGCATAGTGCTTAGCACTATGGCTTCAAAGCGCCACGGTCCCATGTTCGATTAATGGCTTGGGTCACCGTCTGGTGGAGTCTGCATGTTCTCCCCATGTCTGCGTGGGTTTCCACCGGGTGCTCCAGTTTCCTCCCCAAGTCCCCAAAGACGTGCTATTAGGTAATTTGGACATTCTGAATTCTCCCTCTGTGTACCCGAACAGGTGCCAGAGTGTGGCAACGAGGGAATTTTCACAATAACTTCATTGCAGTGTTAATGTAAGCCTCCTTGTAACAATAAAGATTATTATTATTTTCTGTACACATGTAGTCATGTCATCACAGCCTTTGTTCTGCAGCATTTCGCTGCAATCACCCTTGCTCCCAATAATAATATGCCATCTTTGCAACTTAACTCATCTTTTCTTATCTAAAAGGTTCATAGCTGCTCAGACCTATTTTCATAATAATAGCTGTGAAGGACCATGGTTGGATTCTCCGTACCTCCAGCCCCGGTTTGCAGCACAGCACACTGACGGAGAATCCCGCAGCATTTGCTTGACTCGAGATTAAGTAGTCCTTCTGGGTCCAAAGTTTAGTCTGCTGTGTCGACACTGGCAATGTGTTGAAAAAGTGCAAAGCCTGATCAATCTCCTATGGTACTGGCAGAGGCGGTATATTCTGAGGTAAGGGAAGGCGGCTGGAAGCTTCCACGCTTGAAAGGTAAGCACCCATCATATGTTGAAACGTGGCCTGCTAACCACTGAGCCCAGAATAGGACCCTAGCTGAAACTTTGGGGGAAATGGTCTTATCATCCTAAGATAACCACAACAGGGGTTTGTGGTCTGTAATGACAATGAAATGTCATCCATAGATGTATTGATGGAACCTTTTGACTCCAATTATTAAGGCTTATCCTTTTTTGATTTGTGAGTAAGCTTGTTCAGCACTGGGCGAAGACATCGAAGCATGAGCTATAGGCCATTCTACAACAATTTCTATTTTCTGGGTTAAAACCGCTCCTATTCTGTAAGGGGATGTGGAGCAGGTAAGGATTATCTCTTTTGATGGGTCAAAATAGACCAAGAGACTGAAAGACTGTAAAGCTAGTTTAACACGGTCAAAGGCTTCCTTCTGATACTCTTTCCAATAGCACCTCTGGTACTTCTGAGGTAGTCTGTGTAAGATTACATTGTGGAAAGAATAGGAATAAATCTGCTGTTATAGTTCACCGTTCCTAAAAAGGATTTCAATACTGACATATTTTTGGGGACCGGTGCTTCATTAATCACTTTGATCTTCTCCTCCATAAGGTGCAGCCTCTTGATGTCTACCCTGAATCCTAAGTACATTATTTTATGAGCTTGGAACACACATTTTCTCTTCTTAGCCAGACTCCGGCCTTCTTAAACCTTTTAAAAAGTTATTTGAGATTTTCTAGGTGCTCCTCTTCAGATGCTCCTGTGATCAGTACATTATTTAGATAGACAATCACCTTGGGTAGGTCCTGTGGTAAACTTTCCATCTTGTGCTGGAATATCGTACACGCCAATTAAATTTCAAAGATTAAGAGTGTACTTATATAAGCTTTTGTTGGTGTTTATTGTAACGGATGTCCTGGATGTTTCGTCTAGCTCTATTTGTTAGTATGCATGACCCATATCAAGTTTGGTGTAAATTAAGCCTCCTGCTAATTTTGCGTATAAATCTTCACCTCCTGCTCCTGGGTACCAGTCCAATTTGGCTGCCTGATTTGCACTTACTTTGTTGGCCCAGCATATTCTAATGGTTCCATCTGGCTTCACCACTGGCACAATTGGAGCCACCCGCTCTGAAAACTGTGCAGGTTTGATGATGTCTAAAGTTCAACCTCAGCCTTTTCGTGTAAGGCATAGGGGATGGGTCGGGCTCTGAACAACTTAGGTGTGGCCTTCGGATTCAAGTATACCTTTGCTTTTAGGCCCTGTATCTTGCCTAACTTGCCTGGGGAAACCTCCTGAAATCTTTTAAGACAACATGGAGCCCCTACCTGGAAGATTTCTGGACAATTTAATCTAATTTGGCTGAGCCAATCTCAGGCCAGATTAGGCCCTTGGTCCCCCACCGCTATTAGGGGCAGTTTCGTTGACTGGTATTGATAGCTCACGGGTGTTGTTGTTGTTCCGAGAATTGTTAAGGCTTCCCAGTATTCGTGGCTAACCAGGCCAACGTGCTTCTTAATTTCAGGGGCTGGACCCTACCTTGCAGATAATGATACGCTTGTTAACCTATTATAGCGGAGGTCCCCATGTCCACCTCATAGAATCCATAGAATCATAGAATCCCGAGAGTGCAGAAAAAGCTCATTCAGCCCTGACCCTCATAAAAAGCACCCCACTTAGGCCCACTCCCCTGCTACAATCCTGTAACTCCATAACCCCACCTAACATTAACTTCTAAGTTATTACACTGTATATTTCAGATTTATTTTCAACGTTCTTCCCAACACTGTGTACTGGAGCTTTTTTTGACGGCCCCTCTGGGCTCTATCTAGTCTTGCATTTCCTCCTAATGTGCCCTCTTCTATTGCAGGCATAACATGTAGCTACTTTGAATTTATGTCCCTCCTGGGGGAGATCTTCCCCACACTGTACAAGGTACTCTGCCAAGTTGGTGCTGGACTCCTCCATGCTCATGAATGTTGACTGCACACATTCTGGATAGTCTGTCAATGCGCCAAGCATTGCATGGTGCATGTCCGCATACTTTTCTGGTAGCCAGCCCTTTAAAGACTTCATCTGCATTCTCTGCAGCAGAACTGTGTGTGATCTTGCCCTCTGGTGAACTGCCACCTGCACTATCCATTCCCCCTGCCAGGGATGCAGACAAAGTGCACTTGGTGGTTCACTATGTACAGATTCCAACTCGGTGCCACCCTCTGTTAGCTCAGATGATGGCTGCAAGTATCAGGTGGAGTGATGGTGTTTTATCATTGTCAGTCTCTTCCTCCTCTTGTGCTTTTCACTCCTGCATTAATGCCTGGTCAGGAGGATATCTTGGATATCTGAAAGGAGAAACACACAAAGATAAAGGGGCAGTTAGAGAAGGCAGGAGATGGGGTACACAGTGAGGGGCGCATGATTTTACCATTTGCAGCTTGTAAATCAACAGATATTATTGGGTGAATTGGAAGTGGGGTGTGAGAAGGTGAATTAGGTAGGAACATATGATAATCTTCAAACCATCAACTCTGCTGTTGACAATGACCTTCATCATTGACACTCTAATGATGAAAAGTACCTTATCCTCCCTGGAGTAAGGACAGCTCTGCCTGGCCCTGCTAATTAGGTGCTGTTGCATTTGGTTGTATACCACATTGTCCTGCAAGTGAGTGGGAAATATATTGGTAAATATGGTGAAATGCATTTGAATGAAAGAGTTGTCATAACTGGTAGTGTGAAAGGTATGAGATGTGACTGTGAGGCTTTCAACAATGCTAAGTATGCAAAATTGCGATGAGCTATGATTGAGTTGTGGTTGACGCAGATTATTGGTCGGTGAGTGATGGGTGGTGCATTGTGCAGTATGCGGTGCTAGCGGTGCAGTTAGTGGAATGTGGCGTATGATAAGATTCCATCAACCTTGTGTGAAATCATTGAACTTCTTGCAGCACTGCAGCAGGTCTTCCGGGCTACACTCCTGACAGTGATCTGCTTGGCTATCATTGCCTTCTCAGAGTTTGTCTGGTGGCTCGCCTGGTTCCCAAGAGATAAAAGGACCTCTCTTCTCCAGAACATCTCTTGCTCCAAGAACCCCACGGTTCTGTCTGAAAACCTTAGAGCAAGGTTGGCGGAGTGACAGACAGTGTTGAGGATTACTAGAGAATACAGCAGGACATAGATAGGTTGGAGACTTGGGCAGAGAAATGGCAAATAGAGTTTAATCCAGCAAAATGTGAGGTGATGCATTTTGGTAGGTCTAACATAGAGGGGAAATATACCATAAATGGCAAAACGTTTAGGAGTATAGAAAGTCAGAGAGATCTGGGCGTGCAGGTCCACAGATCTTTGAAAGTGGCAATACAACCGGACAATAGTCAAGAAAGCATATGGACTGCTTCCCTTCATTGGACAGGACATTGAGTATAAAAACTGGCAAGTCATGTTACAGTTGTATAGAACCTTGGTAAGGCCACACTTGGAATATTGCACACAATTCTGGTCATCACACTACCAGAAGGATATGGAGGCTTTGAAGAAGGTGCAGAGGAGGTTTATCAGGATGTTGACTGAATATAGAACATAGAACATACAGTGCAGAAGGAGGCCATTCGGCCCATCGAGTCTACACCGACCCACTTAAGCCCTCACTTCCACCCTGTCTCCGTAACCCAATAACCCCTCCTAACCTTTTTTGGTCACTAAGGGCAATTTAGCATGGCCAATCCACCTAACCTACACATCTTTGGACTGTGGGAGGAAACCGGAGCACCCGGAGGAAACCCACGCAGACACGGGGAGAACGTGCAGACTCCGCACAGACAGTGACCCAGTAGGGAATCGAACCTGGGACCCTGACGCTGTGAAGCCACAGTGCTAATCACTTGTGCTACCGTGCTGCCTACCTGATTTGGAGTGTGTTCGCAATGCAGAGGCTAAATAGACTCGGACTGTTTTCAGACTCGGACTGTTTTCAGTAGAACGACGGAGGTTGAGGGGTGAACTGATAGACGTCTACAAGATTATGAGGGGCTTAGATAGAGTGAATGGGCAGGCACTCTTTCCCAGGGTGGAAGGGTCAGTCACCAGAGGGCGTAGGTTTAAGGTCCATGGGGCAATGTTTAGAGGAGATGTGCAAAGCAAGTTTTTTACACAGAGGGTGGTGAGTGCCTGGAACGTGTTGCCAGAGGAGGTTGTGGAAGCAGATACCTTAACGGCGTTCAAAAGACATCTTGACAAATACATGGATAGGATGGGTATAGAGGGATACGGCACAAGGAAGTGCTGAGGGTTTTGGTCAAGGTTGGTATCATGACCGGTACAGGCTTGGAGGGCCGAAGGGTACGTTCCTGTGCTGTATTGATCTTTGTTCTTTGTTCAAGCTCTTTCCCATGCTTTTCTATTATTCTGTCTTTTCCAGGTTCAAGTTACTACTGCAATGTATTCTGGTTCTTACTAACACCAGCCCCAACCCTCTCCCTTTAAGAGTTGCTGGCATGATTTAATTAGCACAGGCTAACTTGAAATCATGCTAGCCTCTCAAATTTCTGTGCCTCAAGCAGCCACTCAACAATATGCTTAGTGATGGCTGCATGCTGCAATCATGTATAGTTTGTAACAAAGTTTGTAACAGGAATCAGGTGACCCTAAGCTGTCTTGTGGGCAAGGTGTAATATGAGGTGAACTCAGATCAGTGGAAGGGCTGTCAATCCCTGTTTTCAATCAATGAAAGGGATGGAGTCAATTTACAGATTATACCACGTGGCTATGGTGCGTAGACTCCACATCCACATTGTCCAATTCCTGTCCACCACCTGTCACCTCAGCACTTAATCTGCATATCATACCCATTTTGCGGAAAACCTTTGCGGAATTTGATTGAGAAAAACTCCCCAGAACCAAAATGTCCCAGTGATAGGGCCCATTGGCATCCTGATCAATGAGTGGTGGCTGAAGTTAGACCATGTCCCGGGAGCATGATGAGAGAGAAGCTCGGTGCCTGGGATGGTGTGGGTGAGTGTTTGCCCGGAATTAATATCAATAACATAGTTACCCTGCATTAATCACACATCACAATCTCAATGCCTGATTTAGGCCTTATTCAGTGTTTCCCTGCCTGCATGTACTGGATACTCTAATCGTGCGACAACCTTATCTACATTTCTTTCATACTGTGGAAAGCAGACTGATGAACACTGATGAGGCCAATTGTAAACCAGAAGTTTGTTTACATGGGCATAAAACAGAATAATTTCCTGTGAATTCCAATCTATTTAATCGCATGGAACACCACCCTCCTCTTGTTTAGCAGGCTAAATTCATTTGACAAACTAGAAAATCTCCATAGCTAGTCAGTTCTAATTATACGCAGAGTTAACAACTTGCATTTGTAAAGCACTTCTAACATAGTAAAACATGCCATTGCACTTCATAATCATAATCAGATAAAACCAACAGGTGATTAAAAGCTTTAAGGAGCTTTAAAAGATGAGAGAGAGGTGGAGATGTGTGAAGGTTTAAGCAAAGAATGCCAGAGATTAGGGGCCAGGAGCTGAAAGTAGGGTGAAGGACCCATCCCTTTGTGCTGGCCTCCATTTTCAATACCTGTATACTGTCCTATTACCCAGTTCAATCTGTCAAAAATATAGGGGCTGATTTTAATTTAGACAGCAATGGTGAGTGGTGTGATCACAATGTCCACCTGACATTCAGACTGAGCAGCCCAAGCCTGGGCAGCACGGTAGCACAGTGATTAGCACAGTTGCTTCACAGCTCCAGGACCCCAGGTTCGATTCCCGGCTTGGGTCACTGTCTGTGCGGAGTCTGCACGTACTCCCCGTGTCTGCGTGGGTTTCGTCCGTGTGCTCTGGTTTCCTCTCACAGTCCAAAGATGGGCAGGTTAGGTGGATTGGCCATGATAAATTGCTCTTAGTGTCCAAAAAAAAGGTGAGATTGGTTACTGGGATAGGATGGTGGCGTGGGCTTAAGTAGGGTGCTCTTTCCATGAGCCAGTGCAGGACTGATGGGCCGAATGGCCTCCTTCTGAGCTGTAAATTCCACAATTCTATGAAGCCATTTCACAAACCAAAACACACAATTTCACACATATTTCAAATATATATTTTCATAAAAGGTGTGGGGCACCTGACAAATCGCTCTTTTGTATTTCTGCTTTTCCAGTCCAAGCAATAATGGTCACATCTTACCGAAGAATTAGAACTTCCTTGTTAGAAAAATATTGAAACACCAGGTGAGCAAAACATTTCATAAGAAGAAAGGCACATGCTTAAGTAAACTACTATATCTTTGCTCACCTCTGAAGCTGAAACATATTTTGGATATCGTGAATAAATTCCTGCATTTATTTGTTTACACGCACTCGTGGTGTACAAGTACTCAGTATGATTAATGGCCTGCAGTTTATTCCTGACATTGCTGCTGTTTTCCACACAGCTCCAAAAATAGATTTCAGACAAAATTGGCAATGCATTTTATATATATTTAGAATTTTAAATTCAGCAGATTTATATTCTCCCCCCAGGATTAAAATTAAACTGATCAGGGTCCGTTTTCTTTTACCAATTAACTTGTAATTATGAATTAGCCATTTGAATTGAAAGTGCCACACAGGTGATGCTTTGGAAAGACCTCAGAGACCACTTAACAAAATGTAATCAATGTCGTAACCTCATCATTTCTGTGTGAGATCCAGCCTTTGAGTTTTATTGCTCTGAATATTCATTAAGGTCAAATGTTAACCACATTTCCTTTTTCTATATTACCACATCTCTTATACTCTTTGCATCCTTGGTGGTGTTCTGCATTCTAGCCCTTACTTGCCTCGCCTTGTTTCTCAATTAAAATATAAGCTGTGTGTTTTTGTTGTAGCTCCATAATTTTAAGACTTGTCATCGCTATTGTAAGAAATATTGGTAAGAACAACAGTCAGTTCCATTTGTTCATGTTCTTGGTCTCCCTCCCCCTCTCTCTTTTGTTCTCTGTGTTTCTTCTCTGCTCTCTTTCTCTCTTCATTTCCCTTCTTCCTTTAACTCTGACAGTTCTTTCAACTATGCCTAGTGGTCATCCCATAATATTCCCGAGCAGTGACACGTCGTCAAACTGGGCCCAATAGTCATGCCACTCGATATCTCAACAACAAGGATCCCTATATCAGACGATAGCTGCACCTTCAACACTATAATCCCAGCCAAGCTCATATCAAAGCTCCCAAACCTAGGACTTGGCTCCTCCCTCTGCAACTGGATCCTCGACTTCCTGACCATAGACCACAATCAGTAAGGATAAACAACACCTCCTCCATGATAGTCCTCAATAACGCGGCCCTGCAAGGCTGCATACTTAGCCCCCTATGCACGCACAACTGTCTGGCAAAATTTTGGCTCCAACTTCATCTACAGGTTTGCTGACGACATGACCGTCGTGGGTCGGATCTCAAACAACAATGAGTCAGAGTACAGGAGGGAGATAGAGGACCTAGTGAAGTAGTATAACAACAATCTCTCCCTCAACAGCAGCTAAACTCAGGAAGCGAAGAATCATATACATGTCTGTATAAATGGTGGCGAAATTGAGATGGTTGACAGCTTCAAATTCCTTGGTGTGCACAATCTGCCCTGGTCTTCCCACTTCGATTCTACAACCAAGAAAACACAACACCACCTTTACTGCCTCTGGAAACAAAGAAAATGTGGCATGTCCACTTTGAATCTCAACAATTTTTATGAATGCACCACAGAAAGCATCCCATTTGGCTGCATCACAGCTTGTTTGGCAACTGCTCAGTCCATGGCCACAAGAAACTACAGAGAGTCATGAGCCCAGCCCAGTTCATTACGCGAACCTGCCTCCCATCCATTGACTCAGCCTACACCTCCCGCTGCCTTGGGAAAGCAGGCAGCATAACCAAAGACCCCTCCCAGCTGGGTTATTCTCTCTTCCAACCTCTTCTCTAGGGCAGGAGATACAAAGGAGAACACGCACTAACAGATTCAAAAACAGCTTCTTCCCGCGGCTACCAGACTCCTAATGGATTATTAGGGTCCATAATGCCCCTCTTATGGACTGAAATGATCTCTCCATGCACTGACTAGGATGACACTCCGTATGCCTCACCCAATGTCTATGTTTATGTATTTACTTTGTGTATTTATCATAGGTCCTATGTTTTTAATGTATGGAACAATCTGACTGGACTGTAGGCAGAACAATAATTTTCACTGTACCTCGGTACAAGAGACAATAAATTTAAATGCAAATCCACAGGACTAGTTAGCTTGAACAAGTGGCATCCTGAAAATATTTAATCACATTGGCCATTCATCATGCTCTCACACTAGTTAGAAAACAAGGAAATTAGAAATGACTAAGACAGTCAGGAGAAAGAAGATGTATCCTGGTTATAACATGTCCATCTATAATACAGGGCAAGAAAAAAATCCAGGAAGATATTTCACATCCACAGCTCTGAATTCAGACATCTTCATTTAAATAGATCAACATTGAAGGCCGCTTTCAGGGGAAGCTTGATAAACACATGAAGGGGAAAGGAATAAGTTGTTGATAAGAAGGTAGGAGGAGGCTCAAGTGAAGCATAACATTAACATATCTCAATTTTGGATGAAGGGACAATTTCTGGGCTGTAAAATCAACGTAATTCTATCTCATGCTGTTTTGAAATCTTAAGGGTCTTCTGCATCACACATGTTTTCATGGAGCATTTTCTGGGTATCTCACTCTGGTAAGAAAAGTGAATGGAACAATAGCCATAGCAGAAAGTACAATCAAATCTGCAGCTGAAAAGAGATTGACTAAAAAGAGGTATGTTTGTAAAAAAAAAACTTCATCCTCCCCACAGAGTTTATAGGCCCAATACAACCTGTAGTGTTCAATGGATCGACTGATCTGTGTTTGATTATGTTGGCCTGTTCACTAATCTATGTTAACTCCATTTGATTGCTTAATGGCTGAAGTTAATTAAAACAGATGAGCTTCTAACGAAAGGCCTATATACTAAATGATACCATGTGCTTTAAAATTCGATGAGTTCTGATAGGTTTTTAAGTAATATAAATAAACATTTTGTAGGTTTGGAACCAGTGTATTTTATGCTTTACTCTGAGATAATTCCAACATCTCAGAGACACAGTGACCCAGTGAATACACAGCAATATTAGTGATGGGGATGTTCAGAAAGTTTAACTTTAGCTCCAGAATTATTTCTCTCTTTGCGGGGCATCCTCTTATGTTGTGGAAGTGATAGATTTCGGGATTCAAGATCTACTTTTTGGCGACAAAGATATAAAGTGCAGGTATAGCAGCTATCTTGAAGAAAGCAATACTTGTTCATATTCAGGGAACAGAAGGCCAGTGAATATTTGAGCAGCTCACATTTACATTTACATCTACATTTGATATGGCAATACGTGCTCTCAAAAAATACTTGGGCAAAGAAATGTGCAATGATTGAATGATATACATTCCACAGAGATGCTAAGGAATTTGAGAAATGGTCGTGTAGTGTAATGTCACTGAACTAATAACCCAGAGGCCCAGGCTAATTGTTGTAAAAACCCATCTGGTTCACTAATATCCGTCAGGGAAGGACATCCCCCATCTTGACCTCGCCTGGGTGACATGTGACTCCTGACCCACAGCAATGTGGTTGACTTTTAATTGCCCTCTAAAATGGCCTAGCATGTCAGTCATTTTCAAGGTCAATTATGGATGGGCATCAAATGCTGGCCTGGTGAGCCCATTAGACAATGCATAGAAGCTTTGTGACAATTCTTATCGACATTCAGTTTGATATAATAATTAATGAACTAATTTGTGACTAGTTAATTGAAAATACTTCAATTCCACGAATTAGAAAATGTCTCTTCCTGGAGGATGATGATTTAACTTCGGAAAAACAAAATTGAATCTGCCATTTTAGGTTACAAAAAGGTTACAAATGGATGCACCCTAGCACTCAGGGTTGCAGACACAACTTGCTCAGCCAGCTGAAATGAAAAGGTTACAGATAACGAGATGCCAGCAATCCCATCAACATGTGCCCCATCAAAGTTAGATACTTTTCAGACAGTACCCATGTCCAGCTCGAGGGAAAAGTGCAACTCATGCTTTGAGTGGAACCATTTTGCAAAGATATCTGGGTTATCAAAGAAGAAAATTCATCAGTTCAACACATGGAGGACTCCCTTCCTGAGAGTGAGGTACAGGAAGTATAAGCCTTCGCAAAATGTAAAACATCAGGTAATTTTAAGGAATGTGATAAAAAACATCATATCGGCAAACTAGGTGAAGCATCACATGATTAACCATTCAGAGAAACACCCTGACACCTGGGATCAATTCTTTCAAACAGCTGGATCAAGTGACTGCACTTTAAATTATCCATAGCGAGGTCAAGCCTGAAGATGCAAACTTGTGCAAAAGGATTTACTCACACAAATGTGTACGAGAGCCTCAGAAAGAGACATTTTGAAGAGAAACCACTCTAATGTGAGAAGTGTAAGGCCTTGCTTCATATTTCCTTCTTCCTGCAGAGATATCTATTGATACACAACAGCAAATGAGCTTTCAAATGTCATCTATGTGATGAAGCCTTATGATTCTTTCTGTTCTTAAGAACCATAAAAAAGGCAGGTATTAGAGAGGAGAATTATCCATATTTTTACCCGAAATTTGACAGTAATGGAACATTACATGTGCAAATTAGAAGCCACACAGTTAAACCAGTGTCCCTACTGTGACAAAGATTTCAGCAAGAATGACAGATGCATATTAAAACATATTTATGGGGAAGTAGATAATCCTCCAACCCATTCCTGACCTGTCTCCCATAGAATGATGGGCAGGGAAGGCATCAGGTAGCCAGCCCACCCCTGGGCTAATTGAGACCCTTAACTGGCCAATTAGAAACCACTTCAGGGCCTCATTCCAGTTTTGCTGTTAGCTTATGTTCAGAGGGGAAGGTGGGCAACTTTCTCTGTGTGGTTTGCTGTCAGGCAGGAAGGGGGGTTTCCTCATTTGAGCGGCTCATTTGAGTAGTGTCGTATGCCCAGCGGAGGCACCCCCCACAAGACTGTACACCACTTTGACCCCCTGCCCAGACCTCTAAAATTCATATCTCACTGACTGCCTCCCTCGGTGGGGCCCTTCCAAAATCACGGACTTACCTGACGTCCAGGCTTCATGATGCCTCTTCCTCAGTGACTTCCTGCCGTCCCAGCAGTAGCCACCACTCGTCCAAGCACTGCTGTATTCAAGTAATACATCTCTGCTGGTGGAACGTCACGTGATCTGTAGTGCCATCAGCAGGGTGTTTGCATGGGTTTCAGTTTCCATCATAGAATAAACAAGAACAAAGGCTTTAGAACATAGAACATAGAACACTACAGCGCAGTACGGGCCCTTCGGCCCTCGATGTTGCGCCAACCTGTGAAACCATCTGAAGCCTATCTGACCTACACTATTCCATTTTCATCCATATGTCTATCCAGTGACCACTTAAATGCCCTTAAAGTTGGCGAGTCTACTACTGTTGCAGGCAGGGCGTTCCACACCCCTACTACTCTCTGAGTAAAGAAACTGCCTCTGACATCTGTCCTATATCTATCACCCCTCAATTTAAAGCTATGTCCCCTCGTGTTGGTCATCACCATCCGAGGAAAAAGACTCTCACTGTCCACCCTATCTAACCCTCTGACTATCTTATATGTCTCTATTAAGTCACCTCTCAGCCTTCTCCTCTCTAACGAAAACAACCTCAATTCCCTGAGCCTTTCCTCGTAAGACCTTCCCTCCATACCAGGCAACATCCTAGTAAATCTCCTCTGAACCCTTTCCAAAGCTTCCACATCCTTCCTATAATGTGGTGACCAGAACTGCACGCAGTACTCCAGGTGCGGCCGCACCAGAGTTATGTACAGCTGCAGCATGACCTTGTGGTTCCGAAACTCAATCCCCCTGCTTATAAAGGCTAGCACACCATATGCCTTCTTAACAGCCCTATTAACCTGGGTGGCAACTTTCAGGGGTTTATGTACCTGGATGCCGAGATCTCTCTGTTCATCTACACTACCAAGAATCTTGCCATTAGCCCAGTACTCTGCATTCCTGTTACTCCTTCCAAAGTGAACCACCTCACACTTTTCCGCATTAAACTCCATCTGCCACCTCTCAGCCCAGCTCTGCAGCTTATCTATGTCCCTCTGTATCCTATAACATCCTTCAGCACTATCCACAACTCCACCGACCTTCGTGTCATCTGCAAATTTACTAACCCATCCTTCTACACCCTCTTCCAGGTCATTTATAAAAATGACAAACAGCAGTGGCCCCAAAACAGATCCTTGCGGTACACCACTAGTAACTGAACTCCAGGATGAACATTTGCCATCAACCACCACCCTCTGTCTTCTTTCAGCTAGCCAATTACTGATCCAAACCGCTAAATCACCTTCAATCCCATACTTCCATATTTTCTGCAATAGCCTACCGTGGGGAACCTTATCAAATGCCTTACTGAAATCCATATACACCACATCAACAGCTTTACCCTGATCCACCTGTTTGGTCACCTTCTCAAAAAACTCAATAAGGTTTGTGAGGCATGACCTACCCTTCACAAAACCGTGTTGACTATCGCTAATCAACTTGTTCTTTTCAAGATGATTATAAACCCTATCTCTTATAACCTTTTCCAACATTTTACCCACAACCGAAGTAAGGCTTCACAGGTCTATAATTACCAGGGTTGTCTCTACTCCCCTTCTTGAACAAGGGGACAACATTTGCTATCCTCCAGTCTTCCGGCACTATTCCTGTCGACAAAGACGACATAAAGATCAAGGACAAAGGCTCTGCAATCTCCTCCCTGGCTTCCCAGAGAATCCTAGGATAAATCCCATCTGGCCCAGGGGACATCTATAACTAACACATGATGACTGTGGGTCTAAATGATGCTAACTTAAACTAGAGAATTAAGCCTTGTCCGAGCCAGTTGATTCTCTCAGCACGTGGTGTGAGTCTGTGCTGGGCTGGATGAGTTCTTGTTACACTCAGAGGCAGCACCCAGAATGAGCGGGAACCGTGGTGCCCTCTGCCTTTATAGTGTGTGTATTGTAACTGGTGATTGGCTGCGGTGTTTGTACATGTTGATTGGTCCCTGTGTGTGTCCATCAGTGTGTGTCTGCACCATGATATACTGGTGTATATTATGACAGGACCCTTACACCATCCTGCAACAAATGGATTGGCCGATTGATTTATACGGTCACTTTAACATTCTATCAAGGCATCAAAGTATGAAGGGACTTTGTCCAAAAGAGTGAACGATTTCCTGATGTTATACCGAAACATCACATACAAAATGACAGAGTTCAACAGCAATGCGGCTTTTTAAAAGAAAGTTTGACTTTTTGATGCCACCTGATACTTCAGAGATTTTCAAACAACAACCAAGCACAGATTGCTAGGAGAGTGCAAAATAAAACAATCATTCAATCCCTTTCTCCTTCATGTGTTCTTGAGTTTTCCCTTAAATCCATCTCTGCTATTCACCTCAACTATTCCTTGTGGCTGCGAGTTCCACATTCATACCACTCTGGGAAACAGATTTATGCTAAATTTCCGACTGAATTTATTTCTAGCCCTGAGTTGTCATCTTCCCCATAATTGGAAACATTTTCTCCACGTCCTCCCTATTGAACCCCTTGATACCAGAGAAATGCCTTCACCCAGAGAGTGGTCAGCCTGTGGAATTCGCGACCATGGAAAAGCATTGTATCTTTTCAAGGAGGAATTAAATTTAGCTCTTGGGTCTAAAAGGATCAAAGAATATGTGGGAGGGAAGCGTAACAGGTGACTGAATTGGATGATTAGCCATGATCATAATGAATGGCAGAACAGGCTCAAAGGGCTGAATGGCCTACTCCTGCTCTTATTTTCTATGTTTCTATGTTTCACTCAAGGTGAGGGATGTTAGCATGAAGCTACACTACCAATAAAAATGGATACCTGCAATTAGAATCTAGCATTTAATTTGAGCGTGAGAAGCCTCTAAACAATGGTGCCACACTTAAATAAGGGTAATTAGAAAGGGGTGAGGGCAGAGTTGGCTGACGTGTACTAGGAAAGGAGGTGAGCAAGAAAGACCCAGAGGATTGGAAAACTGTCAATATAGCACCTTTATTCAAAAAAAGAGGGAAACAAAAAGCAAAAAGCAAGGCCAGTTAGCTTAATTTCTGTCATTGGGAAAATGTTAGAGTCCATTATAAAGAATGTAATAGCAGAGCACTTAGAAATGCATAATATGATCAAACCGAGTCAGCATGGCTTCATGAAGTGGAAATCATGCTTGACAAATTTATTAGAGTTCGCTGAGGTGGTAATGAGAAGGATAGATGAAGGGAACCAGTAGATGGAGTAGGGCGGCACGGTGGCAAAATGGTTATCACTGCTGCCTAACAGCGCCAGGGACCCAGGCTTTGTGATTGTGTGGAGTTTGCATGTTCTTCCCATGTCTATGCGGATATCCATCGGGTCCTCTAGTTTCCTCCCACAGGTTAGATGGATTGGCCATGTTAATTTGCCGCTTAGTGTTCAAACGGTTATGTGGGATTGCAGGGTTATGGGGATAAGTTGTGGAGTGGGCCTAGGTTGGGTGCTCTTACGGGGGGTCGATGCAGACTCAATGAGTCGAATGGCTTCCTTCTGCACTGTAGGGATTCTATGATTCTATGAATAAATCGGGAAACAGGCGCCGTAGCTGATGAGGGAGAGAGAGGAGTTAGGACACGCAGAGGCTTGACCGTGGGCTGCCGGTCCTGCCGCTGGCTGATTCTGGAGGGGACAGGGGGTGGGGGGAACGTCTGCCAGGCCTGGAAGGGCAGTGCGGGATGACGGGGGTGACCAGCGGAAGGGGTTGTGGGTTCGGCGTGACCCTCCCACAGGAACAGTGTGTCCAGGAAAGGCAGCCAGCTTTCTGAACACTTCATTGACCACCCACCATGGCCCCTGGTTGTGCAGCGTAACAACGGCCATGTGGGTGCCACATCCCAGCCCCACCCCATCAGCTTCCCTAACCCCCCCCCCCCCCACACAATTGGCCACCACCCACCAGCAGGGCAGCACGCGGCCCACACAAGGGCACCGGCCAAAGTAGTCCCGGCAGGAGGACACTGGATTGGAAGCCACTGAGCATACCACTGGCATGGGTAGTACCAATAGTACCCCTGGCAGTAGAGGTGGGAGCCAGGGCCAGAGGTCCACATGGTGCCGGGCACCGACGGGGCCAGGGGTGCGATGGGCAGGGTGCCAGGGGGGTGGCCAGGGGTGGGTGTGGGGATGCAGGAGGAAGGAAGAGGAAATACGTGGTCAGGGGTTGCAGTGCAGACCGAGGCCAGCATGTAGCCCGGTGGACCTGGTTGGACACAGGGGTATGCACCAGCTAACATGTCTGACTTTCACCCCTTAAGGACAATGGACTTCGGAATCTAACCAGGAATGGTGGCCTTCATCCTAATCGCCGCAGCCCTGGGAGATGCACTGAGACTGTGTGAACTGGAGCTGCTCGAGGGAGACCCTGCAGCTGTGGAGCCTGCTCCAGAGGAGCAGGAGGCAGCCAGTGAGGATGGGGAGCTGGCCGCCCAACAGGTCAAGGAGGGGGAGTTGCAAAGAAGGCATTTGGACAATCTCTTGAGTGCCTTGACAATGCCCCAACTACCTGAGATTGGGACATGCTTTGCAGCACCTCATCAAGCTCCACGTAGGACTGGGACTCATTTCCCAGTGACTGGGACTCAGCCGTGGCCGTCACTTACTGAATCACGCTTTGGACACCTCCACTCATGCTACTGACATTGTGCACCAGGTTCTCCACTGCGGTCGGCACCCTAGCAGTGTTGGCCTCAGTGCCACACATTGCCGCCCCCATCTCCTGTGCCTGTATCCTCTGGGACTCCTCGAATCAGCTATGGACCTGCTGGAGTGTCGCTAACATCTTCCTCAGAATATCACAGCTGCACCCAATCGACTACATCAGCTCCGGGTAACTCTGTTCCAGAGGCTCAGCATCTGACTGGGATCCAGCTGGGTCCTGGGATCTAGTAGACCTCCGACTGCTGTCTGGCCTTGACATTGCTGCCTCCACCTGATGTGCATCAGCAACCGTGTGGTTCTCACCAGAATGTGCCCCAAAAGCCCGACCATGACTGTCGCCCACCGAGGTGTGAGAATCTGCATGGTGATGGCTGAGGATGACAGTAGATTAAATAGTCCCAGTCGATTGGAAGGTAGCAAATGTAGCATTACTATTCAAGAATGGAGAAAGAGTAACTAGAGGATCTGTCAACGAACACAGTGATCTCCTTGGAGTTCCCATCTGAAGTTTTCTTATGGGAGGCAGGGCCGGGACCATGCCAGGTGGCTGGATCCTGGGTGGATTTGCACCGGCCCCTTGGCACCACCACTCACCTCGCTCCATGAGCGTGCACTTGCCATTGCCCATCATCATACCACGCCGGTAGATCCTCACCCTCTGTGCCATACACCAACCTCTACGTCGGTGACCAATCTGTCCTCGGCTACTTCCCGCGACCTCCCAGGCCCATTCCTCATAGTGGGTGATGTCCGGCACCCCGTCACCCGTCTGGGCCCTCTCTGGTCTGTTGTGAGCCAATGTCTCCTGCGGGAATACCGAGGAGTCATTGTGAGCCGCATGCTTCGTTCATCGCAGGGTTGGGGGTCAGAGGAGGAGTATTTGGGGGGCTGGGGGGAAAGGATGTATGGGGGGATTCGGAGGTTGGGGGAAGGTGTGGGTAGCATTGCTGGACATGAGTGGGCCGCGGTACAATACGATACTGGGCAATGGCAGGCACATGCTCATTGGGGGAGGGGCACGGGGCTGGTGCCAATCCACCTGAGCAGCCCGGTAGAGGTCATTGATCTTCTTATGGCACTGGGTGCCGGTCCGCCTGGTGACGCTCCCCATGATGAGGGTTCCTACAACTTCCTCCCTAGCAGCACTGGCTGCCCTGTGCCTGATCCTCCAAGACCCTGAGAGGAACAGGGCAACCCATCATGTCTTGACCGCCAAGCCAGGTGGACATGCCCCAAATCGTGGGGCTGGTCTCCTCAGTGGCATGGCTGTGAGCTGTGTGGGGTTTGGTCTGCAGGATCAGTTTAAGTGCTACTCTCCCTTGTTCGCAGGGTGCTGGCGGGCATGGACCCAGCGAATCAGCTGGCAGGAACATCACTTGCAGTGTGAAGCCCAGGGGGCCTCGTTAAGTGGACCAATTAACATTTGATGCCAGTGGCGGCTTCGTCAAGTTGAGAGACGTGAAGCTTGAGGCAGTTCTCGCTCGCCACCGCACTTCGAAAACTTTCGATTAAATCGCACCCTCTAAATCCAAATGAGGTGGTTGCAGAGATTGTAGATTTATTGCTTGTGAACTTCTAAAATTGTCGAAATTCTTAAATCGTCCCAGTAGATTGGAAGGTAGCAAATGTAGCACTACTATACAAGAATGGAGAAAAAGGAACTAGAGGATCTGTTAGCCTGACATCCGTCATCATGAAAAAAGCTGGAATCTGTTATTGAAGAAGTAGTAATAAGCCACTTAGAGAGTCATAATATGATTAAGCCGAGTCAGCAGGGTTCTCTGAATGCGAAATCATATTTGACAAATCCATGCGAAATCTTTGAGGATATAATATAAAGGGAAGCCAATTAATGGAGTAAATTAGATTTTCCAAAGGCATCTTTTAAGGTGCCACACCATACTTTATTGCACATGGTAAAAACTCATAGGGTTGGGAGTGTAATATATCAACAGGAAAAGAAGTTTAAATAACAGAACAAAGAGGCACAACATGGGGTCATTTCCAGGTTGGCAGGTTGGCACAGGTGAGGTGCCACAAGGATCCGCTCTGGCATCTCAATATTTTATACCCTATATTTAAATGAGTTAGATGAAGAAACAGAGTGTACGATATTCCAATTTTCTGACAAGGCTAGGTGGGAAAGTAGGCTGTGAGGGGGACAAAAGAGCGGAGTTAGGGATTGTTCTCAGCCCCAGCAAGTTTCACTAGGACAGGAGGAGGGGGGGCCTTGAGATCCCACCCGATCTGTTACCAAATTAACATTGTTAAGGAGCTCTGTGAGAGATCATTGAGGTGAATACCTTTACTTTCACAAGTGTGCCTGAGCTGCACACAATACCTGGGGCAGACCAGCTGAATGCAGGTGGACACACAGTGGGGATGTGATCACAGACACCACAGGGCCCCATGAAAGGGCAAACAGCACAGAGGAGGAATTGTCCATTGGGAGACAGGTGCTATTGGCTTACCATAGTTGGTGGGAGTAGTGGCCAGTAAGTACTTAGGCAGCACAAGGGGGTCATCACCCCCCAGATTTTGTGGGGAAATAAAAGAAGGTGCCAGGCTGCCAACTGGAAGGTGACTTGAGCACCGAGAAAGCTGCAGCTGATAATAGAGTCACATCCCTCAAAATGTGGGGCCGAGTGATGGGGAGGAGCAAGGCACCTGCAAGGCGGGTGGGACCCCAAGCATCATCAGGATCACAGAGGAGAGGGATGAAGGGAAGTAAGGTCACACATTTTAAATCCTGAGTGTAGGATCTACCACCAAAGATTGAGCCCAGAACCAGCGTAGCAGGAGATGGCAGCTCTTCAGGCACATGGTCACAGACATCAGTGTCCTCATCATGGGAGATCTCACCTCCTCGGAGCACTGGGTGGCATACCCTGCCAGTGGCCATGCAAGTTATTGTGGCCTTGAACCTCATCACTTCTGGCTCCTTCAAAGGATCAGCTGTGGAGCTTGGTAATATATTGCAAACAGCCATACACCAGAGCATCTTGCAGATCACTGAGACCCTGTTGCCTTAGCTAGGCTTATCTTTCACTGCCAGACATAAAGAGTCTTGCAGCAACAGAAGGTAATGCATTTTGCCACCATTACTGGATTGCCACGGGTGTGCGGCATCATTGCTTGCAATCTGTGGTTCTGCAGTGATCACCCCTGTGATTTTCATCAATGGGAAGGACTTCCACTCCTGGTCTGTGATCACAAGAACTTATTCAATATGTGCACTCACTTTCCTGGCAGTTGCCATGTCTCCTTTATTCTTCTATCTGTTTAGGCTGGCAGAATACTTCACTCCTTCTCCAAAATTCTGTGTATAGATTCTAGAGGACAAAGAATACCCCTTTAAGAAATGGTTATTCACTCTTCACAGGCACTGCAATCAAAAGCATCTGCTCAATCGGACCACCATTGTGCAATTGGGCTTCTGAAGACATAGTTCTAGAGCCAGATACGGATGGATAGCATCCCTGTAATACACTTCTTCTCGGGTCTCACTCGTTGTGGTGGTCTACTATGCACTCCATTACATAGCCCTCCAGAGAGGAGTGAAGGAAGAGTATGAAGCCCTAGACAGACACTGCTCATTGGAGGGAGAGGAGCAGCCGGATCTGGAAGAGAAGGAGGAAGATAAACTGGAGGAGGAAGATGCGGAACAAAGAGGTGCCAAACTACATAGGGGGATGGCTGAGACTGGCAAGGGCCTTGAGAATCTCATCAGGATGCCATTAACATCAGGGATCATCTGATTCTGACCCACGGTGAGCGCTATGGCCTGGAGCTCTTTCTAAGTTACCTGTGTTAACATTTCCATTGAAGTGCAGCCTGAAACATGGATGAAACTGTTCATGAACATTCCACATCTGCCCAGGGGTTTCACTGTCGCCGCTCTTCTAAACTACCTTTTGCCTTTTTCATGCCCTGCTATAAATAAAAGGAAGGCAACATATTTGGCTTCAAGTGTCAAGACTTTCATGATCCTAAAAAAGGAAACGGTAGCGGGGGGGGGGGCGATGAAACTCAGACCGATTACTCATTTTCCCAGGGATGAACCCGAGACCTGTGAGGAATCGTAACTTATAGTTCCTACTCCTGCAGCAAAACCCTGCCCAGAGAGCAGGAGGTATGAGTAGGGGAAGTGTGGGCAGCAAGGTGATAGATGGAGTATAATGTAGAGAAATTACTGTTATGTTCCTTGTATTGTTCTCGAAGATAGCCAAAGTCGTACTGTTTACAAAGAATATAAATCTATATGTTCAAACCAAAGCTACTTTATTTTACACTACTTGAAATGGTTTGCAGACTCTCCTGATAACAGCTAACAAAATAATAGCATTCAATCTATGTTACGGTAATTAATTATCTCTCTCTGATACAACCTACACTCTAAATTAACCTTACACTATCCTTCTTCATCCTTCCCATAGCTTCTCCCAGAATGCTTAGAGACACAGCCTTTTGTAAGATTACTCAGTGATGCCATCTAGTGGTAATGTACATGAACATCACCTTGTTAACCCTTTACTCGCCTTAGATTATACATATCATTACAAAGACAGGTTATTCACTTTGGTAGGAAGGATAAAGCTAAAAAAATGTTGATGTTCAGAGGGATTTGGGTGTCCTTGCACACAAAACACAAAAATGTAACATGCAAATTTAACAAAACAATTAAAAGGGATACGATATGTCTCCCTTTATTGTAAGGGGTTGGAGTGCAAGTGCAGGGAAGTCTTTACTGTACAGTTTTTGTCTCCATTTAGAAGAAAGGATATATTTGTCTTCTAGCGATTGCAACAAATGTTCACTAGATTAATTCCCAGGATCTGGAAAGATTGAATACAATGGGCCTATACACTCTGGAGTTTAGAACAATTAGAAAAAAATTCATTGCAACCAATAGGATTTGAAGAAAGCTTGACAGGGGAGATACCGAGAAAAGTTTTCCCTTGGCTGGGCAATCTGAAACCAAAGGGAAATAGTGATAGGAAAAGTGGACGTCTATTTAAGATTGATGTTATGAGAAACGTTTTCACTCAGATAATGTGAGTCTTTGGAATTCACTATTCCAAAGTGCTGTGGAAATTTAGTTATTGCAAATGATAGTTGTCGTGTTATTCACCCTGGGGTAACATGGACTGCAACCGGATGCAGTTGGACTGTAAAGCAGACACCAAACTTCGACGTTGGTTCAATACAATATATTGAACTTCTTTAACAATGCACACAGCTGGCTGTGGGTTGACTCTCTACTACTCTAAGTGTATTAACTCTAACGAACTAGACCAGGCTAGCTCTGAGCCACGTGTAGAAGGTGCTAACTGATATATACACCCTGACTGTCGCTACAGTTATCACCAGTGGAAAGAGGCGGAGTGCTGATGCCTCGTGTGCTTAAGAGTAGGAACCCCTCCCCCCTTCTAGTGTTCTGTCTGGTGATTGGTTGTGTTCTGTCCTGTGTGTTGATTCGCTAATCTGGGTGTCTGTCACTGCTTGTCTTTACCTCATGATGTCCATGGGTGCATATTATGACAATAGTCTTTTAAGGGAATTAAAGGATCAGTGGGCCCGGACACAGAGGCAGCAATCAGCTCCCAACCCTGATTTCATGCTGGATCGCCAATTAACAGTGCCCAGCATGAAATGCACTGAGACTGGCTCAGCACAGCCAGTGGGGGCAGGAGCTGGGTGGGCACTGGCTCCAATGGGGTTCCGGTTGGTGGTGTTTAAAGAGCTGAATGTTCTCCCTGAAGGCTTACAGAGGTGAACAGGTGAATCAGGGAGATATCTGACAGTGACTATGGAAGGAGTCCCTGAAACGAGTATGGCCTCAGGAACTGCTGCCCATGCCAGGTGGGAAGGTAATGCCCATGAGTTATCTATGGGTTCTTCTCAAGGCAATGACTGAGCAGCTGGATATTTTAATATCATGGGATGGTGCCACTTTATCAGACGAAAAGGGAATGGACTGAGGTGGTTTCCCAGGTTAGCGAGCATGATGCGATTTGCCACACTTGGCTCCAGTGCTGCCCAACTTCAATTACCTTCTGCACTTCACCAGGATAAGCACCAAGTTCATAGGAAAGTGAGTACAGATGTCTGAGTCAGAGGCAGGACTGCCTGATACACATGGGTGGGCAATGCAAAGTGCAAATGGCACATATCACTATGCCAGGAAAGATGGAAAATATGCCCAGTTGCAGTGAAGGTGTGTAAGAGTGAGGCATGCCAATTTAATGGGCACCTGAACCAGTGTTGCAAATTGGGGGGGGGGGGGGGGGGGGGGGGGGGAGGTTGGCATGAAACGGCATGTGGAAAGGGAATAATGAATACACATAGTTTTTTTGCAGTAGACACGAACCCATAATATAGAGGAGCACGGACGAACATGCGGGTGGGTGCCCAATTTCCTGATCTTGACTGATGCTGAGAGCAAGCCCTTGACTTGGTGCGGGAATGTGGAGCGTCCACATGTCACAGAGAGGTTGGAGTGTCAGAGGAAGGTAAGAGTCAGTGGACAGTGAAGTGTGTTGGAGGGTTCATACCAAGAGTACCATTGCTTGCACACTCACAATGACTCACTTGTCCAATTTGAGAAGCGGCCAGAGTGCATGCACTGTGGCTTTGTCATGTTTGTTACTGGCATTTCTCTTCCTCACTCAGATGTGCCATCCTCACGATGCCACAGAGACTCTGAGGAACCTCGCTCGACCCGCAAGGAAGAGCCATGGACAGATACACTCATGTCACATCCTCTCACTGTACCATACACAGGGACATACAGACAGGTTGGTGGGCATTTCCATGTTAGATCAGATGGCAGTGCACAGTGGTGAGCAAACATTATAGAATTTACAGTGCAGAAGGAGGCCATTCAGCCCATCGAGTCTGTACTGGCTCTTGGAAAGAGCACCCTACCCAAGCCCATACCTCCACCCTATCCCCATAACCCAGTAACCCCACCTAACACTAAGGGCAATTTGGACCCTAAGGGCAATTTAGCATGGCCAATCCACCTAACCTGCACATCTTTGGACTGTGGGAGGAAACCGGAGCACCCGGAGGAAACCCACCCACACACGGGGAGAACGTGCAGACTCCACACAGACAGTGACCCAAGCCGGGAATCGAACCTGGGACCCTGGAGCTGTGAAACATTTGTGCTAACCACCATGCTACCCTGCTGCCCTTATACTCAGTTGAAGAGCTGTTGGAGGCAGAGAGTATGAAGGGCGCTAACAGTCGAGGCAGTGCTGGAGATGAGGACGATGCTGAGTCTGAGACCTGTGATGAGCCTCTGGATTCATTCACCATGCGGCAGATGTTAGTTGTCCAGCGGGAAGTGCGGGAAGATCTGGCGGAGATACCTGAGAGCCTGCATGTCATGGTCTCTGTGTTGGGGGGACCATGCAGAATGTGAGCACTGCGATGACTCACCTGTCCGACTGCACAGCCTCTGCTATTGAGAGAATGGAACAGGATTAGGTGTCCCTGGGTTTGTGTTTACACCTGGAGGCCTCCACACTGGCAATGATCTGGGCATCTAGTAATGCTGCTCGGTGCCTGTCCATCCATGTTGTGCAGGAAGGCTCAAACCAACCTCATGCCGGCAGATGAGTAGCAACTTACATCTGCGGACACCTCTCAGGGTGCTCTGGATAATGGCAGCAGCTCCTCCACCCCTTTGCGTTGACTGTCATATCTCACAAAACCATGATGGAGGAGTACACAGCCATGGCGCTGGACCCTCCCACCCAGATGGGGAATGCATAGGCTCCGTCAACAAGAGTATGATTGGCAAGGTAACAGGATATCAGAGTCAGCAGGCTGCTTCCATTGCTACTGCTGGGATTGGGGGGGGGGCACAAAAGGGGGGTGGCACCAAGAGCCAGAATCACAAATACAAGTTTAAGTCACTTTGAGCAGATGAAGGGTTGGGCTGCCACAATAGTTTTTTTTTTAAATTTAGAGTACCCAATTAATTTTTTCCAATTAAGGGGCAATTTAGCGTGGCCAATTCACCTATTCTGCACATCTTTTGGGTTGTGGGGGTGAAACCCACGCAAGCACGGGGAGAATGTGCAAACTCCACACGCTCAGTGACCCAGAGACGGGATCGAACCTGTGACCTCAGCGTCGTGAGGTAACAGGGCTAACCCACTGCGCCACCGTGCTGCCACAATAGTTGAGACGTGCTCAGGAGGATATTGATGTGCTCTTCCTGATCATTTCAGGCATTGGAACTTCATCTTGAGTATCCCTATGGTCATCTCAATTACTGCCCTCGTGGAAGTATGGCTTTGATTATATCCACCGTCACCTTAAGAGTCACAGGCATAGGGTGGCCACCTACACAGCTTGAGACGATCTCTGGGCCAATCATCTCACAGCATCCTTTGGCACTGGACCTCAGACATATCCAGGTAGCAGGAGCTCTGCCTGCAAACTCTGCCAGCTGGCAATGGCTTCTTTGATGGACCCTTTTGCCTTTCCTGACGGCTCTGCCTCTCTTTCGACAGGTCATACTATGGGATGTTGCTTGCAGGTACATGCTCTCCTCACTTTTTCCCTCTCCCGGAAGCCCCTCCAGCAGAGTTGACAATGCCCGTACTCTTCAAGATGATTACACTGAAGGGGCACTCTCAGAGGAAAGTCTCTGTGAATGCTGAGAAATCAAAGGGATATACAGAACACAAAAATGATGCCAAAAACGGTCAATAAACCAACTCCCAACAAAACACCTACCTACTCAACCAGCCAAGATCCTGTGCACCTTTTATCCCACCCCAGATATAGAAATCATGAAAAGCATTTGCCTGGCTAAATGATCTATGCGCCAAGCATTAAAATGCACAGGTCACTCAGAACGGGAGACAATTGTCTTTCAAATTGCCTCAACTACCCCTTTAATTGTCGGTAGTCACGGTTCCAATCTGCGCACATGCCCACCAACTGAAATATTGCAACGCAGCACGATGACACCAGGACGCCATCAAAATGTCATCACACACCATTTAACTCTTCATTAGGACTTCTGTGAGCCTGCACCCGCTCAACGGATGTGAATTCCTGGCCATGGAACCAGGTGGCAAAACCAGCTGAAGGTGTATTTACAGTGTGTGATGTCGCAAGGGACTGGGGTTCGTGATAAGCGGGGTGGAGTTCACTCAGTTCAATAGCTCACACAGTTGACCAAATACCAAAAGTTTAATGTTTATTTGGGGTGGCATGTGGCGCAGTGGTTAGCACTGGGACTGTGGCGCTGAGGACCCAGGTTCGAATCCCGGCCCTGGGTCACTGTCCGTGTGGAGTTTTCACATTCTCCCTGTGTCTGCCTGGGTTTCACCCCCACAACCCAAAGATGTGCAGCGTAGGTGGATTGCCCTTTAATTGGCGAAAAAATAATTGGGTACTCTAAATTTATTGAAAAAAAGCTAAATGTTTATTTAAAGGTCTTCAGATAGTCAGAAAATAAAGGAAATAAACACCTAGCTCCTCTTTGAGCCAAGCTTTACACACAGTATATCCCTATTTAAATCTGGACGGCTAATCCATTTCCCAGGGAAATCTCAACACAGTACATAACAGCGACAGTCCTTCAGGAGGGTAAGGCAGAGGCAAGGTCACAACACGGACAAAGGAGGTCAGATTACGATGACGGGTTCTCATGCAGGCTAAAGTTCAATCCAAATCAGGGTTTTTGTGGATTCTAAGGTCAGCAACAAATACTCAGTATGCTTACGACAAACTCCACTCTCCAAGGCTCCTTCCTCCACCTTCACCAAGTTGCCTTTCTCCCCCTAGCAGGACTCTGCTTACATAGTCTAGCAAGGACACACAGCTGATACTCATTGCACTGATACCTGATATGGGTTTTCCATCAGTCTGCTGTGTGATTTCCAGGCTGACATCCTGTGGCCATTTTGCTAGGAGGAAATTAGAGAATCTTATGGGAAAAATACCATCGGTCTAGTACACTGGTAACACCACAGTTGATTCACCTGAGGAAGGAGCAGTGCTCCGAAAGCTCGTGTTTGAAACAAACCTGTTGGACTTTAACCTGGTGTTGTAAGACTTCTTACTGTGCTCACCCCAGTCCCAACGCTGGCATCTCCACATAATGACCACAGTTGATGACATTCTGCTGGGATTTCCAGTGTGCTGCTTTGCCTGTATTAACATTGTTTTTATCCCTTCTTCACCCATATCTTCCAACACCCGGACCAGTTTTATTAGGAGGGTATCAGCTGGTAAAATGCTATTGGCATCTGGGTGACATTATATAACCCTAATGAGAAACCTGATTTCAGAAGAGTACAATAGCCAACTTAAAAAATGGGGTATAAAGAAATAAGAAAGTCTTGTATTTCTATTGCATATTTCATGATCTAATGATGTCACAGGTACTTTATTTGCCTGAAGAACTTGAGAAGTATGGGCACTGTTGTAAAGTGGAAAACACAGAAGCAACACAATTACGTGCTACACCAATGTCTGACAAACAAGCAATGAAATAATGATCAGATATTCTGCTTTCATTGGTTATTAGATAAATGTGGGCCTGGATATTCAGATAATCCTCTGCTCTTCTTCAAAATAATGCCAGGGGTCTCACCTAAGAGGGCAAGAAATACCTCTGATATTGCAGTGTTCCCTCTGTCCTTCACTGTAATGTCAGCCGAGGTTATGTGACCTGTCCTACAGTAAGGCATGAATTCATAACGTGCCACAAATATAGAGACATATGAAGGAGGGTAGGCCATTTGACCTTTCATGTCTCTTCTACCAATCAACGAGGTCATTATTGGTCTGTGACTGAATCCATACACCTGACCTCGCGCAATATCCCGTTTGGTTACCAAAACCCTTATCAATCTCAGATTTATAATGGACAATTCAGCTCGCATCATCTATCTTTTGCAAAAGAGATTATGTAACTTTGATCATCATTTGTCACTCAGTGATTACTACTTTCACTCTTGAAGGATCTGTCTTTAACTATGTCCTCATGTCTTCACCAAACTGAAATAGTTTCCCTCTATCTATCCGATCCGTCCCCCTTAATATGTTGAAAAATTCAATCAAATCACCACTTAATCTTCTAAATTCCTGGGAATAGATTAAAAGTTGCACAAACGCTTCACATAATTTAACCTTTAGGGTCCAGATATCAATATGATGAATCTGTGTTGCACTCTCTCCAAGGCCCATAGATCTTCCTACGTTATGGTGACCATAACCGAACACAGTGCTGCCACCGTGTGGTATAACATAGGTATTGCATTGCTGTGGAAACATTTCCACCACTTTGTATTCTGTGGGAGCGATTCTCCGGCCTTGTTATAATAATAACCTTTATTGTCACAAGTAGGCTTACATTAACCCTGCAATTAAGTTATTGTGAAAATCCCTGGTCGCCACACATCGGCGCCTGATCGGGCACACTGAGGGAGAATTCAGAATTTTCAAATACGCTCGCTCTCAAACATAACGAGGCCGGTGAATAATGGAAGAGGCCAAAAACAAAATCCACGCCGGGCGCCAAACAGTTTGAGATGCAACCGGCCCACTCCCGTAAGCGAAATTGGTGGGCTCCAGCTCCCCCGAGTTCCACCCCTCTGATGTGGCCACGTCTCGAGGACACCACCAATTATCACCACTTAAGCCCCATTTCCAGACAATTAACGAAAGCCATACTTTATCCAACGGCCTCCTGTCATTCAGCGGCCTCCCCAGCAAGTGGTCACGCTGACGCCGATTAGTATTCCTTTCGAAAACCGTGAACCTGGCGGAAGGGCTTCTGTGGGGAGCTGAGGGGGTGAGTAGCCATCTTTGCTCACAGGCAAAGAGACCGGGGGCATTGGGCTTGCTGCCCTAGCGCTTGGCGGGGTGAGACCCTCCGCATGGGTAGGCCGTCATGTGGGGGGGGGGGTAGCGGGGAGGCCCCGGGGGGACACCCAGCGAGCAACGGCTCGCGGCACCACCAGGCCAACATGTACCCACTCTGGGGCAACCCTTGTCCCTGCCCATCTGCCCCACCGATTAGCCACACCCCCTAGCGACTGCTGAAGCCTCTGGCTCCGCTGCTCAGGGTATTGCTGATAGAGAATTGGCAATCGTGGTGAAGTGAGCGCTTCACAGATGCCAAGTGGATTCCCGTGGGTGGGTGGGCCATGTAGCATATATGGGAGTCATTGCCTGGCATCACATACAGACCGTGATCTCAGGACACTGTGTCTGAACACTGCAGGAGGCAACACCACACATGCAACATCCGAACACCCAGAGGATGGGACGCAGCTCCGGGGACACGTCCATGGTTGGAGGGACGGTGAACGCCACAGGGAGGGGAGGGGATGCCTGGAGAGATGGGCAAAGGGTCTGGGGTCAACCAGCATTGCAGAAGAAAGTGACAGAGGCATCATACTGGTTGTGTAAAAGGGAGTTTAATGTGTTTCACAACCCCCCACTCCCGGTGGTGCAGCCCCCACACCCTCCAAATCCTGAACCCCCCTCCTTCCACACCCCCTACCGAGCCCCACCAACCGCCTTCCCGGTGCCCTGAGTGATCCTCAACATGCCTGGCCCTCCGAACTCTATCACTACAACTTGGTGTTTCCCCAGGATGCACATCTGAGGTGGAAGCAGCCAGCTGGCTAACCCGTCCCATGGCCCTCTATGCCCCTGGTGGGTGTCCTCTTGGCTCTCTGGGGCCGGAGGGTCCCGGAGCACTTGTTGGTGGCCACATCAGAGGGGTGGAACTCGGTGGAGCTGGTGCCCACCGTCGCCTACCATTGGCACTCAGTGCCTCCTCCTCCCAGTCGGTGCCCATAGGGCCCAGAGTCCACCTTGAGGTGGAGCGGCAGCTGGTTCAAGTCCCAACTGTCCCTCCACCATATGGCTCGGCCAGCCCTGGCGGTTCCCCAATGTCTGCACCATTGTTATCGGCGATGCTCCTCAGTGACTGGGACATGCTTTACAGTGTCTCAACCATGCCTACCTGAGACTGCAACAAGTTCCGCAGAGCCTCGGCCATGCCCATCTGAGAGCGGGACATGTCCCGCAGAACCTCATCAAGGTTGGCCTGGTACTGGGTGACATCCCCCAGTGAGGCAGACATTCTGTCGAGACCCTCAGCTATGGCCGCCACTGACTTCACAACACCTTGGCCACCTTCACTAATGGCGTTGATGTCGTGCACCAGGCTCTCCACTGCAGTCGCCACCCTAGAAGTGTTGGCCTCGGTGCCACGCATTACCGGCGACATTTCCTGCGCCCGTAGCCACTGGGACTCCTCCAGTCGGCCATGGGTGTCACTGACATCTCTCTGATTGCCATGACCGCTCCCTATCATCTCCATCAGCTCCGGGATTACCTTTTCCTCAGGCTCAGCATCAGGCTGTAACCCAGCTGGGTTCTGGGATCCAGCAGAGCTCCGGCTGCTGTATTGCCTGGGGGTTCCTGCCTCCACCTGATGTGCATCAGCAGCTGTGTGGTGCTCACCAGATTGTGCCCCCGAGGCCTGTCCACTAACATTTCCCACCGAGGTGCGTGTATCATTGGTAGCATTGAGGATAGCACAATTTCTTCACAGCTCAAGGGTCCCAGGTTTGATTCCGGCTTGGGTCATTGTCTGTGCGAAGTCTGCACATCCTCCCCGTGTGTGGGTGGGTTTCCTCCGGGTGCTCCGGTTTCCTCCCACAGTCCAAAGATGTGCAGGTTAGGTGGATTGGCCATGATAAATTGCCCTTAGTGTCCAAAATTGCCCTTAGTGTTGGGTGGGGTTACTAGGTTATGGGAATAGGGTGGAGGTGTTGACCTTGGGTAGGGTGCTCTTTCCAGGAGCCGGTGCAGACCCCGATGGGCCGAATGGCCTCCTTCTGCACTGTAAATTCTATGATAATCTGCACTGGTGGAGGGTGGGGATGACACCTGTGATGCCCCGATTGTGTCTTTCTAGGAGCTCCCCTCCCAGAGGTGGTCTCCTGGGTGGCTGGAGAGGGGGCCACATGGGATCTGTTGGCGCCGTTGGCTGGAGGACCTGTGGGAGAATTGACACGTAGTCAGTGGGAGGGATGGGACAGTTAGCAAGGAAATAACAACTCATGTTTGACAGGTCCTCTGGGTGGGGCACCTCTGCCATGTCCGCCAGCCTCCATGCTGGTGACTGTTCTGTTCTCGGCCACCCAAGACACCTCCAGTGTGGATTCCTTGAAAGAGATGGGGAGCCTTATGTCTGGAACCCCATCATCACTCTGGGCCTCTCCCGATAGTTGTGGGAGAGCTTTTCCTGAGGAGACACAGAGAGGGCATCATTAACCACTCGCGTGGTTCACAGTGGTGGGAGGGGGAGTGAAGGAAGGGTTGAAGGAATTGAAGGGGGACAGAGGGAGGGTTGGGGGTTGCATGGAAAGCTGGGGGGTTGGATGCGTGCGTGAGGGCGGAATGGTCTCAGGGGGCTGTCGTTAGTGTCTATTTATTCCGACACTGGAGGCCAGTCCTCCTGGTCACACTCCTGGCAGTCACATCTGCCTCCACCTCGTCCCAGGCAGCGCTGGCTGCCCTGTGACTGACCCTCTGGGACCCTCGGGGGTACAGGATATCTCTGCTGTCCTCCACTGCATCAAGGAGCTACCTAGATCTGCATCCCCAATTCCAGGATATGTCCTCCTGGGTGCCATTGCTGTGAGCTGGCTGGGGTTGGCTGAGCAAGTGCAGCTTAAGTGCTGCTCGACTTTGTTAGCCGGCGGGGGGGGGTGGGACTAGTGAGCACAGTATCGGTGAATCAGCTGGTGAGCCTTTATTTGCGGCGAGAAGCCCGTGGGACCCTGTTATGTGGACCAAATAACTGTGAACAGCATTGCCGGCCTCGCTAGGCCCCGTGTGGGGAAGCTCGCAGTGGTTCCCAGTCACTACAACAATTAGAAATCTTTACAGAGAATCGTGCCCTTGATTGAATTTTTCGAGGAGGTGACTGGGTATGTTGATGAAGGCAGTGTAGTTAATATAGTCGACATGGACTTCAGTAAGGGTTTTGGCCATGTTCTGCAGGGGACACAGTTCAAGAAGGTGAATTGCCTCTATGGGTGGAATCTTCAGGCCGCACTCGTTACAAAGGGCAGAAAATGCAGGATTCACACCCACAACTTCATGTTAATCAATTTTAATGCATTTCCATGTACTTAGCAGCCCTCCCCCCCCCCCCCCCCCAACCAAATGATTGCCTCACATTAAATATTCACACGTCACATCGGCATGGTTCAAGATAGATTGGGCCAGGCAGGAGGCAGTTGAGGTGATCCCTCCAGGGGTGCAGGCATAAGTATAGCCTCTGGGAGAGGGGGGTGCCATTTTGGCAGTGCCAACCTGTGCCAGGGGGCAGTGGGAGCCCTATGGCAGGGAGTGCATATAAATGTTGGCCAGGGAGAAGTGGGAACTCTGAGAGGGTGTTTTGCCGGGGATGAATGTTGTGAGGGGAGGGGGACGGGGTGGAATGAGTGCTTTGAGGCGATGAATCTGTGGAGCCGGTGTCCGGCTCTTGGAGTCACCGTCCTGCCAGAGTGACGGTGTAAACCACGGCCACACACTTTTATTTGGCAACGAGGCTCAAGGTTCCGTGAGAAACTCAGTCAGTTGAACTGGAGAGTTCCACGCCAGTTTTCTGTGTGAGCCTGACACTTTTAAAAAATCTGGTAAGATTCCTCCCTATGGCTGTGTACTTGCTGAGAACAATATAGAGTAATATATATTCAAGAATATATAGGCACGGTGGCGAAGTGGTTAGCACTGCTGCCTCATGGCACCGAGTACCTGGGTTCGATCCTGGCCCCGGGTCACGCTCCGTGTGGAATTTGCGCATTCTCCCCGAAGATGTGCCGGTTAGGGGGGGAGTGGCCACACTAAATTGCCCCTTAATTGGAAATTTGTTTCGAAAAAGTATAAGATATATTCTGTAACTTGCGTTAGTCTTAAAAATCTGTGTGAATCTGCGAAGATATAGATGAGGTGAAGGATTATGTGTTCTAGTCAATCTTTTAATTAATGTTTTATTCTTTTGTTAACAGCTAATCGGCAGTCCTGAGACTCTGTGCACCCACGCTTCTGAAAAAAACGTTAAGGTCTATTTGAGCCAGGGTACCATTCTGAGACTTCCTTATCCAGTAGTAACACTATATGGGTTCATAACAAGGTGAGTAAGACAGCAGAGATATGGAAAGTGGCCAAACTTCTCCATACCCTTTATAACAAGCATGCCCACCTTATCAGTGTTAGCTAGGCTGGGGAAAGAGCCAGCACAATGAGTTAGAGGTCATGTGCAGCTCAGATTTGAAGCAAGTCGTATTGATGTGGCACAATTGTGTTGTTTCATTTCTGCAAGAATGACACAGATGATCATGTCGACTACTACCCTATCTATTTTTTTTTAACTTTCCAATTCAAGGGCAATTTTAGCATGGCCAATCCACCGACCCTGCACATCATTTTGGGTTGTGAGGGTGACACCGTCGCAGACACGGGGAGAATGTGCAAACTCCACACAGACAGTGAACCAGGTCCTCAGCGCTTATGAGGCAGCATTGCTAACCACTGCACCACCGTACCACTCTGACTATCACCCTATCCTGATAATCAATGTCATTGGTGTGCCGAGTGATTTGGGTCCTTACTACTTTCTAAAACATGATTAGGTACATCAGTGACATTCATTTTTTAAAATTGATTTAGATTACCCAATTCTTTTTTTCCAATGCACGTCCAATGCCCAATCCACGTACCCTGCACATCTTTGGGTTGTGGGGTTGGGACCCACGCAGATACGGGGAGAATGTGCAAACTCCACACGGACAGTGACCCGGGGCCAGGATTGAACCCTGGTCCTCGGCGGCGTGAGGCAGCAGTGCTAATCACTGCGGCACCACTGTGACCTTCTTGAGCAGCACTTGACAAGATTTGAACTCAAGCCATTGAATCAGACCCACACCCTCCAATAATCCATACACAATGTACAAAGCGATGCATTTGGTGTACTTTTTATCAGCTGCAGCCATCAAGAGGAAAAATGCACCACTTTGATGAAATTGTTCTTTTAAAGCACATCCTCTGTATGTTTGGAACGTGTTTCAGTATCGATATTAGTAACAGCACAAAGATGTGACATGAGTCTGATGGCATGTCATAAATTAGCCCTGAAACTTCTGGCCGGTCTAATGAGATGGCCGCCTCTGTGGAGCAGCCAGCTGTCTAAGTTTACAGCTCACAGATGATGACCCAGAGCTGAACAATAATATTATAGCAAAAAGAGATAAAGCTGGATAAACTCAGCAGGTCTTGAAGTATCTGTGGAGAGTGAAATAAAGTTAATTGAGTCCGCATGACCCTTCATCAGAGCCAAGTGTTATTACATATATAGTGGCTTTAAGCTTCAAAGCAAATGCATAAAAAGCAATTTTCATTAGAAGTAAAGTCAAGAAACTTAACTTCCTGGGTAGAGTGTTAGTCAACAATTGCACTTTGATGGTCCATGAATCTCTGATGCTTAGCTTGATCATAGAAACCGTACAATGTAGAAGGAGGCCATTCAGCCCATTGAGTTTGCACCAACTCTCCAAAAGTGCACCCTACCAAGGCCAACTTCCCTGCCCTATCCCCATAACCTCATAACCCCACCTAACCGGCCCCTCACCACAGCAGAATAGAGGCCACTGGACATGGTCAGAGGGCCCAAGGAACGGGTGCTCAGGGAGGCAGAGGTGAACAATGGGCAATGAAGTGAGACCATGCTGAGTTGCGGTTCCCTCTGACATATGTTTCACCTCCACCCACCACCACCCCACAACCACACCAGCCACACATCCCCTCTCCACCATCATCCCGTTCCCCCCTCCCTACATAAACTCCTCCTCACACTTGGACACGACCTAGTGCGCACCGCACACATGTCGCAGTGCATCAGGTGGACATAGGAACTCCCAAGGGGCGGGTTGGTTGGATGGCGGTCCGACCCCAGGGACTAGATGCCATCCGGATGGGTGTCGGGCTTCTGGAGCGGACGGTTGTATCGATAATGGAGGTGCAGTCACTGAGCTGGAGACTACATGAGGGGTTGTCGGCGAGCATCCAGAATCTGCAGGTGCAGTTCGAGGAGTCCAACTGCATGCAGCAGCAGGAGAGGGTGCCGGCCATGTGTGCCATTCAGGCCAACACAGCACGGGTAGCTCCATGGCTGCGAGCATACAGACACTGGTCGAGACGAAAGCGGGCCTCCAAGACTGGCAACATCAGGTGGTGGGGGAACCTCAGGGCATAGCTCTGCTCAAACCCCTGTCCCATGGAGTAGCCCGAGGGCCATCGGGCACCCCGCGAAGGAGGATGAGGTGATGGGGTCCGTACCGGTGACTCTGGTATGGGACATGCCAGAATGCTGCAGAGCCTTGTACTCCCCCCCCCCCCCCCCCCCCCACCCCATCCCTGGTGCATCTGGTGGGCAGCAGGCAGAACAGGGTGGCATCACACCACCCGGAATACCCGAGCAGCAGCCGGACCCATACAGGCTCAGTCCGCCCAGACGGCCACCAAATGGGACTCAGATCACAGGGCGTGAACCACGGCAGGCCGCCTTAACTCCTGATGTACCACCTAGAGATCTACCTATGTGTAGTGTTAGGGCCCGTAAGGCCAGAGAAGCAGACACCACTTAAGTTGGCACGGATGCAGGGCACAGTATAGCGTTAGGGGCCAGGAGACAAACCTGTATATATTTGTTCACATTAAACACCTGTGCACATCATTACAAACAGCCTCGGTGCTCGGTCAGAAGGGTATGAGGAATGGGCTGGTCAGGGCTGGTTGCAGAGGGGGTGCCACTCCGGTATCCCACCAACTACCCGCACCCCCCAATCCTTCCCAGGGATTCAATGGGACCGTGCGGTGGAATGGTCAGCTCGCATGCAGGGATCACCCAGGTGGACGGCGGAAAAATCATGGACAGCAGTCAGACATTGCTGAACGATGCAGAGCCCAGAACGCATCCCAGAGTGGGTTGCCAATATCCTATGGGCCAGACCCGCTTTGACTCGAAGAGGCCAGGAACTGTTGAGTGTGCCAGGATGAAGGTGTCATACACATTCCCCAGGTATCGGGCGCAGACGTGCATGATGAGCATCTCATGTTCACACACCAGCTGTACGTTTATCAAAGGTTTAACAAACCCTTTTGGTTTGTGAAGACCAGTTTATCATCTGCAGGTGCTCGTAGGGGGCTTACATCTGGTAAATCACCCTCTGGAACCGGGGCACCTTGTTGATGGCGGCGAACCATGCTGCCCAGGCATCCTGGTGGGCTTGGTCCACATTGAAATGGATGTATTCTGCCGAACGGGCATATTGGGCCTCTGTGACGGTGCAGATGCACCTGTGCACCGAACTTTATGAGGTCCCGGTCAGGTCCACACTCGGCGCCTGCAAAGAGCCCGTGGCGTAGAATTTCAGGGCAACATTGGGGGCACCCATATGGCCGGTGGTATTCTGCACAACGAGGGGCCACAGTGAGTGGTCAGTAGGGAGCGCAGCAAGGTGTCTGCCTCACAGGCCATGGCAATACCGGTTAATGCCTGGAAACCCTGATCCCGTGAAGGGTTACCCTGGCACCACGACCCATCCCCTGACCCCCCCCCCTACCCAGCCAGTGTCAGGACCGACAGCCCACGGTTACGCCACCATATCTCCAACCTCCTCCTTCTCCCTCATCAACCACGGCCTCAAATTCACGAACTCTGAAAGCACAAGTGAACCTTGCCATCGGGAATTCCCCACGGTTGAGCGGAGGATCACGGAAGCCCCGGAGAATACAAGGTCAGGCCCGCTAATCATATGTCAACGGCATTTACTGTTCGTGCAAAGGGGAATGCATCGATGCCGCTGCCAAGGCACTGGAGAGTTGCAATGTGGCATGAAGCCGGAGCCTGCAACGATTTTGGCGTCACAACCAATTCTCTGCCCAATTGCGTTTCCCGATTCTGCCGTCGGCCGACGGAGAATCCCATCTCAGATTCATCCATTCAGGAGGATGTATAAATTCAAGCCCATTTACAAGGTCTCTCCTGGGAAACTTTATCACAGGAGATAGCATCTCATGTATGAATCTTTGGGAAAAATGTGGTCTTTGCTGCAGTCAAGGTCCACCACATGCACTGTTCTAACTGTGACAGAGAAATTGTACCATGTTCTCAACTTGCATTGGTCAGTTCCAAGACGCCAGTGGACATTCATGGTCTTCACTCCATTTTTTACACTCTGAAAATACTGCATAGATGGTCAACACATTTCAAAAACTGCCTGATTCAACAAATTGCATTTATGTCTGCTCTAACGCTAAGCCCTGAAATTAATTAATTTATTTTTAAATTTAGAGTACCCAATTCATTTTTTCCAATTAAAGGGCAATTTACCGTGGCCAATCCACCTACCCTGCACATTTTTTGGGTTGTGGGGTCGAAACCCACGCAAACACGTGGAGAATGAGCAAACTCCACACGGACAGTGACCCAGAGCCGGGATCGAACCTGGGACCTCGGTGCCGGGAGGCAGCAGTGCTAACCACTGCACCACCGTGCTGCCCTTATTTCCTGAAATTTATACTTATCACAAAAAACTTTCTTTCCTATAAAATGCAGCTAATTTGTAACAACAAAAAAACCTTGCAGCTGCGAATCTCCAGTCTGGCTGAAAGTGCATGGAATAGACTTCCGGTTGCGGTGATGCGGAGCTAAGCTGCACGTTCGGTAGCTCCCGCTAATTTTGGTCTTTTGGGCTCTTTTAAGGGCCCGTAGCGGTGCTGGTTGGACTTTTCCCGGTGTGGGAACGCATCCACTGTGCTTATCTGCCGGTGGATGGACTGGACCAGGAACGGAGCGGTCAGAAAATCGGCTTTGGAGCAGAGAAAGGTGCGAGGCAGGAAAAACAAGATGGCGGCGGGCAGGGAACCGGCAGCGTGGCAGCAGTGGGAGCAGGAG